>NW_024080625.1:6539836-6797000 GCF_014754425.2 Oryx dammah
AGGTGGGGGTTGAGAGTTAAAATTGTCACATATTATTTATGTTTTATATAAATAAAGTAAAAGAGGTGGGGGTTGAGAGTTAAAATTGTCACATATTATTTATGTTTTATATTTGTTTGTTTTTCCTGAACAAGTAGAAGGATTGTCATTTACCAAGATGGGGAAGTCTGTGGAAATCATGGATTAGAAGAGAATATCAAGAAATTAGCCTTTAGATATTTTGAATTTAAGGTGCTAATTAGATATCCAAAAGGTGAATAGTCAGGTAGGCAATGGAATATATGAGTTGGAAGATCAGTAAGGAGTCTAAGCTTGCGATAATAATTTTGAAGTCAGACCATATAAATGATATTGCAAGATAAGTTTGTATAAAATTGTGTAGGGAATGGATTATATGCAGAAGAGAAAAAGTCCAAGGACTGAACAATGAGGTATTTGATTTTTAGCAGTTGTGGAGATGAGGAGAAAACCAGGAAGACTGAAAAAGTAGGGAGATAATAAAAAAAGCTGAGGCAATAGTGTCCCAATCTAAGTGATAAAAGATTTTTCAAAAGGTAAGACTAATTGGCTAAATGGTGCTGAGAATTCAAAGAACATGAAGATTTAGAACTGATTATTGGATTTTGCAAAGTAGAGATGATTGGTGACCCTAAGTATTGTGTTAATTGGAATGGGTTCCAAAATATTCAGGAATAAAAAGTCATAAAATTAAGGTATTACAAAGGAGACTTAGATTAACTATCTTTAGGCTTTGAGAGAACTAATCCTGTCAATGGTGAAAACTTTTATAGAAAAAGTGATACATTAAGCTTTGGAATGCAGCATAAACTAAACTAAACTATATCTTTGAAATTAAGAGCTCAATTTATCCATTTCAAACTTTGATTTATTCCTTTTATCAAAATCCAGAAATAGTGAACTTAATAAAACTTTTGAAAGCAGTGTAAATAAGTTTATTTCATGTAAATCAATTGATATATTTCATAGGAATTTAAAACATTTAGCATAACATTTATTTTGAAAAGTGTTCATATATGTGGATCTGTTTTATATATAATTTTTTTCTTCTATTGGTTTATTTAGGATATGTGCCACGACAAAAAAAAAAAGCTAAAAAGAGTCCTAAAAATATTATAGCTCTGTTATAAGTCTTGAAATGTGGTACAACAGATCCTTGATTTTATTCAAAATTTGTTCAAGATTGTTTTGGCTATTCTTGATATATATATTGTTGATTTCTACAAAAGAATAAAAGGGATTTTTATTGGATTTAAATGGATTAATAGATCAATTTGAAGCATTGACATCTTTCCAGAATTATCTTCTAATCTATCCATATGGCATATCCATAAAGTCCTGCTTAATTTCTCATTTAATGTCTTCTAGATTTCTTTATAGAAGTCTTGTATATTTGGATTCTTCCTGGGTATTTAGCCACTTTTGACACTATTGTAAATGATATAATTAAATTTTATCTTTAGTTATTATACATAAAATGTATACATTTTATATATAACAATTTCATTTTCTAATTATTATACACAAAAATGCAGGCAAATTTTTACATTGATCTTGTTCTGAATATTATATATTCTGTTTATCTGTTTATATTGTTGGATTTTATATATGAAAATATAAGACAGTTTTATTTCTTTCTTTGAAAGATTATTTCCATATTTTATTTCTTTCCTTGCCTTATTGCACTGACTAGGATTTCTAGATGGAGAAGGCAATGGCACCCCACTCCAGTACTCTTGCCTGGAAAATCCCATGGATGGAGGAGCCTGGTGGGCTGTAGTCCATGGGGTCACTAAGAGCCGAACATGACTGAGCGACTTCACTTTCACTTTTCACTTTCATGCATTGGAGAAGGAAATGGCAACCCACTCCAGTGTTCTTGCCTGGAGAATCCCAGGGACGGGGGAGCCTGGTGGGCAGCCACCTATGGGGTCGCACAGAGTTGGACACGACTGAAGCGACTTAGCAGCAGCAGCAGCAGCAGCAGCAGGATTTCTAGAACAATGTTGAATGGAAATTGCAGTGATGAAAATTCTTGCCTCATTAGCAGTTTTGGAATGAAAGCTTTTGATGTTTTCTGATGTGCACAATGTCTACAACAAAATGTTGCAGGTCTTTCTTAGAAAGAAAAATCAATTTTTATCTGTAAAGTAAAAATTAAAAATAAACAAATAAACAAACAAATAAATAAAAAGAAAGTTCCCCTAAACTCCTGCTTCATAAAGAACTTTTGTTATGAATGGATATTGAAATTTATCAAAACACTTTTTCCTTCATGTACCAAGGTGATCATATTTTCCCCCTTTGTTTAGTTATTTGATTCTCAAATGGCAAATCTGGCTTGGGTTCTTATCAGGGTAGTTTTTGTAACATTTTCTTTAGAGTTTCTACATCTATGTTTATGAATGGATTTGGTTTGTAATTTTTCCCTTATTGCATAGAAAAGAGCAAGGAAGATGAAGGACTATTGGAAAGAATGATTAAAATGATGGACTATGAAATATAATCTATATAGTGATTTTTGTTTTATACACTTGATATTCTTTTAGAATTACTCAAAAAGTAAAGAAGTAAATAATTCAATAGATTTTTGGAGAGTAATAAATGTAAAATTTTCTATGTAAAGTATTAATTTACTAATCAGCCAGATTGTTCATTTTACAGTTTTGTTTTGGTCTTCCAACACATGACTTAACTACAAATGCTAGTGAAATATTAATCTTTGATCACTAATATTGAGTCACACGATACTTTTCTCATGAAGAAGATGTAAGATTCTAATTATTTGCAATTAAAATCTAATTCAGAATTGCAACGTTCAAAAACAGCTCTGTTTAAAGACATCAAGACATGAGATTGTCTACTTTCACAATGAGTACAAATGTTGGGGAAAATTGCACAAGGATGGCCAGGTTCTTGGCTGGTCCCAGCTGGTGTTCCACTCTTTGTGAGGATCATTACTGGCAGAGTGAGAGCTGGGCCAGTGGTCAGGTCAGCGACAGACATCTGTTTCATGTGGAGAGCATCCAGTTCTCTGGACCTCCCCCAAGGAGGCTTCTTCCTTGTGCTTTTCTTCCTTGGAAGAGAGCCAGAAAACTGAAGATAAAAACTCCCTTCCCACTCTGATCTGATCTGCAGTTTGCAACTTCTTTTGCCTAAATACAAATGTACCTAGATATAAAATAACTTCCTGGTGTACGATTGACAAAAATATTCTTTTAGAAAGTGGTAATTTGTTAAATTCTGAAGTGTAGCATAAGATAAACAGAATACCTGCTTACAAATAAGAATTTGACCTATTAGTGATTTCAGAGTTTGATTTTATTCCCCCACTTTTGTCAGCAACTAAAAGAACTGGACTTAATAAAAGCCTTTACAAAAGCAATGTGAATAAAAATTTAGTCTATGGGCTTCCCTGGTGGCTCAGAGGTTAAAGTGTCTTCCTGCAATGCGGGAGACATGGGTTTGATCCCTGGGTTGGGAAGATCCCCTGGAGAAGGAAATGGCAACCCACTCCAGTATTCTTGCCTGGAGAATCCCATGGACGAAGGAGCCTGGTGGGCTATAGTCCATGGGGTCGCAAAGAGTCAGACATGACTGAGTGACTTCACTCACTCAAAGATGTTAATTACTGTTAAGATATTGCATGAAATTTTAATTTTTAACATTTTATGTTCATTTAATGACTGTCTTTTAATTAGATCTCTAAGTTTTTCACTGTTATATTTACTTTGGGAAATACCTTTAATATTTCTTTTTTAAAAAAAAATTTTAAGCAAATATTAAAGTTTCAAAGAATATTTCATATAAGAAGTCTATTTTCAGCCAAAGCTGTTTCAGGAATTTTAAGAGTCAGGAAGAGTGTGTGTGTGTGTATATATATATATACACACACACACACACTATATATATATATATATATATAGTTTAAGAAATATATATAGTTTAAGAAATATATATAAAGAAATAAATATAGTTTAAGAAATAAATTGTTTACGTTTAAGAAATAATATATATAGTTTAAGAAATAAATTGTAATGACTGCAGTAACATTGGAATAAAGAATAAGTTAAAGTATATCTTTGCATTACATTTTATATTTTTATGAGTTATAACTTTATTTTCCAAAAAATCTGAGACATAAATCATAGTTAATAACACTACAGGTAGTGTAAGATTTTAAAGAGTTACCTGGTAAAGTGTGGAAAAATAGTATATCAGTTCAGGGATAGAGAAAATAGGGTGTGTGTGCATGCTCAGTCATGTCCGACTCTTTGCAACCCTTGGACCATAGCCTACCAGGCTCCTCTGTCCCTGGGATTTTCTAAGTAAGAATACTGAAGTGGGTTGCCGTTTCCTCCTCCAGGGGATCTTCCCAGACCCAGGGATCAAACGGGCATCTCCTGCATTGAGGGCGGATTCTTTACTGCTGAGCCATCAGGGAAGACCCAAGTAGCATGTAATGCTTATAAATGCCTACTTAGAACTAACTTGGTACTTTGGGAGGTGTTTTAGGATGCTTAGTACTTAAAATTATCTCAAGGCAGTTCTGGAATGATTCCATATGAGGCAGATTGTCAGATAATATGGGGAAATGGAGCTCTAGGAGCAAGTTATGGAAAGTCTGGAAAGCAGAGGGAGTTATTTTATCTACTATTAAGTAATAGTAGGTGGCTATGGTTCAGGAGTGGCTTGCCATGAAAGCTCATCTGAAAATAGGAAGACAAGACTAATGAGGTAGAATTCTCAATTGGTGTCTATTTTAGTAGTGTTATGATATGTTCTAATTTCAGCAGTCATGCACTCTTGCAAAATAAGCTCACTACATATCAATGAGATATGTAGTGTTCAGCATGAATTCTGAATAACTGACTTTTCTTTAAAGAATGAATGTCACATTTCATTTACATGTTTAGTTGCTAAGGGTATAAATTTAACTCATTGATAAAATTTTCAGCATCTTTTCAAGCAGTTGTTATTATCAATATACAATATAACATTGTTATATCAATATATGTAATTGTACATTCAAATTCTTCTTACATTTGTATCATTTGGTTACTTTGTCTTAGTCTCACTTTTTTTAGGATTTCTGAAAAGAGATGGGATTTTAAGACCTGAAAAGGCACTTCCTAAAACGCGAAGGGCAGTGCAAGTGTTCCTATTCTATGGAGGTTGGAGTGCCAAAAGCTGATAGGAGACAATGGCTGTGTATTCTTCTCCATTTAAAAAATCTTAAAGGTTTTGAATTTATGAATGAATGTATGTTTGTTTTTAACTCTTGATTTATGCAAGAATCCTTGATTCAGCTTATTAGAGAAATTGTCTTGTACATCTTCAGAGCTAGCCCCAAAGGTTGACTTTTCAGAATGTGGAAGAAAGGATATTTACTCTGTAATATTTACCAGTGTGCCCTTTGTCCTGTCAGAACACATAGCAGAAGGAACTAGAATTTCTTGCTATATGTAGGATTAATGGGAGTAATTTGGGGGTTTCCAGTGCCCCCTTTTTTTTTCTCCCTGAGGGCCACTAAAGTAAAAAGTAAAGTAAAAGATAGAGCTAAACCCCTTTATATCAGAATTTTAGCTCAACTCTATGGTTCTGTAATGCAAAGAAGACAAGACCCCATATTTTCTTGTATATGACTAACTCCTCTTTTAATTTTGTAGGAGGCAGGATTTTCCATTATAACACTAATTACTAAATTCTTAACATTCTGCATGTATTACCCACACATGACCTTTAAAAGGGTCATGTGATGTGGAATTCAGATGTAATAATTGATATTGAGAAAATATGAATTCATCTCTTTGTTATGCACTTATTTTTGGTGGCTGTTGAAATTTTATGTAACTTGTGTCACATGTCTCTGTTTTAAAAAGTACACCATAATAGTAGCTGATTCAGGGATGTAATGAGGACTAATGATGTAATAATGCTTTTATATTTCATGTTTCAGCTGGCCACAGGCAAGTCCATGATGTTCTGCACATTTATCACTAATAGATGGGGTTCTAATTATTAACTTGTGAGCCTCTTTGAAATAAAGAATTATAAAGTATTTTATGAGCAAATTCTTTAACAGTGGTTGATATTTCTAATATTGACAAATCAGAGAACTATAGATTTTTATGAATTTTTATGTTATGGAATACTACTGTTTTAAAAAATATGTTCTAAAATTATATTTACAAGCTATGTTAGCAGGTACAGTTTACTTGACCCTCCTGTTCCTCGCTTTCTTCAAATAAAGATAATCAAAATACCCACTTTATAAAGTTGTTAAAAATGAGATAATTTACAAGTACCTGATACATAGTTAGCATTCATTGAATATTATGTTTGCCATTATTGTTGCTAGTAGTATTAAGAAGAAAACTCAATAAGATTGCAATATAGGACATATACTAGATCCAGAAGGCCATTTAAATCATGAGAAAATATAATTTAGATTTCACAGTATATATGATATGGTCGTCCTTTATTTCAAGGCACACTCAGTTCTTTGAGCTGAGAGTCCTATTGGGTATTTAACAAGTAGTTTGAAATAGTGAAAGTCTAGAATGAGCTTCATGTGATTTCATGCTTGTTTTTAAAATGGATGATTACGTGCTGTTGGAGAATGTAAAATTTGTTTACTCATCTGGTTAAATACAGAAGCAGGAGTATCAATTCCAGCCTCAGCCCAGAGACCAGAATGAATGTTGTACTTGATATGTTTTTTTTTTTAAATTCAGGTATAATTGCCTTACAATATTGTGTTAGTTTCTGCTGTACAATAAAGTGAATCAGCTTTATGCATATATTTATGCCCTCCCTCTTGAACCTTCTTCCCACCCACTTCCTTAGGTCATCAGAGAGTGCCAGGCTGACCTCCCTGTGCTATACACCACAAGTTCTCACTAGTTATCTGATTTACATACGTTTTGACAGAAATCACAGCAAGACTCTTTTTGACCCACCTCCTAGAGTAAGAAACATAAAAACAAAAATAAACAAATGGGATCTAATTAAACTTAAAAACTTTTTTACAGCAAAGGAAACCATAAACAAGACAAAAAGACAACAGTCAGAATGGGAGAAATCATTTGCATACAAAGCAGCTGACAACTGATTGGATTACCCCTGCTCTGCCCTGTTCATCTGATAAATGTATTGTCTTGTTCCTCATTATATTCCTTTCTTCCATCTCCCTCCTTCTATCTTCCTGTTTTCTATCTCACTTCCAAATTTATCATCCTCACTTTCTTCATCCTTCTCCTTTTCCTTTCTTTCCATGAACATTTATTAAGCATATCCAAAGGGCAGAACATATTGCCCAGCAGTGTTTTCAGGCCTTGACAGAGTGTACTGCTTGATGGTAGTGGGGATGACTATGTTTAGTGGTGGGCTGATGGGGAGGGGCTTGGGACTTAATCTTATCAGCAATGAAGATCCATTGTAATTTCTTGAATAAGGATGAGATGAAAAGGATAGTCCTAAAAATGAATCATTTTGGATACAAATGAAGGGTGAATGGGAGGGAGAAGAGACTGATGATGTTAGTGGGATCATTCAAGAGATAGTTTGTGTCTTATTTTGATTTAGTATTCAAGTGGGCCTTAAGAAGCATCACTTCGAACAAAGCTAGTGGACGTGATGGGAGTAGTTGAGCTATGTCAAATCCTAACAGTTGATGCTGTGAAAGTGCTGCACTCAATATGCCAGCAAATTTGGAAAACTCAGCAGTGGCCACAAGACTGGAAAAGGTCAGTTTTCATTCTAATCTCAAAGAAAGGCAATGCCAAAGAATGCTCAAACTACCACACCGTTGCACTCATCTCACACGCTAGTGATGAGCTTCCCTGATGGCTCAGATGGTAAAGCATCTGCCTGCAATACAGGAGACCTGGGTTTGATCCCTGGGTTGGGAAGATCTCCTGGAGAAGGAAATGGCAACTCACTCCAGTATTTCTGCTGGAGAATCCCAGGGACGGAGGAGCCTGGTAGGCTACAGTCCATGGGGTGGCAAAGAGTCGGACATGACTGAGCGACTTCATTTCACTTCACACGCTAGCAAAGTAATGTTCAAAATTCTCCAAGCCAGGCTTTAACAGTACGTGAACCATGAACTTCCAGATGTTTAAGCTGGATTTAGAAAAGGTAGAAGAATCAGAGATCAAATTGCCAGCATCCATTGGATCATCAAAAAAGCAAGAGAGTTCCAGAAAAACACTTTTGCTTTACTGACAATGCCAAAGCCCTTGACTGTGTGAATCACAGCAAACTGTGAAAAATTCTTCAAGAGATGGGAATACCAGACCACCACACCTGCCTCCTGAGGTACGTCAAGGTTATATATTGTCACCCTGCTTATTTAACTTATATACAGAGTACATCATGCAAAATGCCAGGCTGGATGAAGCACAAGCTGGAATCAAGATTGCTGGGAGAAATATCAGTAACCTCAGATATGCAGATGATACCACCCTTATGGCAGAAAGTGAAGAACTAAAAAGCCTCTTGATGAAAGTGAAAGAGGAGAGTGAAACAATTGGCTTAAAACTCAACATTCAGAAAACTAAGATCATGGCATCTGGTATCATCACTTCATGGCGAATAGATGGGGAAGCAATGGAAACAGTGAGAGACTTTATTTTTGGGGCTCCAAAATCACTGCAGATGGTGACTGCAGACATGAAATTAAAAGATGCTTGCTACTTGGCAGAAAAGTTATGACCAACCAAGACAGCATATTAAAAAGCAGAGACATTGCTTTACCAACAAAGGTCCATCTAGTCAAGGTTATGGTTTTTCCAGTAGTCATGTATGGATGTGAGAGTTGGACTATGAAGAAAGCTGAGCGCCGAAGAATTGATGTTTTTGAGCTGTGGTGTTGGAGAAGACTCTTGAGAGTCCCTTGGACTGCAAGGAGATCCAACCAGTCCATCCTAAAGGAAACCAATCATTGAATATTCATTGGAAGGGCCGATGTTGAAGCTGAAACTCCAATACTTTGGCCTCCTGATGTGAAGAACTGACTCATTTGAAAAGACCCTGATGCTGGGAAGATTGAAGGCAGAAGGAGAAAGGAATGACAAAGGATGAGATGGTTGGATGCAATCATTGACTCAATGGATGTGACTTTGAGTAAACTCCGGGAGTTGGTGATGGGCAGGGAGCCCTGGGGTGTTGCAGTCCATGGTGTTGCAAAGACTGAGCGACTGAACTGAACTGATTCCAACAATGTTACTCTTAAGTGAGAAAGCTCTGAATGAGTTTAGAGGCAATAATATTATTGACAACAGGAGCAATACAAGGAAAAATGTGAAGAAGTGGCAAAACTTGGTGATCAGATACAAAGGGTGAAGGAAAGATAGGAAGAGCCCAATTGTGGTATACAGTTTAGTTTCAGTATGGTATTTGGAAGTTATTGCCCACATTGATAGAAAAAGGGAAACTCAGGATGGGAAAAGAAAATTAACTCATTTTTATATGCTTTGAATATGAGGTGTCAGTAGAACATTCAAGTCAAATTATGGATAATTTCATTATTGTTTGACAAACTTTTTAGTAGTTTATATTTGCATAGATTATTTAATCACCTTGCATTCTAGAATACTGTATGCTGTTGTAAGAGTTATTTTTGCTTTTGTAATTTTAAGTATTTTATGTTCTAGTAAGCAGATTATCATGTTGCATGATGTTTAAGAGGTAGTGCTTTGGTCTAAATTAGTTTTGGGTCATAATACACTTGTTATTAATAAAGGACAAGACATTGCTTAAACATTTGAGTTAATGGAGCATTGCATAGAAATGGTGTAATTGAATTGGCAGAGAGCTTTGCATAGTGCTCATTTATTTAGGGTATTTGGAAAGGTCATTTTTTTGATCATTTATTATAGTACTTAAGCATAAATATCAGAAAAAGGTAATGAGATAAAATGTTTAGCCTGTAAGATAGTTACAGATGCTATTTTCAAAAATAATACTGTAATTCAGAAACCAGTAAACAAATTCATTGTCATGATTTAAAGGAGACTGAGATATTAATGAAAGAATTTAGTAGTTGTCTAGTCACACCTCTCCTTATGACCAGTGCTAAAAGTCTGAGGTATATACTTCCATGTATTTTTGGCTCATCATATAAGTTTTTATGAATCTGGATATTTTTTGAAAGTTTGTTTTCACAAAAATAAGATCATACTATCATTCATATTATTTTGCCACTTACACTTTTTACCTAAAAATGCATCATGAACATCCTTCCTTATGAAAACACATAGACCTCATTCACTTTTTTTTCCATATCTGCGTAACATTCCATTGTTGAATTATTCCTTTGTTGAGGATTGTTTGTTTAAAAAGTTTTAAATGTGACCTCTTGGTTATTTTAGTTATCAAAGCCATTTGTCTTTGCAAAATTAGATTTGCAGAATCAAAACATTAGCAAAAAAACTTTCTAATATTCAGCGTTTCTTTCCTAATATTTAGCATTTCTAAAACTACTGTATGATAGCAATCAGAACTGTCCTATTATTTTAATAGTAGTTGGTTTTGTAAATTACTGTTTGTTAAGAACTTGTTGATAATAATAATGAAAGTCATGAATATATAAACCCATATGAAATACAGCATTTGGACAGCAGCCCATATATGGCCACACAATTTTGCTTGCATCCCCCCTCCCATTTAGTCCACCTACCTCCCCCCACCCGATCATTCTAAATGTCATGCATGGCACCTCCCTGCTTTTTCTGTAATGTGACTGCATCCATACGTATTTCTTAAATCTTTATTTTGTTTTTTAAGCTACATAAAAATGTGTCAGATTTAATTTTTTTCATTTTTGTCACTTGTAATTAACAAAATTCACTCATATTGTTGTGTGTTAAAGCATGAAATCAGATTTCTTCCAAATAATTCAAATATTTTACAAAGTCTGCACAATATTCTTATCATTCTTTCATTGTCTATAGAGATCAAACTCGTGATATCTGTTTTGGTGAAAGTGTGTTTGTTGTTAAATTACAGTTTTCTTTTTTTCCTTTAACTTTCATTGTCAAGCAATATGTTTTAGTGGTTAAAATCACCAATTTTGGAGCCCGATATGTAGGATTTCAATCTCAGATGTGCTACTTATTACTTAAATATGGCTGTATTTTACTAATACAATTCTATAAAGCTTTTGCTTTCTGATAGACAAATTTAAACTACCTTTATTTGTATATGAACCAGTTACTTTTTTTTTCCTGGTTTTAGAAATGAACCAGTTATTTGTTTTCATTTTCAGCTCAGTCAGTTCAGTTGTTCAGTCCTGTCCAACTTTGCAACCCCATGGACTGCAGCACACCAGACCTCCCTGTTCATCACCAGCTCCCAGAGTTCACTCAAACTCATGTCCATTGAGTCGGTGATGCCATCCAACCATCTCATCCTTTGTCGTCCCCTTCTCCTCCTGCTTTTAATCTTTCCCAGCATCAGGGTCTTTTCAAATGAGTTAGCTCCTCACATCAGGTGGCCAAAGTATTGGAGTTTCAGCTTCAACATCCAGTCCTTCCAGTGAACACTCAGGACTGATCTCCTTTAGGATGGACTGGTTGGGTCTCCTTGCAGTCCAAGGGACTCTCAAAAGTTTTCTCCAACACCACAGTTCAAAAGCATCAATTCTTCAGTGCTCAGCTTTCTTTATAGTCCAACTCTCACATCCACACATGACCACTGGAGAAACCATAGCTTTGACTAGACGGACCTTTGCTGGCAAAGTAACGTCTCTGCTTTTTAATATGCTGTCTTGGTTGGTCATAACTTTCCTTCCAAGGAGTAAGTGCCTTTTAATTTCATGTCTGCAGTCACCATCTGTAGTGATTTTGGAGCCCAAAAATATAAAGTCTGTCACTATTTCCACTGTTTCCCCATCTATTTGCCATGGATTGATGGGACTGGATGCCATGATCTTAGTTTTCTGAATGTTGAGTTTCAAGCCAACTTTTTCACTCTTCTCTTTCACTTTACCAAGAGGCTCTTTAGTTCTTCTTCACTTTCTGCCATAAGGGTGGTGTCATCTGCATATCTGAGATTATTGATATTTCTCCCAGCAATCTTGATTCCAGCTTGTGCTTCATCCAGATCAGTGTTTCTCGTGATGCACTCTGTGTATAAGTTAAATAAGCAGGCTGACAATATACAGTCTTGAAGTACTCCTTTCCTGATTTGGAATCAGTCTATTGTTCCATGTCCCGTTCTAGCTGTTGTTTCCTGACCCACATAAAAATATAATTAACTGTGTATGTTAATTCCTTAGTCTCTGTATATTGTGGATTACTCATCTATAAAGTAGAATTAATAATAGCACTTACTTTATATGCCACTATTAAATAAGTTGAGCTTCCCTAGTGGTTCAGTGGTAAAGAACCTGCCTGCCAGTATAAGAGATGTGGTTTCCACTCATGAGTCAGGAAGATCCCCTGGGAAAGGGAATGGCAACCCACTGCAGTCTTTTTGTGTGGCAGATCCCATGAACAGAGGAGCCTGGTAGACTACAGTCCATGGGGTTACAAAAGAGTGGGATATGACTTAGTGATTAAACAAAAATTAGATGAGTTAATATAAATAAATTTGTTAGAAATGAAAAGTTGACCCATAAACAAGGAAGGAGTTTGAGGTGCTGACTCCCCTATTCAGGGTAAAGTCTGCATGTCCCTTTACAGCTGGCTCTCCATATCTGTGGTTCTGTGTCTTCAGATCTGCAGATCATAGTACATATTTATTGAAAAAATCCATGTATAAGTCAACCCACACAGTTCAAACCCATGCTGTTCATGGATTATCTCCACTTGATTTATAATAGACAATATACATTGTGTTATTTGTATTTCATATTAATTTTATTCAGTTTCTTTTTTTTTTTCTATTTCCTTACTTTTGCTGATTTTTGTATTCTTAAGTCATCCCACAACACTTTGAATTTAGAATTTGTACTAAGTATCTTTTTCCTTGGTAATGTGCTTATTTTAACAGCAGTATATATGCATACCTATACTTACTGATTTTAAAGGAATGTAGTAATTGTATCCTTTTTGCACTAAGCTGTGTCACATATCCCAATTCCTTCTTAGCCCACTGAAATTTTACAAAGTGAATATTCCGCTTTTCACTGTCTCCAGCAGTATATGAGAGGTTCAGGAGCCCCACATTATATTACCGTGCCTAGTTATTCTCAATATTTTGCATTGTAGCCATTTGGGAAGATATATAGTTAAATTTCATTGTGTTTTAATGTGGATTTCCCAGATGATTGGTAATTTTTGGTACTGTTTCCTGTGTTTATGCCTTGGAATTTTGCCTTTTGTGAGGTATTCAAGTCTCCCTTATTTTTATTATTATCTCATTTCTTATTTGCAGTGGTTAATGATACAATCTGTATATAAGTCCTTTGTTTATATTTATTCCAGATATCTCTTCCTTTTCCCATAATAATGTTGTTTGTGAACACAGTTCAAAGTCTTGGTTTACTCGAATAGTCTTTTTGGTTAGTATTTTTTGTGTCCTAAAGTCCTTTTTCAAACAAAAACCAAGGTCATGAATATATTCTGATATATCATCATTTAAAAGACAGATGAAACATATTTGAGATCTTTCCCTTTTTTTAAATTCTTAGAAAAGTTTTGAGAAATAGTGCTATTTCTTCTTTACTTAGTCATGTTTGCTGGTGAAGCCCTTTGAGACTGGGTTTTTGGGGAAGAATTGATTAGAGTTCAATTTTTTTAAGTTACGTGGCTGTTAGACTTTCTAATTCTTCACAGGTCAGTTTTGATAGGTTATGTTTTTTTCAGAAATGTTCTAGAAAACATTTCTTAATTTGTTTGTATCAAGTTGTTTATAGTATCTTCTTAATGTTTATTTTTCCCTTTTTAAAACAATTACTCCAGAATTGAATTTTAAATTTGAATTTGTATATTTTTTTGTTCTAAAGATTCTTTTTTTTTCTGTGTATATTGTTTATCCAATGTTTTCATTCCAGTTTGGAATTCTTCTTTCTTTCCTTCATTGTTTCAGCCTACACAGAGTCACCTATTCTAACTTACTGTCAATCTGACTCCTTCAAGCCACAGTACTTCCTCAATTGTGTTCTTGTTTAGCTTACTATTAACCAGTGAGATGTTTAATTTTGTAGCACCCAGGCTGGACAGAACTTTGGGGGCTATCTCAGGTGGAGATATTGACAAGCCCTGGTAACCAACCATTCAGTTTTGTTTCTATGATTTTTGAGTGTTTTAGATAGCTAATAAGTAGAATCAAGTAGTATTTATACTTTTGTGGCTGGCTCATTTCTAGTTATCATACTATCCTCAAGATTTATCCATATCAGAAAATGTAATAATTTCCTTTTTTAAAGATGAATAACCCATTTTCTATATATACTGCGTTTCATTTGTCTATTTATCAATCAATAGGTATTTGAGTTGCTTCTACCTTTCGGTTATTGTAAATAATGCTGCAGTGAACATGAGTGGGATAATATTACTTCAAGACCCTGCTTTTAATTCTTTTGGATATATACTGAGATGTAGAATTGCTGGATCATTTGGTAGTTCTGTATATAAATTTTTGAGGTACTTTTATACTATTTCCCATAGCGGTTGCACCCTGTTTTATAATCCTACCATCAGTTCATGAAGATTCCAGTTTCTCCACATCCTCATCAACACTTATTATTTTCTGTTCTTTTTAATACTAGCCATCCTCGTGGGTTTGAAATGATATCTCATTATAGTTTTGATTTGCATATCTCTAATGATAAGTAACATTGACCATCTTTTTATATGCGGTTGTCCATTTTTTATCTTTGGTAAAATGTCTATTCACTATTTAAAAAATGGTCTATTCCTTTCCCCATTTAAAAAATCAGGTTATTTTTATTGAGTCATGCAAGTGAAAGCCGCTTACTTGTGTCTGACTCTTTGCGACCCCATGGACTATATAGTCCATGGAATTCTCTGGCCAGAATACTGGAATGGGTAGCCATTTCTTTCTCCAGGGGATCTTCCCAAGCTAGGGATCGAACCCAGGTCTCCTGCAATTGCTGGTGGATTTTTACCAGCTGAATCACAAGGGAAGCCCAAGAATTCTGGAGTGGGTAGCCTATCCCTTCTCCACGGGATCTTCCCAACCCAGGAATCAAACAGGTCTCCTGCAGTAGAGGTGGATTCTTTACCAATTGAGCTATTAGAGAAGCCCTTATTGAGTTATAAGAATATATATATATATATACTTGTATATGTGTAGTGGGAGAGGGCAATGGCACCCCACTTCAGTACTTTTGCCTGGAAAATCCCATGGATGGAGGAGCCTGGTCGGCTGCAGTCTGTGGGCTCGCTAAGAGTCAGACATGACTGAGCGACTTCGCTTTCACTTTTCACTTTCATGCATTGGAGAAGGAAATGGCAACCCACTCCAGTGTTCTTGCCTGGAGAATCCCAGGGATGGGGGAGCCTGGTGGACTGCCGTCTATGGGGTCGCACAGAGTCAGACATGAATGAAGTGACTTAGCAGCAGTGGGTATTACCTCCGTAGCTCCTCATCAGATATGATTTGCATGTATTTTTTCCCATTGCATTTTTACTCTTTTGATTGTGTTCTTTAATGCACATACATGTTAAAGTTTGCAGTCACATTTGTCTGTTTTTTTGCATTTATTGCTTGAGCTTTGGTGTCATATCGAAATAATCACTGTCAAACCCACTGTCATGGAGCTTTTCCTCTGTTTTCTTTTAGGATTTTCAAAGTTGTTTTAGATATTAATCCATTTTGAGTTAACTTTTATATATGATGTAAGATGAAGTCCAATTTCACTCTTTTGCAGGGACATGTCTAGTTGTTCCAACACCATTTGTTGAAGAACCTATTCATTCTTCATGGACTGTCCGTAGCAAATTTGTCAAACATCATTTGACCATATACGTAAAGGTTTCTTTCTTGGTTCTTTATTCCATTCGTATTTATGCAGGTCATGCTATGGACATTCTTAGTGTTTTCTGGACATATGTTTTCCTTCTTTTAGGTATCAGGATTGTAATTGCAGGACTTCCCTGGTGGCTCAGACGGTAATGCATCTGTCTGCAATGCAGGAGACCCGGATTCAATCCCTGGGTCAGGAAGATCCCCTGGAGAAGGAAATGGCAACCCACTCCAGTACTCTTGCCTGGAAAATCCCATGGATGGAGGAGCCTCGTAGGCAACAGTCCATGGGGTTGCAAAGAGTTGGACATGACTGAGTGACTTCACATGAGGATAGGTACATGTGTAATTAAAAAATTGCCAGATAGTATTCTAAAGTGGCTGAGACAATACTTGGTATTATCAGTCTTTTAAGTTTTAGCCATTTTGTTAAGGTAGAGTCACTTTTTAAAACTTTTGATTGAATTGTTATTTAAGGACTAATTTGAGATAGCTTTAAGTCCTTTGATATGTGTTCATTTTTTTTTATTCTTCCCACTAGAGTGTAAACTTTATTAGATGCTATTTTCTGCTTAATTTCTTATGTTTGCTGACATTGAGCAGTTACTCAATGAAAGTTTATTTTGAATGAATGAAATGAGTGAACAAATAATCAAAACATGAATATTTATCTTTTTTCCTGATAACACTGGGATTTGTATATATCAGATATATCTAGGATCTTTTCCAGGGTCAAATAATTAGTCATGGATATTTTGGTGGGTGGGCTTCCCAGGTGGCACCAGTGGTAAAGAGCGTGCCTGCCAATGCAGCAGACGTAAGTGATGCAGTTTCAGTCCCTGGTTGGGAAGATCCCCTGGAGAAGGGCATGGCAGTCCACTACAGAATTCTTGCCTGGAGCATCCCATGGACAAAGGAGCCTTGCAGACACGACTGTAGCAACTTAGCACAGCACAGCACATTTTGGTGGTTGACTCACCTTTAGGAAAAATATGGCAGGACAAAATGTTAGGAATCTATATTCAGTTTTTCAGATGCCTATAGTCTCCCACTGAGCTATATTTTAAAACTTAACAGCGTAGTAATATTAAAAGGCAGGATAGTTTTAGAAATTAGGAAAAGCAGTTCGTCTGTAGAAACATTGTTCAAGGACTTCAGTTTCATTTTTTACAACCATAGAGTTGCTACTAATTTTAAGGGAAATGAATTATTTTTGTAATACAGGTTTATATTCTGTCTAATCCTTGAGCTTCCCTGGTGGCTCAGATGGTAAAGCGTCTGCCTGCAATGTGGGAGACCCGGGTTCAATCCCTGGGTTGGGAAGATGCCCTGGAGAAGGAAATGGCAACCCATTTCAGTACTCTTGCCTGGAAAATTCCATGGACTGAGGAGCCTGGTAGACTACAGTCCATGGGGTCACAAAGAGTCGGACATGGCTGAGCGACTTCACAATCCTTGTAATACAACTAAATCTTGATTGTTGTAGTATTGATGATTTGACTTATGAACTATCCAGGACCTTTTATTTCTTCTTAACTGTTTGCTTTGATCCACTTTCCTGTTCTAAATACTTTCACCAAACAATTATCAGAAAAATTAGCAGAGAAAAATAAGAAAGAGAGTAGAGGAATAAATTGAAGGAGAAGGAAATAGAACAAACATTCAAGCTGCCGATGAAATTTTTTCCATTAGCACAAGTAATCATGAATTTAGAATTAACTTTTATAGAAGGACTTAAAGTGATTGCCATAATAATCCCTAATGTTTTAGCAGTTTTAATGCTGTATTTATATATAAACAAACATAATCAAAGTAATCAGATATTTTATATAATCAAGTATTACAAAATTTGCATCAACCTTTGAATTTCTGGGTTTGAAAAGCCATCTATTGCTATATGGATTTGGTGCTCTTTTGATGTTGCATAACAAAAAAATATATTTGTTTTCTCTACTTTATGAAGCTTTATCCTATAAAATATAATTTCTCTGCAATGAGATTAGATGTAGTCAGTGGCTTGAGGACTCAATTTACCTACTGAAAAAAGCCTAAGTTCTTCTTGATTTGTTTTTATCTTCTCTCCAGTGGTTAATACACATTTTGAATAGTCATGGCTGTTAAAGTAAGACTTATATACGGTTTTGTTAGTGCAATATATGAAAATGTGGACATTATATTACTATGAACAATAGTAATGCTTATGATAATGTGGTGTAAGACTTTAAAATAAATTTTTGTCCTTATATTTCATATTGGAAGCAGTTGTAAAAGTATTAAATATTTTTGGCCCTTCTATTCTGTGCAGTATTTTGAGTCACATCCAATTTAATGACTCTATATTATTATATTCTTCCCCCACCAGAAAGTGAAATAAAGAAAACTACTCTACCCTTTCATAACTACAGCAACATGAATGAAAATCTCAATATAAAGGAAGAAAGAGTTTTCGGATACACTTCAAAAAATATATCTTTGGAAGATGAAAGAAGTCAATTGCATTCCAGGAAAAAACGTTTTTTATCATATCCAAGATACGTGGAAGTTATGGTTACAGCTGACTCTAAAATGGTTCATCATCATGGACAGAACTTGCAGCACTATGTACTAACTCTGATGTCAATTGTAAGTAAACTTAACAGGTCCTTTGTATTTTCTAAAATGTTTTACATAATATTTTTTAACATTTAATTAAAAATTTCCCCAAACTTTAGATGTAAGCAAGTTGTTTACATTTAAGCCAAAATATATGAATGAAATTTAAATATATAGATGTATATAGCAAGTGTTCCATTCTGTTACTTGGACAATTTTTTTAAAAATCTAAAAACCTTTTAAACAAACCGCTTACAGAAAGTGCTTCAATCTTGACTTCATCACGTGAATAACTTCTGCCCCCTAGTGACAGAATTGATCTTTTGCCCTTTGAATCTGAATTTTTAATAGTTTCTGTATAGAAGGAGGGAATACTAATTTTACTACTATTGCATTCACCAAATCAAATTGGGACACATATTTTAAGTTATAAAGGTACTTATGGTAATAAAAGGAGCTCTATTATTAATAGAGCTGCTTTAACAAACTTAGGATGTAAGACGAATCTTAAGATCATGGCCTTCGATCCCATCACTTCATGGCAAATAGTAGGGGAATAGACACAGTGGCATATTTTATTTTCTTGAACTCCAAAATCATTGGATGGTGACTGCAGCCTTGAAATTAAAAGACATTTGCTCCTTGGAAGAAAAGCTATGAGAGACCCAGACTAAAAAAAAGCAGAGACTTTTTAATCTTTTTATCACTTTGCTAACAAAAGTCCATTAAGTCATAGCTATGGTTTTTCAGTAGTCAAGTATGGATGTGAGAGTTGGACTGTAAAGTATGAGTGCTGAAGAACTGATGCTTTCAAACTGTGGTGCTGGAGGAGATTCTTGAGAGTCCCTTGGATAGCAAGGAGCTCAAACCAGTCAACCCTAAAGGAAATTAACCTTGAATATTCATTAGAAGGATTGATGCTGAAGCTGAAGCTCCAACAATTTGGCCACCTGATATGAAGAGCCAACTTGTTGGAGAAGACTCTGATGCTGAGAAAGATTGAGGGCCAGAGGAAAAGAGGGTGACAGAGGATGAGATGGTTGGATGGCATCATGGACTCAACAGTCATGAGTTTGAGCAAACTCAGGGAGAGAGTGAAGGACAGGGAAGCCTGGTGTGCGCTAGTCCATGGGGTCGCAGAGTCAGACACAAGAGTCAGTCAGACAGAGTCAGTCAGTCACTTAGTGACTGAATAGCAACAACGAACAGTAAGATCACAGTAACTATAAGAACTTTTGATCTGATGTTAGCGTCTCTGTTGAGCAGTGGTGGTGGCATAGATTTCTGATGTTAGCGTCTCTGTTGAGCAGTGGTGGTGGCATAGATTTCTGATGTTAGCGTCTGTTGAGCAGTGGTGGTGGCATAGATTTCTGATGTTAGCGTCTCTGTTGAGCAGTGGTGGTGGCATAGATTTCTGATGTTAGCCTCTGTTGAGCAGTGGTGGTGGCATAGGTTTCTGATGTTAGCCTCTGTTGAGCAGTGGTGGCATATGAATAGATCTCTAGTGCTAGTGAAGAGCACCAGTTCTGTGTTAGTAGTAGTGCTCTATATACATAAGAGTACATAGGCACACATATATATACGTACGGGCTTCCCTGGTGGCTCGGATGGTGAAGAATCTGCCTCCAGTGCAGGAGACCCAGGTTTGATTTCTGGGTGGGAAAGATCCCTTGGAGAAGATCCCCTAGAAAAGGGAATGGCTACCCACTCCAGTATTCTTGCCTGGAGAATTCCATGGCCAAAGGAGCCTGGCGGGCTTCAGTCCATGGGGTCACACAGAGTCGGACACAACTGAGGGACTAACACACACACAAATATATACACACATGTACCTACTGTCTGGGACATTCCTGGATTAAGTCCTGTTCTTTTGAAGTAACTACTGAAAGCAGCTCTTTCATGCTCAGGAGTATCTTGGTTTAGCTGATGAAATTTGTAGTTTCCTCTATTTATACACATTCAGGATATTGGATCATATCTCATATTCACAGGGAGGGAATTCAGGTCTGCTTGGCTGGAAAGATGGGACCTGGACACATCTATTATAGATTTCACTTAGCAAGAACTCTCCGATCAACTTCATTGTGACTGAAAAGATCTTAAGACCTTGTTATTTTCCTTACATATAGCATTTTATCTTAAATTCTTATACGTGCTGGGAATACATTGCTTTTGCTGCCTAAACAAAGTATCTGGTATGAAATGAGCACTCAATTGTTAATAAAAGAATAAGTAAATAAATGATTAAGGTAACAATTTTTTCAGAGTGAGTGACATTATAATGGGCAACAAACATATCATCTAAAATGATGCTTTGAAATTTGTGCAGTGTAGATGTGTTTTATTTACTTGAATTGAATTTTTAAAGTGACAACACAGCTCTACATACAGATTTATCCTGATTACTTTCTGAATCTGAAGTAACTATCTAGATGTATATAATTATCTAGATGTGTAATTATTTAGATACTGGTGTGGCATGCTCCAGAGAAGGCGATGGCACCCCACTCCAGTACTCTTGCCTGGAAAATCCCATGGACAGAGGAGCCTGGTAGGCTGCAGTCCATGCGGTCGCGAAGAGTCGGACACGACTGAGCAACTTCACTTTCACTTTTCACTTTCATGCATTGGAGAAGGAAATGGCAACCCACTCCAGTGTTCTTGCCTGGAGAATCCCAGGGACAGGGGAGCCTGGTGGGCTGCCATCTATGGGGTCGCAGAGAGTCGGACACGACTGAAGCGATTTAGCAGCAGCAGCAGCAGCAGTGGCATGCTCATTGTGAAGGGATTCTAATGAGAACATTGACATGGAGGATACTATATAGGAAATTATATCATTTATATGGAATAGTGTGGGTTAAACTTGGAAATTTTATATGGTTGAAGAAGATATTCATTAAGAAAATTGGGAAGGTGATAGAGATAGTGAAGAAAATTACTAGATTTAATAAGTACAGCAGGTTTTGATGTTAAATGACAACTCCTGTATCAGTGCTTTGGAAATACTGACTCTAAGAGGTAAAGGAACACAAAAGTAATTTTTGAATAACTACATAGTTTTGATGATGGTACCATCCTCAGAAAAGTTTTGTCACATGTATTTTATGATTAAAATCATTATAATCACAGTATTGATTAGAAGATATTGTGATGTACCTTGTGAAGTTGTCCGTGGGGGTTTTAAAACCAGAGTTCATGAATGACAAAGTCAACGTTCTGCCGTCATGGAAAGTAAATCTGGTTCTGAGACTGCTTGAAGCCACAGACCAATGCATGCACGTACCATTCCCTAGATGTTTAATTCCATTAGGAGAGCCCATTTCAGTTAAGATGAAGTGTTTGTAGATGCTGTCAGTTAATCTGTGTTTAGCTTTCATTCATAGGGAAATATTGCCACAGTTGAGGAATAGGGGGATATTCCAAATATAGATGTTGTTGTTTAGTTACTAAGTCATGTCCAACTCTTTTGCAACCCCATGGACTATAGGAGGAAAAATTTAGGAGGATAAATCTCCCTTTTGAGGTAGTTTTGGTTTTATACATACTTTCTTTCCTCTTCAGAGGTCCGATTTCAGATGACTTCAGATTACCTGGGTTTTTTGTTTTCTCTGTTCCTTTTTTCTTTCATTAAGTGTTTAAATAAGGATATTGGAGAAGGTGATGGCACCCCACTCCAGTACTCTTGCCTGGAAAATCCCATGGATGGAGGAGCCTGGTAGGCTGCAGTCCATGGGGTTGCTAAGAGTCGCACACGACTGAGTGACTTCCCTTTCACTTTTCACTTTCATGCATTGGAGAAGGAAATGGCAACCCACTCCAGTGTTCTTGCCTGGAGAGTCCCAGGGATGGGAGAGCCTGGTGGGCTGCCGTCTGTGGGGTCGCACAGAGTCGGACACGACTGAAGTGTCTTAGCAGCATAGGAAAGTCAGCAGACTTTATGATTTTGGACATGCATTGTTATTTTATTAGTTAACAATAGTGGCTGTAGCTATATTTGTAGATGTAAACCATATTAAAGGTAAAGAGAAACTTGGAGAAAGTCAATAGACTTGTTTTGCTTGGGAATTTCTTAGTTTTAGTATTAAAAATCTTATATCCCTGGAAATCCCTCAGTCCTAAGCAGACAGGGACAGTTGGTCACAGTACATGGAGACTTGTCAAATATAATCCAGCTTGTTTTATCTGCATTTGTGAAGTCCATTTCCAGATTGCTCTAAAGAAGTAAGAGGAACGCTGTCTCCCCAAAACTGTCTCCAAATGTTGCCAGTTGAAGAAGAAGCCATTCAAGTTTTGTGTATGTCCTGAGTTTTAAAGAGACATTAACTGTATTTATTCAGACACACTTGGCGTATTGGTAATATTTTTTGGTCATAGTAACTTAGGAAAAAGACAAGAACATGTGATTTACACCTGGAATATGATTGAGAGTCATTTAAAGAAAAGTTCAAAGTGACGAAAGAGATTTTGTGTTGAGCTCCAGATATAGTGAGGGAGACTGCCGAATGCTTTCAGCATTGAGCAGATAGATTGTATACATACTTTAGAGAGGGGATTATCTACCTTTACTCATCCCATACAAAGTAAACAATTCTGCTGTCTTCTCAAACTTTTCCTTTTCTTTCAACATTTTAACAATAGCTGAGTGCAGTGGATATAGAAATAATATGTGATTTAATTCACCTTTTAGAGTGCTTTACTCATGTTGTAAAAATAGCTTAGTGATCTCTATTCAAAGAGTTTCTAGAAATAACATTAAAATTAGCTGGGAAAAACACATTTGTGGTGTATAGTGTACCTAATGAAATAAGTGTGTGTTAAACGAGCAGAGATGTTCAACTTTTTGCTACTCTAAAATTTTTCCTTAGAGAATTTGGGTGATATTATCAGGTTAAAATGTCATTTTAAATTAATTATTAAACTATTAAGTAGTATTTAAATTAGGAAAATTACTTTTCTCAGCAGATTTATTTTGATATGCAATGACTTACTGTTTAATAAACCTTGGAAATATTGTCAGAAGCCTCCACACTCCTTTTGTTTACAAAGTTTGATTTGATAATATTCACCTTGTTACAGATTTAATAATGTAAATCTCAAGAGCATCATTTGTCAGGAATTAGCCCTATTTTTAAAAACACAGTTGCTCTTAGAGGCAGTTATCAACTAGAAAGTTTTACCTACATTACGTTGCCTTAATATCATTGCTTTCAATTCTTTGAGTTGTCTTTACTGATGTTATTTAGGATGGGGAAAATTTTCAACCACATTAGAATAAAAACTAATGATTTGCTTTTGTACATCACATTCAACCATTTTATGTTACCTTTTCCTTCAACTCAGTGCTCTACCTGTTCTTAATTCTTTGCATATATTTTCTTTGGACATACGTGGAATGTCATTTTCTAACTTAAAAACAATAACATCTTTCTGATGAGTAAGGATCTATGTAACAAAATCTGTTCACTTTGCTAAAATCAGTTTTTTATAGATAACTTCAAAGGTGAAGGTGGTCAGAAGGTACAAATATCCAGTTATAAGATAAATAACTCCTGGGGAATGTAATGTACAGCATGGTGACTATGGTTAGCAACACTGTATTTTGTATTTGAAAGTTGCTAAGAGAGTAGATCTAAAAAGTCCTTATTAGAAAAAAAAATACAACTATATATGGTGATGAATGTTAACTAAACTTATTGTAGTGGTCATTTGTAATACACACATGCACACACACACACACACACACACACACACATCAAATCATTGTATACCTACAACTAATACACTGATATATGTCAATTATCTTAATTTTTTTAAATGGCTTTTAAAAAAAAGGTGATCTCTAAACATGCCATATGTAAACATTTGCTGACGCTGTGTTTCAAAATAGTGGTCAGTTAATAGAGCTATAATTTGCTTCATACTTTGCACGAACTGTATGTTGCCTGAGATTTTCTTAAAATATTTAAATAATTTATAGCACTTTTCCTTTCGCTAATTATCTATGAAGCAATGTTTACTATTTTATGAGGCCTGTAAAGCAATATGAATTCTATATGCCAGGGGAAAAAAAATCACTTACAGGATAAAGGATTGAACACATTTTAATTGGATCAATAAAAGTCCAAATACATAGCACTCTAAAATGGAGTGATTACAATTATATATAATAATATTACATGGTTTTATACCTTATAAATTACTTATGCCTTAGTAATCTGATCTAGTGTTTTCTACAGTATAGTCTGTGGGGTGGGATACTAGTCCTGTGGTTTGTTGAAGGAGGTGAAAAGAGAATTTGGCCAGGCAGTTGAATGAGATGCTGCATATAATAAATACCTCTGTTGTACATTTAATATTTATGCATGTCAAGACTAGTCAAGGCTAGTCAAGACTTAGCCTAGTCAAGACTCCATGAAGAGTTATCCATGTGTTATGCCCGAAGTCCGAGTCCCCAAAACTGAGAGAATAAGACGTCCACAGCAATGCAAAAGCATAAAGGGGTTTATTGCTAGCTCCAGCAGGGCTCCCATCTCATCCAGTGCAGTGGAGTCTTGACGAGAGCCCCGAGCTCTGAATCACAGCTGCTTTTATACAGGCGGTTCTTAGTACAGCTGGCGGGTGATGATTGGCGGAGCCCTACGCGCACGCCATTTTCAAATCCCGCATCCCTATCCGGATTGGCTCAGGTTTGGCGCCATCGGGGACTTTCCCAGGGTGTGGTTTCCCGGAATCATGACTCAGGTTTTACAAGAATCTGAATCTTAGGCCTAGTATAGCTTGTTGAGCCTGTCATGGCTCAGGTCTGGTCCCTTAACACATGGAGTTATCCACTCTAAGAGTTATCCACTCCAAGATATCCATGAAGATATCTTTTTACTCAACTTTTCTCCAACTGTGGAATAATTTTTTTCTTTAAAACAAATGTTCTCACACCCTTTCCCCAGCAGCTTCTGGTGAATGCTAATGCAGTGCTCCAGGGCATTGTGACCAAGGGTGCTTGGTACTCAGTGTGGTGGGGAGTATTGAGACAAAAAGTAGATAAATCTATTTCCAGAGCTGGACAACTGGCTTGTAACTAGTAAGAGCCAGAGCTGAAATCTAGGTCTCCTGTCTGCTTAGGACTTCTGAGGCCATGGTCAAGTAACTAGCAGGACAGTGTCAGGGGTGGGGCATGAATCACGTCAGGGTCTAAAATAACGTTTGTGCCAAGAGCTACTTAGGGTAGAGTGCTGAAATTTCATAAGATCAGACAAAGTAGTCAGAGCTGAAGCTAGACTACCTCTGGTGGAAATTACTCTGTTGCTCCCAGCCACCTAACCTTGAGTGTGTTATGAATTTCTCCGTACCTTAATTTTCTTATATGTAAAATGGACACAATAGTTTCCAGCTCATAAAATTTGTTGTGAGAATTATTAAATGAATTAATACATTTAAAACTTAGATCACATCTGACACACAGTAAATATTCCATAAATATTATTTCTAGCTATGTATTTATGAGGAAGTTGCAAACATGATACCCTATCATTGTGGTGGCCTATTATGGGGTGGCAGTTTTAGGGATAAGAGAAGCATGTTGTCATGATAATTAGAAAAGCTTCTGAAATAACAAGTAGGCCTTCTGATCACTTACCTGCCTGATTCACCATTCAGCTTAACTGAACAGTTATTCAATAAAAGCACCTCTAAATATCCAAATACTGTAAAAAATATATATGTATAGGGTGTGAGCACATAGATTATAAGGGTCAATACATAAAACAGTAAGAAGTAAGTGTCTACAATTAAATAAGCAAAATGACTTTGAAGAGACATGCCATTTAATTTTAATTAATTAATTTTTATTGGAGTGCATTTGCTTTGCACTGTTGTGTTAGTTTCTGTTGTGCAACAGTGTGGACCAGCTATCTGTATACATACACCCCTCCCTCTAGGGCCTCCCTCTCAACCCCCACCGTCCCACTCTTCTAGGTTGCCACTGAACTGAACTCTCTATGCTGTCGTCCCACTAGCTTATCTATTTTACACATGGAAGTATGGATAGAAACATGACATTTTAGTGTTTCTGTATACACTTAGAAAATACCATCCTGAGGATTTTTTTTTGGGCATATATGAATACTTATTTAAACTGAACCATCTGTGTCTTTTACCCCTGGAAGACTGAATTTTTAATGGTATTAGGTAAGCCAGTAGATGTTTAATAAATATTGAAAGAGATAAAACTGTGAAGCTTTTGGATCCTTTGCTTTCAATTTGCCATTCTATGATAACTAATTTGAAACACATGAACTAGAATAAACATTATATATAACATATGCCTTTTCTTCTGAATGTAGTAATAGTAGCTGTCATTGATCACTGTGACCCAGACCCTGATCTAAATGCTTTTCTTTACAATAACTAGTGTTCTTTATTTTTTATTGTTGTTGCATTTGTTTGTTTGTTTTTAATTTGAGTATAATTGCTTTATGAGGTTTTGTTGGTTTCTGCTGTACAATGAAGTGAATGGGCTATATGTGTGTATGTATATCCCCTCCCTCTTGAGACTCCCTCCTACCCCTCTAGGTCATCACAGAGCGTTGAGCTGAGCTCCTGTGCCAGACAACAACTGGCCACTCGCTATCTGTTTTACACCAAGTGTATGCATGTCAGTGCTGCTCTCTTAATTTGTCTCACCCTCTCCTCTCCATTGCCCCGGCCCATGTCCACAAGTCCCTTCTCTATGCCCGTGTCTCTATTCCTGCCCTGAAAATAGGTTCATCAGCGCTATTTTTCTAGTGATCTAAATGCTTTCTGTATACCATTGCACTTAATCTTTATAGTAGCCTGGTAATTAGGTGTTATCAACAAGTGGCAGTTAAAACTGGAATTAAAAGGACCCTACTTCATAACATTGCCCATCTTGCATAATTACTTGAATTATTTTTTTTTCCTAAAGTTAAATTTTAAAAGAAATTTTGCTGAAGTAATATATTTTTAAAAACATAGTATCAGAACACTGGGAACGTGTTTCTAAATTCTAGCTGGTTGCTTGGTCATTTGTCAATCAAGGTGCCACATCTGTTTTCTTCTGAAACTGAAAACATTTTTGTGGTTATTTTATAGTTTATATTATGTATCCAGATTGTCATTTGTAGGCAGCACATTTCAGGCAATGCGTAGAGAAATTAGCCATTTAGATACTTCACAGTGCCTGAGCTTTTATCTCTGGAGGACCAGGAATGCATGCTGGCCAGTGGCAAGTCTTCGCAATTGGCTTTCATTAAAAGAGCCTTTGTGCTTGCCTTTGAGGTGCTTTGTTTACCTTCTAGTTTGACTTAGGGAAGCATCTACTTTTAACCTCACATGGTCAGAGGATAACTCAGAAGGCACACATATGGGTATACTTTGGTTTTTTTACAATAGATGCTCATTTTCCATGTAACTCTCTCTATATTAGTTCAGCCATAGATTTTTCCACAGCTGCCATTTTAAAGTGAGCAATACTGCAATACTAGCCGACCAGTGTGAAATTGCCAGTCATCTGCCTGTCTCTGTTTAACTGAACTCTTAACTCCACTGGGGTGACCATCTGTCTTGCCAAAAAATGCTAGAACAAAAGGTATCACTGCAGGTAAAGATGGTCAATCTGTGCTTGTGGTTGTACAGCTAAAACAATAGGAAAAATGCTAGAAACTTTATTTAAGTTCATGCTGACCTACAGGGTCAGCATTTCCAGAGATGCTTTTGGGTTTGTTTCTGATGGTTCTCATTTTATTCATTATGTTGAAGCAACTTTGGCTGATAGGATAAGAGCTCCACTACTGGTACTTCTAGGAAACTGTAACCTCCACAAGGTCAGGGACCATCTTCTCTTCCCTGTCTCTGGGTCTGTGGCCAATAAAGGAAGGAATCTTTGCTGAGTATTAATTAAATAAATGAAAGAAGTAGCACCTCCTGAAGGAATTGCTGTCTTGGTTTGGGCAGTGGTCCAGGAGATGGTGATCCACATTCAGAAGCCATTTTCATGGCATGGGTAGCCCAGCTCCAGAAAGGTGTATCTCTACAGAAATCCTAGGCAGAGGTGTTGATCATGGAATACACTTTTGCTATCTGGCAACCTCCCTGGTGGCTGTAAGAGGAGGATATTAATTGGTGAATTGTACAACACTTTCACTGTGAGTCACAAACTGAGCCCATGCAGAGTCCCTTGTAGAATTGCATTCTCCAGTTTTGAAGAGTGGAAGACCAGATTGTGACCTATGACTTCTGTGGCTCTTTGCTGACTCGATGGACATGAGTTTGAGGAAGCTCCAGGAGTTGATGATATACAGGGAAGCCTGGCGTGCTGCAGTCCACGGGGTCACAAAGAGTTGGACATGACTGAGTGACTGAACTGAACTGATGACTCTTTGTGATTCTTGATGAATTTGTCTCCATGGATTCTAATGGTGTTAAGCAATTAAAAACCATAAGCATATTCAGAATTGAAAATACCCAGTCATGGCAAGAAAGATTAGGTAAAACTACCAAAGAATAGGTAAAATTTATGTGTTTATTTTTATGGAGTATTTTGGTCACATAAATTGTGGATTGTGACCCAGAATAGAGTGAATTTTTTGCTGAATCACCTAGAACAGTATTTCCAAGCCCCAATCCATATTCAGATGCCTTGAAGATCTTATTAAACTAAAGATTCTGACTCACTTGTCCAGGTGGGGCCTGAGAGTTTGTATTTCTAATCAGCTCTAGGTGATATGGATGCTGCTGATCAATGGAATCAGAAAAATGGCTTCACATTGGAATCAGAAAAATGCCAGGGAGTTTTAAAAGATACTGATGCCTGTGTCTCAACCCTAGAGCTTCTGATTTCATTGATGAGGGGGGATGTGGCCTGAGCTTTAAGGTTTATGAAAAGCTCCCTAGGAGATACCAGTGTGCAAATGAATTGGAGAAATGATGCTGTCAGATTGGTTTTAATTTCCTTTTGAGAAAAAAATATTGATTTTAGGCATCAAATCTTATACTTTTTCCTTGCAGGTTGCAGCAATCTACAAGGACTCAAGTATTGGAAATCTTATAAACATAGTAATTGTAAAATTAGTTATAATTCATGATGAGCAGGTAAGAAACAGTTCTAAAACTAATATTCCTAGTTGTAATAGGCTCTTAGGAGGAATATATGTATGTAGATCATGAAATGGGATAATTGAAAAACATGTTAAAAATCTTGATTCGGAAAAGAATGAGGTTGACTTTTTCCATCATGATGGAAATGAAATGACAACAGAGGAAGTCACAGCAAGTAATAAACAATTTAAAAAGTTAAGGTTGAAAACAATCAGATATTCACTTTTTATAATTCTACTGTTAGATTTAAAATATGATCATTTTTAGAAGTTAGTTTTTTTGATCCGAAATATTGGATGCTTACATTGAGAAGCATCTAATTCAGTTCTGTTTTGATCACAACGTTTTAAGGATTGCTAAAATATGTTTGAGGTATGAGGGAGCAATGAAGTGACTTCTTCATTTGCCTATAAAAATGCTATTTAATGAACTGCATAAACACTGACAAGTTTGGAAGGGAGAGGGCATGAATGTTTTGATGTAATTGTTGAATTGCTGCTTTTTTGTGTGTGTAGGAAGGACCAGTCATCAGTTTCAATGCAGCTACCACGTTACGCAATTTCTGTTTATGGCAACAAACTCAGAATGTTCTTGATGATGCCCACCCATCCCACCATGATACTGCTGTTCTTATCACAAGGTACAGTTCTAGAAATAACCCTTCCAATGAAATTGTTTACCCTTTCTCTCCTGCATGATGACGAATACTTCTTGTTACCTTAATTCTTTATCGGTAGTACATAGTAGTGTTCTATGAGAACTTGTATTAAGAAAGATACCCTTGAATGAAAGCATTCTGTTTCTTTAGACCAGAACACTGGCCTGATTCCTTAGGAAATTAGCAGCATTAGGTTGCTAAGTAATGGCTTGACCTAAACAAAATGATTTCCTTAGTATGTTAGTGACAGAATAACAGAATTAGGAAAATTATTTGAAAATTAACATAGTTATGGTACTGAGAATGCATTTTGTTTCTTCCCTATTTGACCTTCCAATCGCTTGGAAAAGAAAGCCTCCGAATTTATTTTCGGCTCCTTATACTTTAAAAAAGCCCTATCTTCCCGGTTATGTTGCCCTCCGAGATTCCAAAAAAAAATAAAAAAATAAAAAAGCCCTATCTGCTCTGTGTTTTGTTGCTCAGTTCGTATCTTAATTACTGGGCTGCTTTTGCTAAGCTTTTTTCTCAACCCTATTTATTTAAATGAAAAACAGCTATTATTATAAAATGAAATGATTATTTTATAAGTACATTATTAATTCACACTGTTGTTTCAGCCACTGTCATGGTATAAGAATCCCAGGTTTGTAGTTTGTTTTGCTTGGTTGGTTGGCCAAAAGGGAAAAAAATCTTTTGTTTGAAGGTCAAATTCAGAGAAATTTTGACTTTCTAGAACCCTGAAATGAAAATCTTCAGTCAGTGTGAAACAACTGACATAGTCCATGTGCTTTATCTCTTTTCCAAACTAAAGCAGAATTGCTCACATTTATACACTGTATTCTAATGCCCTAGGTTATGGCTAGAGATAACAGATTAAAATGGGAGGGAAGAAAAGGGCTCTAAGAGGAGGCCACGGGGAAAGAGACTAGAGAATTGTCATATTGAATGGTTAGAGACCGAGTAATGTAGAAGCAAAAAGTTTAAGCAACTTGGTAACATTTGAGAACATCATTATTTTGCAGCAGAGAATAATAGCTTTAGTTCATAATGATGAAACATCAAGAAAAGAGTATTACATATACTACTGCAAAGGTCAAGGCAGAGAGGTGAAAAATACATTAAGAAAGCTTTTCAGTGAAATTAAGCTCCAGCTGTTTATAGCAGTCACTTTTATACTGTACCTATTTGCTTATTGGTATGCAAAAATGGTGCATTACTCTAGGTTTAAACTTATTGAGAGCTTGAGAGAACTAGATCTTAGAAGTCAATTTAGGGCAATAGACATGTCAAAATTAAAGCTTCTTTGTCTTTGCTTTGGCTTGTTGCAAAAATATTTTCTAAAAATGCTTCAAAATCTTTTGTTTTAAGGGAAGATATTTGTGGAGCTAGAGAGAAATGTGACACATTGGGTAAGTTAATTTGTAAATATAGCTTATATAATTGTTTACTGAATTATTTAGGATGATGTTTAGATTATCTTTCTCTTAATTTACATATTAATCATTTTGTTTAGTTGACTTGATTAATGATTATAGTGTCACTATTATTTGATTTTTGCTTCTATAAGTTTTAAAGAATAATAGGAACTACTAACAATTACTAAATATCAAGTGCTGTGCAAAGCTTGACATATTTAAATAAGTATTTTATTATGTATCATTTATCCATACAAAATAGTACATAATAACTTATATGCAAATGTAAAGCAAGAAAAATAAAGTGAATAGCCATGAATCCACTATCAGATTTATGAATTAGATTTAAGAATTAGAAATTTAGCAGTACTGTTCTATGGCCTGTGCTAAGTCCTTATTCTGTCCCTTGCATTTCCCCAAGAGATAATCAGTTGCATAAATGTATGTGCCAGTTCCTTCCATTGTTTTGAAAAATACTTTTATAGCACATGTATGTATTCTTAAAAGAAATTGCTTGATTATGCTTATTTTTGAGCTTTAGTTCATGCATTTTCACTATTACACAATGTTTTAACCATGGTTCACATATCTTTATTCTGTCAGTGAATATTTGGGCTGATTTCAGCTTTTTTCTATTAGGAACTTTATTATAAGACCTTAAGGTATATTCCTAAGATTAGAATTTCATGTCATTAAATGTGCTCATGTTCAACTTTATAAGATATACCAAATTATTTTCCAAAGTGGTACCAGTTTTCATTTTTTATCAATAGTGTATAATCATTCCTTTTGATTATATTCTTATCAATATAAGAATCTTCAAATTTCTCATTTTTGCCCATCTAAATTTGATATATTTCATTATAGTAGTAATTTTCAGTTCCCTGGTCACTAATGAGTCTGGACATCTTTTTATATATTTACTAGCCATTTATATATCTTTTCTGAGAGGAATGAAATAAATGAAAAAAAGTCGCCTGTTTCTCTGCTGTAGTACTTTTCATTTTCTTATGCCTTTTAGTGTTCTTTATAACTTCCTGATACCAAACCCTTTTGGGATTATATGTATTGTAAATATCTCTTAATGATTAGTTCCTTAGTGATTATTGTGTTTGTATGAAAATGTATACTGTAGCTGAAATTATAATTTTAGAGTTAGGAATTTTGTCTTAATGAAATTATAGCCTTCTAAGTATTCTGTAGTGCAAAATCTGAATGTATTAGTCTGTTTTCTTATAAGGATTTAAAATTTTGTCCTTTCACATTTAGATCTCTATACTATTTGAATTTTTTTGATATGGTATCAAATAAGGATCAGTTTTGTAAGAGTCTTTTCTGTGTGGATATCCAGTTTCCTGAGATCATGTTTTGATTAGTTTCCTAGAATCTGCAATGCCTTTCCTTAGAATCTGCAATGCCACATATAAAATTTCTGTTTGCACTGGCATGTGCAAACATCCTGCTGTTTCATTAATCAATACTTTTTATTTATTTCATCTACCAATTCCATATATTCAAATTATATAGCTCTATAATAAATCATCATAATTCACAGAGTATATACTCCATCTAATTTTCTTCAAGAGTTTGTGGCTATTCCTGAACCTATGATCTCCTATAAAATTTTAGACCAGTATGTTAAGTCATTATGAAATAATTATCTATTTATGAATGTCTTTTAAAATATTTTTTAGTAATATGTATTATTTTCTTTCAGAGTTTATTGTGCCCAACTTTCATTTACCTCTTTTATTAGTATATTGGTGTATGGTGTTGATTGATAGAAATATAATAAATTATTTGGATTATTGATTTTAAATATAGACACCTGATTCACTAATCTCATAATTTACCTGTGGGCATTTATATCATTGTGAATTATGGCTGTTTTTCTTTTCCCTTCTTCAATCCTCATAATATTCTTTCCTTTTTTTTAAATCTTTTTCTTTTTTTTTGTCTTAAAGTAAGATAAAAACCTTGTTGAATGTTGAATAGAAATGATGACGATAGCCTTTTTCCCCTGGATTTTAAAGGGAATATTTGTAAAGTTTCACCATTAGGAATATTTGCCACAGGTTCTTCTTGGCTGATAAACTTAACATAATTTCTGAAACTTAGAAAATGTATACTTTTATTAAAAATTTTTGCAGATCTAAAAGTGACCATATGATTATTTTAATCTTATGAATTCCTTTTATGAGTTTTCTAACACTAAACCAATCTTGATTAAGGTTTTTTCCTTTTTTTTTTTTTTTTCTTTCTAAACACACCACTAGATTTCATTCCATGCATATATTTTCAGGAGTGAAATGACCTTCCTTTGATTGTATTTCTCTGATTTTGATACTGTGAGGAGAGAGCGAATTAGCCAAGATGGCCGGGTCAGGCTCTCTCACCGCACGTTTTGTAAATGATAACTGTGTAACAGCTGAGATCACTTACAGCGCTGCGCATGGGCATCACGAGATACTTGCTTGGTCACAAGCTGCTTTGTGCCTCACGCCTGTCAGAGCATCACCACAAAAGCCCTAGCTGCTATGGCATTGGGGCTACATTGGAGTGGCATCGTGGTTATGTTATATGAGGTTATGCCATGGCTATATTACTGCTGCATTGTGGTTATGTTGTGGGGGCTGCTACGACTGCTCCTGAGTCAGGAGAGTGGCTGTGTTATGGCTGCCGTGCCAGCCCGGCGAGAATAAATGTGTCTGTAGTTCCTACGGCTCCTTCCAGCCTCTCAGCTCAAGCCTTGTCTAGCCTGGGTTCAGTGAAAAGTGCAGACAGTGTGAACAGCGAGACAGTTGGTGTCATGAGTAGGAAGAGCGAGCGACACAGATAGCAAAGTTTTATTCACCACGCCAAATTTGTTGGCAGTATATATTTTTTCCCATTCTCTGGAAGATTTTATATAGCGCTGGAGTGATCTATACCTTGAAAGCATGGTAGATCCCACCTAGAAAACCATCTGGGTTTTATCTTTCCTGTGTGGAAATATATTTTACCATTTAATTTCTCCAAGGATAATCAGACTTAAAAAAACATCTTTTTGAATGTGCTTTAAAAACTGTTTTTCTAGATATTATACCATTTCTTTTAGTAGTAAAATTTATAACTTAAATTATTCTCATAGCATTTTCTTTTAAACTCTCTTGTCTATACCTGTCTACAAGCCTCATTTTATTTCTGATATTATTTATTTGAACTTCTTTAAATGGCTCAATTTCACTGAAATATTGTCTATTACATTTTTCTTTTTTTAGAGGATCAACTCTTTCTTTTGATCTCATTTTTATTTCTTTAATTTCTGCTTTCTCTCTCTCATTTTCCCCCAATTTACTTATGTTTGCTTAGCTCACAAACCCCCCAAGTTTTTCTTTTCTAATTTTGTTAAGACTATCCCGTTACTTCAAGGTATCATTTTGCTATATCCTACATGTTTTTATAGATGTTTTCAATGACATTTAAAATTTAAAAATTCTAAGTATGTGTAAATCCATCTTGATTTCTTCGCTTATTAACTAGACTTATTAATTTAGAAATGCATTTAAAATTATATGAATGTATCAAGATTTACTGGTTTTCATTCAATTTCATTGTAGTTGCAGAACATGATCTACGTGATACCCATTCTTTGAAGTCTTTTGATATCCCTGTATGGTCTATTGTTCAGTCACTCAGTCATGTCTGACTCTGTGCGACCCCATGGATTGCAGCACAATAGGCTTCCCTGTCCTTCACCATCTCCCAGAGCTTGCGCAAACTCATGTTCATTGAGTTGGTAATGTCATACAACCATCTCATCCTCTGTCGTCCCCTTTTCCTCCTGCCTCTGTGTTTCCGAGCATCAGGGTCTTTTCCAATAAGTTGGCTTTTTGCATCAGGTGGCCAAAGTATTGGAACTTCAGCTGCAGGATCAGTGCTTCCAATGAACACCCAGGACTGATCTCCTTTAGAATGGAGTGGTTGGATCTCCTTGCAGTCCAAGGGACTCTGAAGAGACTTCTCCAAAACCTCAGTTCAACACATCAGTTCTTCAGGGCTCAGCTTTCTTTTATGGTACAACTCTCACATCCATATATGACTACTGAAAAACCATAGCTTTGTTTAGATGGACCTTTGTCAGTAAAGTAATGTCTCTGCTTTTTGAAATGCTGTATAGGTTTATCATAGCTTTTCTTTCAAGGAGCAAGTATCTTTTAATTTCAAGGCTGCAGTCACCATCTGCAGTGATTTTGGAGCCCAAGAGAATAAAGTCTGTCACTGTTTCCATTGTTTCCCCATCTATTTGCCATGAAGTGGTAGGGCCAGATGCCATGTTCTTAGTTTTTTGAATGTTGAGTTTTAAGCCAACTTTTTCTCTCTCCACTTTCACTTTCATCAAGAAGCTTTTTATTTCTTTGCTTTCTTGCCATAAGAGTGGTATCATCTGCATATCTGAGGTTATTGATATTTCTCTCAGCAATCTCAATTTCAGCTTGTGCTTCTTCCAGCCTAGCATTTCACATAATGTACTATGTATATAAGTTAAATAAGCAGGGTGACAATATACAGCCTTGATGTACTCTTTTCTCAATTTTGAATCAGTCTGTTATTCCATATCCAGTTCTAGCTGTTTCTACTTTATCTGCATACAGGTTTCTCAAAAGACAGGTAAGGTGATCTCATTTCCATCTCTTTAAGAATTTTCTACAGTTAGTTGTGATCCACACAGTCAAAGGCTTTAGTATTCAGTAAAACAGAAGTGGATGTTTTTCTGGAATTCTCTTGCTTTTTCTGTGATCCAGCAGATGTTGCCAATTTGATCTTTGGTTCCTCTGCCTTTTCTAAATCCAGTTTTCTATATAAGCGCTCTCTATGTGTACATAAGATGGAGAAGCTCTATATAGTCAGCAAAAACAGGACCAGAAGCTGACTGTGGCTCAGATCATGGACTCCTTATTGCAAAATTCAGGCTTAAGTTGAAAGTAGGGAAAACCACTAAGCCATTCAGGTGTGACCTAAATCAAATACCTTTCGATTATACAGTGGAAGTGACAAATAAGATTCAAGGGACTAGATATGATAGGCAGAGTGCCTGAAGAACTATGGACAGAGGTTTGTAACATTGTACAGAAGGCAGTGATCAAGACCATCAGCAAGAAAAAGAAATGCAAAAAAGGCAAATGGTTATCTAAGAAGGCCTTACAAATATCCGAGAAAAGAAGAGAAGAGAGGCAAAGGAGAAAAGGAAAAATATACCCATCTGAATGCAGAGTTCCAGAGAATAGCAAAGAGGGATAAGAAAGCCTTCCTAAGTGAACAATGCAAAAAAAAAAAAATAGAGGAAAGCATTAGAATGGGAAAGACTAGAGTTCTCTTCAAGAAAATTAGAGATACCAAGGGAATATTTAATGCAAAGTCAGACACAATAAAGAACAGAAATGGTATGAACCTAACAGAAGCAGAAGATATTAAGAAGAGGTGGCAAGAATACACATAAGAACTATACAAAAAAGATCTTAATGATCCAGATAACTACAATGGTGGGATCACTCACTTGGAGCCAGACATCCTGGAGTACAAAGTCAAGTGGACCTTAGGAAGAAGCATCACTAGCAACAAAGTTAGTGGAGGTGATGGAATTCCAGCTGAGCTATTTCAGATCCTAAAAGATGATGCTGTGAAAGTGCTGCACTAAATATGCCAGCAAATTGGAAAACTCAGCAGTGGCCACACGACTGGAAAAGATCAGTTGTCATTCTAGTCCCAAAGAAGGGCAATGTCAAAGAATGTTCAAACTGCTGCACAACTGCTCTCATTTCACATGCTAGCAAGGTCATGCTCAAAATCCTCCATGCTAGACTTCAATTGTATGGTCTATTATGTGACCAATTAAAAAATGTTTGTGTATGTTCAAACAGAATGTATATTCTTAACTATGTCTGTTAAATCAATTTATGCTGTTCAAATCAACTACATATTTACTACTTTTTTTGCTTACTAGGACACTAACCTGAAACATGAATATGTCTTTGTTACTCTTTATTTTTAATTTGACATTAAAATTTCTTCAATTACAGTGTTCAGATACTTTGTTTCATCTATTTTTGGGCTAACTTATTAGGTGCATATAGGTTTGATTTGAATTGTTTGCAGTTGTATAGTGACTATTTAATGTCTAATAATGCTTTTTAAAGAAAATATAGTCATTATAATTTTATTTTTATAATATTATGTCTAGCAATACTGTAACTAGCCTGACTTTTTCTATTTAATATTTGCTGGATATATCTTTTGTTTCAATTTTTCAGAGTCTCACATCTTTAGAATAATCCATCATATAATTGGATTTTTAAAACGATATTTATAATAATCTTTGTTACTACCATAGTTAGTCCATTTACATTTATTATAATTGTTTTCCATCCTTTTATTTCTTTTTATCTTCCTGCTTTATTCCAGCAGCTCTAATGTGCATTTTATTGTTTTTTTTTTCTTTGGCTGCATCTAATTTGGTATTTCATTCTTCCCTGAATTTTCCATTTCAACATGTTTTGCAATTTCAAACATTCTACTTAGTTGTTATTCAAAATCTGCCTATTTATTTTGTTTATACTCTTTTTATATTTTCTCATATTTATCATTGCCTTTCATATTTACTGAAACATTTTATTTGGAGTAATTTCATATGCCATCTTTGACAGTTCCCATATTCTAAACATTTGATTACCAAATACGTGTTGTCTGCTAATTTTCTGCTGTGTTTACTTGTTTGTATGTTTCATGATCTCTAAGTGTAAGTTCATATTTATATAAAAATTATCCATAAGGCTAGTGATGGACTGCTTAAAAAGTGTTCTTTCCTCTAGAGAGATTTTCAGTTGTTTTGCTGTAATCTGAAAGGTGTTAATAACCAAGGTCCCTTATACTTAAGGCAGAGACTTCAGAATCAGATCCTCTACTTTGAAGCTTCCTCTAGCAAGCTCTTAGTCTCTGCATCATATTGCTTTTATCAGTATTTGCTCTCAGAGTAACTCCTATTCTTCCTATTCCTTGCTTGCTGTTTAGGATTTAGCACATGATATAAATCATATGGGGCTTCCCTTGTGGTTCAACTGGTAAAGAATCCTCCTGCAATGCGGGAGACCTGGGTTTGATCCCTGGGCTGGGAAAATCCCCTGGAGAAGGGAAAGGCTACCCACTCCAGTATTCTGGCCTAGAGAATTCCATGGACTGTATAGTTCATGGGGTCGCAAAGAGTTGGACCCGACTGAGCGACTTTCACTCACATGATACAATTGTTTATATGTATGTATGCATGCATTATTAGGTATGAGATGAGCAGGGAGAGAACATATCTGAGGTTTTGGAGGTGTGGGGTTTTGATAGTTCTCATACATCATGAGCTCAGTATTCATTTAAAAATTAGTTTTTATTACTGGATGTGTTTCTTTGTGGTAAAAGGACTGTCTAGAAGTTAATCTTCCACAAATGTGAAAGTAGGCAACTGCCACTCTAATTTTGACAACAGATCTCATCTCTTCTCCTTGCAAGCTACTCTCTAACTTTGTAGATATATTCTATATAATTAGATATATTTATATATCTAGATGTATTATTCTATATATCTAGGCTTCCCAGGTGGTGCTTGTGGTAAAGAGCCTGCCTGCTATGCAGGAGATTAAGAGACGTACGTTGATCCCTGAGTCAGGAAGATCCCCTGGAGGAGGGTACTGCAATCCACTCCAGTGTTCTTGCCTGGAGAACCCCATGGACAGAGGAGTCTGGCAGGCTATAGTCCATATAGTCGCAAAGAGTTGAACACAACTGAAGTGACTTGGTACTCAGATACATATGTTATGTATTTCTTAGATTATCTTTGCCTTGTTTTCACATATTTATACTAAAAGTTAAGTATGAATATATTTGCTATATTTTTCTATTTTTAAAAATGATTTAATGCTAAATTTTGGGTTATTCACTCCCCATTCATTTTTTGCAGTTTTCAGCTACTCCTGTGCACATAAATCATACCGATGTCTAGAAACATAGACCATGCAAATCAAAGTAATCCTGTTATCCTTTAAATCAAGAGGAGCAGTGATTATAATGATAGCTGATATATTTGAGTGCCTATGTATCAAACACTACACTAAGGTTTAACATGATTATACTCATTTAATCTTTACAACAAATCTATTAAGACCTATTATTCCAATTTTATACATGAGGATAAATAATTTGCCCAAGGCTATACAACTTGTATTAACCCAAGTTTTAGTATTTTAGTTTCCCTTCTAAAATATGTGGAAAAAATAACAAACTAAGAATAGTTCTTAATAAATACCAGATACTGGCAATAATGACTAAGTTTCCTGCTTATATCTCCTTTTGCAAGTATTGTTGTCTTAGTCTCTGGGCATATTTTACAAAGTAAGTTAAAAATTGTTATTCTTCAAGATGATAGATTGGTGACTTTGTGCAGCTTCTTGCACTTTCAAACACAGGGAATCTGTGTCAAATTTGGGCTGTGCTAGTTTATTCTGTTAATATCTCTGCCCAGTTTTAGAGAGCCCTGAATCAGAATGAGTGAATCTAGGCATAAACTATCAGCCAACTGCTTGGTACTATAAGGCTATACATTCACTTTGATTTTTGTTAGTCTTATTTATCTAATGAACATGCTTGAGCTTGATCTTTAATCGTGTGCAATGCTAATTTTTATAGATACATCACGTGACTAAGATGTTCAACTTAGAATATATCCATCTTAAGCTGGAAAGAGTTGCCATTTCTTCCTCCAGGGGATCTTCCTGACCTAGGAATTGAACCTTGGTCTCTTGCATTGTAGGCAGATTCTTTACCATCTGAGCTATAGGAAATCCCGCCCATCTTTGAGCATGATGCAAAGTTTGGGTGGTAATGGAGTCAATGAAAAAGGTGAAAAGTTAAAGTATTAGTCACTCAGTCATGTCCAACTCTTTGCTGCTCCATGGGCAATAGCTTGCCAGGCTTCTCTGTCCATGGAATTCTCCAGGCAGGAATACTGGAGTGAGTATATTCCCTTCTCCAGGGCATCTTCCCAACTCAGGGATTGCACCCATGTCTCCTACATTGCAGGCAGATTCTTTATTGTCTGAGCCACCATAGGAACCCAATGGAGTCAATATTGTATTTCAAATACTCAGCACTGTAAATGAATAGTACACAGGAACTGAGCCACTAGGCAAATTGAAAATACTAGTGAAGGCAAGGGAACAGCACATATTCTTAAAAAGCAGTGTGTACAGTTTAACTTATTTTGACAAAGGAGAAATACGAAATTCACTAAAAATTGCCCATACAGTATGAATTTTTAAATCTTAAAGAAAATAATAATTCTCTCATTCTTTATCAGAGGACTGTTAAAGAAAGAATATCTTTCTTTGTTTTTTCCCTTCTTGCTTTGGTCTTGATTCTAACTAAGAAAAAGTTCTTTTGGTGGGGACTTTGCCCAAGCAAGGCTTTTTGGCATTAAGAGTCAGAAAGAGGGCATCTTTCATTTTTGTTAAGAATGTATTGGTGAGTGAACTCATTAGTCTGACTTTTTTCCAGTATTTTTAGATTCTTTAGTTAACTTCTATTTCTTTTTTTAGGTACACGTAATAGGAAAGACTAAAACACAGTAGCTAATATGTCTGTTTATTTTATATTAAGGAATTTCTAAATGAAAAATTTTACAATAAGAAACTGATTATTGTATAAATGAAAATCTTTTTTTTTTTTAAATAGAAGGAATCATCATAGGAGAGAAAATAAATTTGTAAGCAAATGTTGAAGGATAGCAATAGTAAAAGCTATGTGTTATGTTTTTTTTTTTAAATTTATTTTTTATTTTACTTTACAATTCTGTATTGGTTTTGCCATACATTGACATGAATCCACCACGGGTGTACATGTGTTCCCAAACATGAACCCCCCTCCCACCCCCTTCCCCACAACATCTCTCTGGGTCATCCCCGTGTACCAGCCCCAAGCGTGCCGTATCCTGCATCAGACATAGACTGGCAATTCGATTCTTACATGATATTATACATGTTTCGATGTCATTCTCCCAAATCATCTCACCCTCTCCCTCTCCCACTGAGTCCAAAAGTCCGCTATACACATCTGTGTCTTTTTTGCTGTCCTGCATACAGGGTCATCATTGCCATCTTTCTAAATTCCATATATATGTGTTAGTATACTGTATTGGTGTTTTTCTTTCTGGCTTACTTCACTCTGTATAATTGGCTCCAGTTAAAAGGTAAAATGGAATGATAACTTGATGATGAAATATGGAATATTGTAATGAGCATTAATTTTATATTTCTTATCCTAGATTAAAAGACTATATCAGTTGTAACTATTGTCTTTGGTGTCCAGCCATTTCATGTTGTCACATCTTTCAGCAACAGTTCCAGTTGCAAGTTGTTATTTAAATGAGTGGCTAGATCTTGATGTGTGATAGGTGTTCCACTGCTGAAATGGTTACAAAATAAGTGCTTCCAATGATTATATCATTATCATGCTTTATTTAACATCTATTAACTCCAGTCCAGGCACTATTCTAAGTATTTAACATATTTTTAGTCATTTAATTATCATATGGTAACTGAATAAGTGTATACTGCTTCAAAGCTTTAAAAAATTAAATAAAATTTATAATTTATATTGTTCTGGACCATTTTCTTTATTAGTACTGTTACCAGTTTAGACATTCATTACCTTTCCTGCTAATAACACTAATGTGGCCTAAAATTTCATTCTTCCTGTGGCCTTTTCCTTTTCCTGTCTTTTAAAAAATTGTTTGCTTATCCCATATTCTGGCTTATTTTCTTCAGTAAAAGTATATGGTTTCAGCTACAGATAAATCATTCTGTTCTTTTTTTTTCTCTTTGCCTTTTAAAACGTCTGTGCAGTATTAACAGTCAACTCAGCATTTATTTCTAAGTAGTAATGCCAAATGATAAATGCTTTAGTGCTTTCTTTATGATTCTGCTATTCCCCATTTTGTTGAAATGCAAACATGAAATTTTTCAGGTTTAGCAGAATTAGGTACCCTGTGTGACCCTTTACGGAGCTGCTCTATTAGTGAAGAAAATGGGCTCAGTGCTGCCTTTACCATAGCCCATGAGCTTGGTCATGTGTAAGTACCTTCTGTCACCTCGGTAGTGTGCCTTCTACATAGCGTTGCATGAATGTCTATAATTCTGTCTTTAACGGAGTAATTGGCATCTTTATATCTTTACAAAATATTAGTAGTATAATTTTAACCCCTGAAATGCTAACTCTGGCTCTTTTGTGATCTATGTTAGGTCAGACAGGCTACACAGATCAACAGACTAAGCAAAGAACTAGAACTTTGGAACTCTTTTCTTTCACTTACTGTATTGGATTATATGACAAGCACTTCTGGCCTCTGTCCCTTGTTATCCTATGCATGACCAGGTACTGTGCTCTACCGTCTTATGGGAGGGCCTGTAGGGTCCCCTGGTTCTAGGGAACTCCCCCAAATATTTGTAGTATCAATTCATTTCTTGCTTTTATTGCTCAGAGCCCCAACAGAGTATGTGGTCTGTGGGAGTTTCTTAATCACTGAAATATTTTCTTAAAACTTTTTCTCCCAGATCTATAGTGTTTTTTTTTTTTTTTTTTGTAAACATTTGGAATTCTATCTGTTCCTATATTATTAAAAATTCTACTGGGGTTTTATGCTCTAAGAATGTGGAGGCCATGATTTCCCATGATACCTGTGAAGCTCCCATAGAAAGTCAGAAACCCCTAGAAATTCATCCTCTGAAAAATGATTCCCAATGTACCCACAGTACTCTTTTGATTTTTTGGTTATTTGCTAATGAGGAATTAAAGCTGGAGCTGCTTCTCTTGAACTCCATTGTCTTTTCCTGGTCATGCCTTGACATCCTTAGAGTATTCAACTGGAATAATTTCAGGCAGAGATAATTTTTATTAAACTAGTTCCTCTTCAGTTCCCAGCATCATTATATCTCATGACTACCCACCAAATTTTTACGTTGTTTGCTGAAGTAGAGCAGGTTCAGCAGCATGCTCAAGGTATATCATGTATTGTAACATCCTGAAGGCAGTGTTTGCTGGTTACCAAGGGTATTAACTAGTACAGTATTCTTGCAAAGGATACTACCTTTTATTTTCTTCCTGAGAAACTTTTTAGGTGTGTTTAGAATATCAGTAAGTAGTTTAATTAAAACACTGATATTAAGTACATATTTTGACAGGTAAGGACTGAATCAAGGACTGAATCAATTATCCCTTCTAAACATAGTTCTTACTGGGATCCTCGAAATATATGTAAAATCTGTTGCTGACCAGCTGACCATTTAATGTCATTGCCCTTATAAAGATTTGGTTGCCATTTGGGAATATTTTTATTATTCCAGTTTTATCAGTCATCACTTTATGATTATAAACCAGAAAGAGCAGTTAAGCTGTTTCATGTGAAATAGGCGGAAAGCATAAAGTGATATGGAATTAAGAATTAAAGAAGTTTTTTTGTTTTTTAATTCTGTAGTGATAGTCAGTAGTCTGGAAGTTACTGTGATAGAGCCTTTACCTAATCTTTCCACACACATTGCCTCGGGTATGCATGTTGGAAATTATAATTGTTTTATGTGAATGCTGTGTTGATGTTGTGATGAGGTGAGCCGGAATCCAAATAATTTGATTGTTGAAATTCACATACCAAAGCAACAGACTGTGCTACTGATCAGAGTTATAATCTACTGTTTCTTAAACATCATGCGCTTCTAAACATGAAGGTAACCCTAGCATTGCAGTACTTTATGAAGAGGTCAAGAGTACAAATCCTGATACAATCAGATTGATCTACATTTTAGATTATATTATGAAATAAGAGATCTGTTTCTAATGTTGTGTACATTTCATTATTCTTTTATAAGTGTTTGTTTTTATTTTTAGATTTAATGTTCCACACGATGATAGTTTTAAATGTAAAGAAACTGGAATTAAACATCAGTATCATGTCATGGCTCCAACTTTAAATTACCACACAAGTCCTTGGACCTGGTCAAAATGTAGTCAGAAATATATCACCGAATTCCTAGAGTAAGTGATTTCGTGTTACTTTAGTTATATAATTGAACACTTATTAGATTATAAAGTTTGAAACGTGTATTCTTTTAGAATAGTTCAATCTCTGTTGAGTTTTTTATTGCTTAAATTTAAGTTTGCTTCCACTGTACAAATGGATGTTTAAAGACAAAGAGTTTTATTATTTCATTCTTAACTATATGTTTTTTGGTGGGGGATTTAATTCAGAGCTATCATTTAAAAAAAAAATTGGGGTTCCTGTTATGATAAAAACTCCTTTTTAGGGAGATGCTTAATGGGAATCAAAGATTCCTTGTGTATTAAAATTTCTTCAGAAGCTGCCAAGTAATATTTTGAGATGAGTTTGAGTGGCTCAAGTTTGAGGTGTCCTTGAAGGACAGAGAATAGCTGAAGTCAAATTATGAATATTCCAAATAGTTCCCTAAAGAGATATGGAGTCTCTGGGTTTACCTATCCTTTGGAGGCTATTGCTAGCTCAGATTCAGATTGTTCTAGCCTTGCCTCTTCATCTCCTACATTTCTCTGCTTCCCAACTTATCCAAATGGTGTTTCTACCTAGTTATTGAAACTTGTTCTAAAAGCAAGGCCAAACTCTTTCCAGGTAATCTTTTGGTGTAAACACAATATTGTTTGATTTTTTCTACTACATATTCTAATCACCAGTTTATACAGTTTCACTTACTTACCTCTATGAAAACTATGGGAATGAATGAAACCATCTTTTGGAATATATATTTATAAATGTATCCCTTAATTATGATTAACAGTGGTTATTTATCCTTGTATGGGAACCTGATTTAAAAGCACAACACATAGTCGCTGATCTGTACATGGTGGCATATAGCTTTGTTTGATTGCTGACTGAAGCACTGATTAAAAATACCAGTAGGTATGCTTATTTTTGGAAGGGGGTGATATGAGTCTTGCCAATGGGTATTTTGAAACTTAAATGTTCATTTTTTTTTTGGCAAAATTTATTATGCCCTCTAGCCAGTAAAAAATTCCCCCCAAAACATTTCTTCTAATTATTTCAAATTGAACAAATGATTGCTTTTAACTGAATTGGAATGGCTGAACATTTTCACAGTTTTCTATATACTGTATATTACTTGACAAACTAGGAGTAGGAAATACACATTTTTGCAACTATCTACTATTTTGCAAACTCCTTTAAAGATGTTAAATAATGCATTTAATAGCAACTTGCAAAGCAGCCATTTCTACTCTCAATTTGCAGTTGAGAAGTCAGACCCAGGGAGACTAACTAACTTGTCCACACCATGCAATTCGGAAAGTGGTGACACTCAAATGCAAAGTCCCAAAGCTGGTATTCTTTACTCTGCATTATATTCTTTTCCTAAGAAAATCTGTTTGAGACAGAGTCAGCATAGCACTCTGAAATTCCTTTATTTTGTTGTCGACTATAAACAAACTTTCTCAGATGATCTGAAAATGTTACTTTTTACATTTTGACAGATTGGAATTAGATATAGGGAATTCCTGTTGGATAGCAAAGCAGACCAAAAGTGTAGTGTGATCAGCGTAGGAATGCATGTTTTAAACATTATATTCGATGCATTTTTGTTTATTTTTCATTATTCTTTTAAAAAAAATTACCTTTAAGGCAGTTGTGGGGATTAAATGAGAACAAACACATAGAATAAGTCCTTTATAAACTGTGAGATTTTCTTATTGACTTTGATGTGAGTTGGTTTTTAAATTATGAAAAAATACTGATGTTCTCTTTGAAAGTGCAGAGCTACAGAAAAATGTGGTAAAGAATCTTCTACTTAAATACATCCATGTGTATTCACAACATTTTGTTCCCTGTCGTCAATGCAGCACCGGTCATGGGGAATGCCTCCTTGACAAACCAAATGGAAGAATATACGATCTATCTTCACAGCTTCCTGGATTAATGTATGATGTAAACAAGCAATGTGAGCTTATGTTTGGTCCTGGATCACAAGTGTGTCCCTATTTAGTAAGAGAAATTATGTTCTTTTGTTTGAAAACTACCATAAAGTTGTAGTTCATGTCAATGTATGGCAAAACCAATACAGAATTGTAAAGTAAAATAAAAAAAAAAAAGATATTTCAAAATGTACTTTATTCTCTTGGACAGGTAGTATGCTGAACTTATCTTGATTTTTAAATATTAGAAAAATTTGGTGTTTGTCAGAAAGAGGTTTTTTAAAAAAAGGGAAACTATAATTTATTGAATACTTATTATTCGCCAGGTGCTATTTTAGATGGGCTTTCCCTGGTGGCTCAGATGGTAAAGAATCTGCCTGCAATGTGGGAGACCCAGGTTTGATTCCTGGGTTGGGAAGATCCCCAAGAGAAGGGAATGCCTACCTACTCCAGTATTCTTGCATGAAGAATTCCATGGACAGAGGAGCCTGGATGACTATAGTCTATGTGGTTACAAAGAGTCACTCTTTGTTAGTCACAACTGAGTGATTAACTTTCACTTTCACTTTGTTAGTTACTTAAAAATTATCTTTAACCCTCACAAAATCCTATGAAATATCCAGGTTAATGAAAATTAAAAGCATTCAAATAGTTATTTTCAAATGATGTTGTTTTGTGGGTAGGAGAGATAATACAAGTGCTTTGATAATGAATTGTATTAAAGACCCCAAGAATTTCATAGACTATATTTTACGGTAGATTTGAATACAAAGGAAAGAAATTTGGAGTCTGTTGTTTCATTTTCTTTAATCATTACTTTATAATTGGTTTCAAGGATTTTTCATAGGTTCATTTCAGTTCAGTTCAGTTCAATTCAGTCACTTAGTCATGTCCGAGTCTTTGCGACCCCATGAAATGCAGCACACCAGGCCTCCCTATCCATCACCAACTCCTGAAGTCCACCCAAACCCATGTCCATTGAGTTGGCGATGCCATCCAACCATCTCATCCTCTGTTGTAGCCTTCTCCTCCTGCCGTCAATCTTTCCCATAATCAGGGTTTTTTCAAATGTGTCAGCTCTTCGCATCAGGTGGCCAAAGTATTGGAGTTTCAACTTCAGCATCAGTCCTACCAATGTACATCCAGGACTGATCTCCTTTAGGATGGACTGGTTGGATCTCCTCGCAGTCCAAAGGACTCTCAAGAGTCTTCTCCAACACCACAGTTCAAATGCATCAATTCTTCAGTGCTCAGCTTCCTTTATAGTCCAACTCTCACGTCCATATATGACCACTGGAAAAACCATAGACTTGACTAGATGGACCTTTGTTGGCAAAGTAATATCTCTGCTTTTTAATATGCTGTCTAGATTGGTCATAACTTTCCTTCCAAGGAGTAAGCATCCTTTAATTTCATGGCTGCAGTCACCATCTGCAGTGATTTTGAAGCCTAGAAAAACAAAATCAGCCACTGTTTCCACTGTTTCCCCATCTATTTGCCATGAAGTGGTGGGACCAGATGCCATGATCTTCGCTTTCTGAATGTTGAGCTTTAAGCCAACTTTTTCACTCTCCTCTTTCACTCTCATCAAGAGGTTCTTTAGTTTTTCTTCACTTTCTGCCATTAGGGTGGTGTCATCTGCATATCTGAGGTTATTGAGATTTCTCCCAGCAATCTTGATTCCAGCTTGTGCTTCCTTCAGCCAAGCATTTCTCATGATGTACTCTGCATATAAGTTAAATAAGCAGGGTGACAATATACAGCCTTGACGTACTCCTTTTCCTATTTGGAACCAGTCTGTTGTTCCATGTCCAGTTCTAACTGTTGCTTCCTGACCTGCATACAGATTTCTCAGGAGGTAGTTCAGGTGGTCTGGTAGTCCCATCTCTTTCAGAATTTTCCGCAGTTTGTTGTGATCCACACAGTCAAAGGCTTTGGCAGAGTCAATAAAGCAGAAATAGATGTTTTTTCTGGAACTCTCTTGGTTTTTCAATGATCCAGCGGATGTTGGCAAATTGATCTCTGGTTCCTCTCTGCCTTTTCTAAAACCAGCTTGAACATCTGGAAGTTCACAATTCACGTATTGCTGAAGCCTGGCTTGGAGAATTGTAAGCATTACTTTACTAGCATGTGAGCTGAGTACAATTGTGCAGTAGTTTGAGCATTCTACCTTTTCTTTGGGACTGCAATGAACACTGACCTCTGAAAAAGTTGAGTTGACACTTTTATTGACTCTGTAGCCAAGATTTTGTCTTCTTTTGGGGGTAAATTTAGGATTTAGTTCTAATAAATGTCAGTACTTTGGTGAATCCATGCCTTACTTTCCCAAGCAGAATACTCATTTCATATTCTTCAATCCTGTGCAGACCTTTGCTAAACTGCTTACTGTACAACTAGATTGTGAAGATGATTGAACCAGGAATCTCGCCTTGTTCATTCATTTAAATAAAAGATATATTCCAAGGATTTAGTTCAGATCTGCCATATAATAGGAGCCAAAAAAACAAATGTTTACGGACTGTTGAATGAGTGAATACATGAATGGTTTATGAATGAATGAATGGATGGATGGATGAATAAATGAAAGGTACTTAACAATGAGCACAGGGACATGCAAAGCATACTGCATATAGTGTATATTATTCCTAAAATCTTAAATTTAAAATCACAATTATTTATGTCTTTAAATATCCACTATGAAGAGAAGATATACGTCAATTATTTTTTATAAAAAAATGCATTTTTTTTCATACTGACTTCGATACTGAATGAACTTTGAATTTAAATTCAAAGAAGGAAAGGGATTATTTTGGGCATGGCTCCTGTGAGCCTCTGTGGGTTTTCATATCTTGTGAAAACTTCAGAACCCTATGTTCAAAAATTGAAAGTATGCATTATATTTACAAAATAGGAAACCAATATACATTATACAGTTTTTCTATGCACATTATTCATATATTCCACTGTTGGATCAAAAGGGACTTTTGGAAACTCCTTGTGAATAACATTTAACAACAAAAAATCCTTTAGAAAAATGTCTTGCAAAGAGAGAAAACTATCTCAGTAATTTTGAATGCTTCGCTCCAAGTCATCTTTTCCATTATTCAGTGTTTGATGATAATCCAATTTTTTAAAAACTAAATGTTGCCATTTTATGTTTAGAGGAAAATTGATGACCAAGACTGACTTAGTAAAGATTATTATGTGTATCTGTGTTAGTTGTTCAGTCATGTCTGACTCTTTGCAACTCCACGGACTGTAGCCCATCAGGTTCCTCTGTCCATGGAATTCTCCAGGCAAGAATACTGGAGTGGGTAGCCTTTCCCTTCTCCAGGGGATCTTTCTGACGCAGGGATCGAACCCGGGCCTCCTGCATTCAACCAGATTCTTTACTGTCTGAGCCATCAGTGAGGCCCTAGTAAGAGATTATTACTGATTATTTCCAGCTCCGACCATGAAACCAGGAAGGATCTAGGGTCAATTTATAAATCAATGCGTGATACTGAATTGATCTGGTGGTCGTAGTATTATTTTCACTCTTGTTTGCCTGCCTTTTATTACTCTGCAGAAACAGTGCAGGCGTCTCTGGTGTACCAGTGCAGAAGGAGTTCACAGGGGCTGTCGCACTCAACACATGCCCCTGGCAGATGGAACAAACTGTGGTCCTGGGATGGTAGGTTTTCTCGAAGGGTGAGTTTTGTATCAAGAGATCATCCAAGGATGTGATTGCTCTGTGTTTCAGCGCTCTTCATTATTCACCGTCATATTTTCTTCTGCTAGTTGAATTAATGTTTTTGCTGTATTTGTTTGATGTATGTTTTCAAGTGAGTTAGAATTTAAATTTTATCCTTTTTTCAAGATAAAGCAGATGGATATTATAGTTAACATAATTACATGGACATTTACTTATGTAAGCATATTATAGTCTTGTTATTAAAGATGTATCTAGCTATAAGTATTTCAGCAAATATCTGAAATACTCCCAAATTTAAGGATTTACCATTGTATATGTTTCTCTTAAAAATTCAGATAAATATAAATGAAAGGTTTAAGTTTATTGGTTTTTGTGTTTTTAAATACATTGTATCTCTAAGACAAACTGTCAATCATACCGCATCTTTTCCATTCTAGCATCAGTGATAAACTTATGTAAATCTGACAACAAGATGTGAAGTGACTGGGTTCACCATGATAATGAAATGTGATCTATTACATATATTGATTTGTGGATATTGAACAATACATCTCACTTAAGCATAGTGTATGATCCTTTTAATGTATTGTTGAATTCAGTTTGCTAATATTTTGTTGAAGATTTTTGCATCTGTGTTCAGCAGTGACACTGGTCTGTAATTTTCCTTCTTGTGATACCTTTGTCTGGTTTCATTATCAGGGTGATGCTGGCTTTGTAGAATGAATTCCAGAGCATTCCTTTCTCTGTAATTTTTTGGAATAGTTTGAGAAGAATGGGCTTCCCTGGTAGCTCAGCTGGTAAAGAGTCTGCCTGCAATGCGGGAGACCTGGGTTCAATCCCTGGGTTGGGAAATCCCCTGGGGAAGGGAGAGGTTATCCACTCCAGTATTCTGGCCTAGAGAATTCCATGGACTTGTATAGTCCATGGGGTCACAGAGAGTCAGACATGACTGAGTGACTTTCACACTTTCGGAAAAATAGGTGTTACTCTTCTCTAAATGTTTGTTAGAATTCACCTGGGAAACCATCTGGCTCTGGACTTTGAAGAGTTGGGAGTTTTTATTTTTATTTTTTTTTATTTTTTTCAGGGTATGGGGAGGGAGGTGAGAGGAGGGTTCAGGATGGGGAACACGTGAACACCCGTGGTGGATTCATGTTGATGTATGGCAAAACCAATACAGTATTGTAAAGTAAAATAAAATAAAATAAAATCTGAAAAGGAGTTTTTAAAATTATTGATTCAGTTTCATTACTAGTGAACTTCATAAACTGGTATTTTTATGTTTTCTTCCTGATTCAATCAGGTAAAATTGTACATTTCTAGGAATTTATCCATTTCTTCCAGGTTGTCCATTTTATTGGCATGTAATTGTTCATCGTAATCTCCTAGGGTCCTTTGTGTTTCTGTGGTGTCAATTGTAACTTCTTTTTCATTTTTTATTTCATTGATTTGCTGCTGCTTAGTCGCTTCAGTCATGTCTGACTCTCTGAGACCCTATTGACTGCAGCCTGCCAGGCTCCTCTGTCCATGGGATTTCCTAGGCAAAAATACTGGAGCAGGTTGCCATGCCTTCCTTCAGGGGATCTTCCTGACCCAGGGATTGAACCATATCTCCTGCATTGCAGGCAGATTCTTTACTACTGAGCCACCAGATTTTAGCCTTCTCTTATTTTCTTGATGAATCTAAATAATAAATTTTGTTTATCGTTTCAAATATCAGCTCTTAGTTTCTTTGATCTTTTCTATTCTTTTTTTTTGTATCTATTTTATTAATTTCTTCTCATTCTGATCTTTATAATTTCTTTCCTTCTACCAACACCGAGTTTCCTTTTAATTCTAGTTCCTTTAGGTATAAGGTTCACTTGAGATTTTTCTTCTTTCCTGAGGTAGGCTTGTGTCGCTACAAATGTTCCTCATAGAACTGCGTTTGCTTTCATTACATAGATTTTAGATTCTTGTGTTTTCATTTGTCTTCAGGTATTTTTCTTTTTTTAATTACTGTGTGACTTATCGTTGGTTTAGTAGCACAGTGTTTAGCTTTCACACTGTGTCTTATTTTTTTCTTTGCAAATTTTTTCTTGTAGTTGATTTCAGGTTTCATAGGACTGTGGTCAGAAAAGATGCTCGATATGATTTCAGTCTTCTTGGTCTTATTGGTTGCCAGATTCTGCCTTGTGCGGAAACTGCTGGCCACTTGCACATTTGATGGGGTCCTGATGTGGCTGGCTGCATGGTCAAGTGGAGGCTTGGTCTTGGTGCTTGCTCACTGGTGGTTGGACCTCGATTCCAGGGCAGTTGGCTGAGGTTCCCAAGAGGTCCCAGAGGTAGTGCCAGCCCACTAATGGCTTCCTGATGGGTGGGCCAGGTCTTTACACAGCTGGCTATGGAGCCTTGGTACTCCCAGGGATGGTGTCTGTGGGTCCAGAGAGTCCAGGCACTTGTCCCTGCCCACTAGTGGCTGAATCTGGCCTCAGAGCTAGTAGTTGCCCATGGCGAATGGAGGTGGGTTCTGGGGTCCCTGTGTACCTGGAATGTCCTGGAGCTGGTGTTATTTTCCTGGTGGGTAGCTTAAGGCCCAGGAAGCCCTAAGACTGGTGCTGGTCCACTGGTGGCTGAGTGTGGTCTGGGTTCCTGGCTTCAGGGCCCTGCTGGTCCCAGAGTCAGTGTGGGCCAGCAGGTGGTATGGCTGGAGCCCAGGGGTTATAAGGGCTGGTACCTGCCCCCATTGGGTGGCATCTTCTCTGATGGTTGGCTGCATATCTCTTGGAACCTTGGGGTTAGTGATGGTGGTTGGGGCTGGGTCCTGGGCCCTCTGGTGGGCAAGACCAGCTTTTGGAGTGGCTGGGGTCTCAGTGGGTTCTATGGCATACTGGCTGGCTGGAAGATGGGTCTGTGTTCCCTCCCAGGTAATTGCTTGTCATGGGGTGACCCAAGATATGTGCCAACAACCTAGTGAGTGGGGCCAGGTCCTGATGCTAATAAGCTAGCAGAAGGCGTGAAAGTGGTGCTTGCCAGTACCAGTGTCCTCGATGTGGGACGAGCTCCCTAAAATGCCTTCTGTCAGCGTCTGTGTTACCAGGGTGAGTCCCAGATGCTTTCTTTCTTTTTGGGAAGCTCTCCAAGATCAGCAAATGGGTCTGACCCAGGCTTCTTTCAAATTTCTGCTTCTTCCCTGGGGCTTGAAGCATGTGATATTTTGTGTGTGTGTGTGTGTGTGTGTGCCTTTTAAGAGTGGAGTCTCTGTTTCCTACATTTTTCTGACTTTACTGAAAGTAAGCCTTGCTGGCATTCAAAGCCAAACACTGTGAGGCTTGTGTTCCTGGTACAGGACTCCCAGGCTGGGGAGCCTGCTGTGAGGTTTAGACTTCTGGGTCCTTGGAGAGAACCTCTGCAAGTCTAATTATTCTTTTGCTTGTGGGTTGCCTACCCAGGGGTGTGGGTCTTAACTATACTATGTTCCCTCCTACCCATCTTGTCGTGGTTCCTTCTTTATATCTTTAGCTATAGTCTTTTCTTTGGTCTTCAGGTCACTCTCACTGATAGTTGCTCTATAAATAGTTGTAATTTTTGTGTGTCCTTAGGAGGAAGTGAGCTCAGGGTCTACTATCTTTGCCCCATCTCCTGTCTGTTCTTTATTTTAAAGTAGATGAAACTATCTAGTATACTCTCTCTTGGCTAGGAGCTAGTGGGTCAGGCTTCTTTTGTTCATGATGTTTTTTAATTTTATTCATATCATTGTGTGCATCAATGCTTCTTCCTTTATGTTGCAGTTTAATTCAGCTGTGCCATAATTTGTTTACCATTTTTCTGTTGATAGATAGTTGGATCATTTCAAGTTTGGGGCCCTTATGTATAAAGCCACTGTGAGCATCCTTATATAAATCTTCTTGTGGCCGTATGTTTGTATTTCTCTTGAGTAAATTGTTAGGCTATAGGGTAGGTGTGTGTTTAACTTCATAAGAAAATACCAAACTATTTTCCAAAGTATGTGAGCCATTTTAGACTCACCAACCAATATAAGAAAGTTTGAATTATTCTGCATTCCTTACCAATTGTTTATTTTGTTAGCCTTAACAAACTTTTAGCCATTCTAGGGGGTACAAAATAGAATTTAATTCTTATTTTGACTTGTTTTATCCTAATTATTATCAATTTTGAGCACCTTTTTAAAATTAGCTCACTTAACTATTTCCCCAGTGAGACAGTATGGAAAGCATGGGTTTGTTGAAATCCAGGTAAATGTGGTGAGATACCGAGACCTACTTTAAAACCCATGTAGATTAAAAGTAGAGGTGACATTTGGCATAAAATGTAAATCATGCGAGGTATAAATTCCCTTAAAAAAATTAACTGAAAATAGTGAGCCCCTATGCATTAGCCATATTGAGTATTAAGAGCTCCTGTTATTCAAGGAAAGTTAAACAAATATCCTTAATTTTTCCTTTAGTTCTTTTATCTTGTGACTGTCTTACATGGGTGATGTCTCTTAAACACGTTTTGTAGTAAATCTATTTGCATGTAGACGTGCTGAGCCCATCTGACAATGAGTTAATTTTACTGCACAACGAACAACATAGCATTCTTTTTCATGCTCTGTCCCCTCAGAAATAAATAAATGAAAAGGGAGTGTGCCAGGATTATTTAAACATTTCTGGAAGATGCCCACAGAATTTACATGCACACAGTATATTCTATTTGAGATTTTGTTTTTGTTCACTTCTAGTATGACTTTCTCATATTAAATGATTTGTTCTAATGGAGGGCGCAAAGCATTTTTTTTTCTGCTAATAATCTTGGTTACATGATTAATTCATTCAACAAAAATTTGTCAAGGGCCTCCTACATGTCAGATACTATTCTAGGTGCTCAGAATATATCAATGAACAAAAGAGGAAAGATCCCTGCCCCTGTCCTGGAGCTTATATTCTAGTTGGATACTGCAGTATTACAAACAATATAATGGGACCATGAATAAGAGAAATAGAGCAGAAGAGGGATTAGATGTTGTGTGGTAGGAGAGGACAGATTGCAATTTAAAATATGATGGTCAAGGGTGATCTTATGGGAAGTTGCCTAATGAGCTGTGTTAAAGGAAGTGAGGGAGTTTGCTATGAGGACATCGCAGGGGAGTTGAGCTCCAGGCAAAGGGAACAGCCGGACTTCTAAATCTGTAATTTTCCTAGAGTGTTCAGGGAAGAGCAAAGATGACATTTTGAATGGAATGAAGAGAGAGAGAGAGAGAGAGAGAGAGAGAGAGAGATGTGTGTGGGAGTTACTAGAAAATCTTTTAGGTGTTATGAGAATTTTGTGTTACTCAAAGTGAGATAATTGAAAGACTTCACAGAGGAGTCACCTAATTTGACTTAATTTTAAACTACGTTGAAAAAGGATCATGGCTGTTCTGACAACTTTTGAGACTAAACTCTAAGGGCCAAGAGTAGACAAGGAGGAGATGTACTCAGGGAGCTGTTGGAGTAAAATAGATGTTGGTGGCTCAAATCAGGTGATGATTAAAAGTCAACTTTATATATGTTTTTGAAGGAACTAGAGCATTTGCTCAGAGAAGGCGATGACACCCCACTCCAGTACTCTTGCCTAGAAAATCCCATGGACAGAGGGGCCTGGTAGGCTGCAGTCCATGGGGTCTCGAAGAGTTGGACACGACTGAGCGATTTCACTTTCACTTTTCACTTTCATGCATTGGAGAAGGAAATGGCAACCCACTCCAGTGTTCTTGCCTGGAGAATCCCAGGGATGGGGGAGCCTGGTGGGCTGCCATCTATGGGGTCGCACAGAGTCGGACACGACTGATGTGACTTAGCAGCAGCAGCAGCAGCAGCAGAGCATTTGCTAATGTATTAGCTATGGAATATTAGAGGAGGAAGAGATAAGATGACTATGTATTTGGCTGATAACTGAGATCCACTCAGCAGATTTTGAGTGGGCAGGTTCAACTTTGGATATGTTATCCTTGAAGTGGCTATTAGACATTGAAATGAAAATGAGGAAGCAGCTGTCCATAGAGTTTGGAGTTCAGGAAAGAGATCTGGACTGGGAGTGATTAGTGAAACAGATGACTAAAGGACCATGGTCTGAGCCCAGAGACATTAAGAGGTTAGAAAAAAGAAGAAACTGCAAAAGAGAAATCATTAAAGAGAAAAGAAAACCAAGAGTGTGTAGATCCTGGAAACCAAGAGAAGAAAAAGTGAATCAAAGAAGAAGAATGATTAGCTCTGTCACATACTATGTCATATAAGTCGAAGGCAGAGACGGAGAACCAGCCACTGGTCATGGTGTCCTGGAGGCCATTGGTGATGTCACATGAGCAGGTTTGTGGAAGGTGGGATGTGAAAGCCTCTGGCTGCAGTCAGATAATGAGAAGAGGTGGAGAGAGTTAGACCATGAACAAAGACAACTCTTTCAAGGAAAAATAGGACAATAACTGGTGAAGGAAATGAGATCTGATATTTTTGTTTAAAAAGAATGAGTGGAGTACTTCTCAAACTATCTCTCATAAAGGACTAGTATTCTTTTTTTTAATATTTCTGGTCATTTATAAACATGCTATTGTACAAAATGGTAAAAATGAAATGAAGAAAGGCATTCCGAGTGTGAGCCAATTTTTTTATATGGAAAACAAAATGGTGGTTCCTCAAAAAGATTAAAAATAGAAACACGACCTAACACAAAAATTTCTGGGTATATATCCAAAAGAATTGCATTATTCACAATAGCTGAGAAGTGGAAGCAACCCGTGTCCATCCATGGATATATGGATAAAGAAAATGTGATATATACATACAATGGAATATTTTTCAATTGGTAGAGGAATGAAATTCTGACACATGCTGGAACATGGATTAACTTTTAGGACATATTGCTAAGAGAAATAAGCCAGTCCTAGAAAGACAAATGGGCTTCCCAGGTGGCGCTAGTGGTAAAGAACCTGCCTGCTAATGCAGGACACTTAAGAGACAGGGTTTGATCTCTGGTTTGGGAAAAATCCCCTGGAGAAGGGCATGGCAACCCAATCCAGTATTCTTGCCTGGAGAATCCCATGGATAGAGGAGCCTGGCGGGCTATAGTCTATAGGGTCGCACAGAATCGGATATGACCGAAATGACTTAGCACGTATGCAGAAAGACAAATACTGTGTGATTTCAGTTATATGAGATATACAGAGCAGTTGAATTCATAGACACGGGAGAATGGTGGTTGCCAGGTTTAATGCGTGCAGAGTGTCCATTTGGGAAGACAAAGAGTTCTATGTGATGGTTGCACAGCAATGTAAATGTTCTTAATGCTACTGAACTCTACGCTTACAAACGGCTAAGGGAGTACATTTTGTTGTGTGAATTTTACCACAATTAAAAATAGAACAGGGCTTCTCTGGTGGTCCAGTGGTTAAGAATCCTCCTGCCAATGCAGGGACATAGTTTGATCCCTGGTCAGGAAAGAATCCACATGCCATAGGGCAGCTGAGTCTGCTTGCCTAGAGCCTGTGCTCTACAACAACAAAGTCACTGCAATGACAAGCCCGCACCCTGCAACAAAGAGCAGACCTTGCTTACCACAACCAGAGGATGGCCGTGACCAGCAACAGAAGCCCAGCACAGCCAAAAATAAATGAATACATAAATATTAAAAAATAAAATGTAAGCTGATTTCATCATTATTAACTTTAATAAACAAAATTAATCTTCTGAAAGTTTCTAAATGCTTACTTTCATCTTCTGTACTCATTTTCTCCCAGTTGGCAGTGACTAGTTCAAAGACCAGCATCTGTGCATGGACTACAGTTTGATTAGCTTTCATAGAGTGGCCAGTGGAACAGTGATGATGTAGGAGAGATGGGAGAATTGCTGGAGTGGTGAGAGGAGATGAGATTAGGTGCACGATGGAGGGGTTGATTTTGGAATTTTCATGTCTACTCATGGGCAGGAAGGCCGCGTACTGGGCATAAGGGATGGTGGGAGATTTTGGGTGTTGGGTGGGTAGAAGAGGTTCTGGGAGATTCTGGACACCTTCTTTTGTAGATTTCCACTTTCTTGATGAAAACAAGAAACAAAGTGGTCTTTGAGACTTTGAGTAAGATAGAGTAGAAAGTTAGCCAAAAGAGTAGGAGAGTGATAGATACCTTTGCATAAAAGGTAGAAACATGGTTATATACCATATTAATCAAATATTTGTTTGCTTCTTTTTCAAAAATGCTTTTCATTATTGTTTTCCCCGTAGGTATAGGTCTTCCCTCTCCAGCGAGACTCTAGCTCTCATAAGCACAGTAAATTTCCTGTTCCTTTTTGCATTCTGTTGATCTGTTTCCAGTTACTCAGTATATACTCAGGAAATATTCACAAAATGGTATCAAATGTAATTTCATTTCTGACTTGATAACATTCTGCTTGAAGTTGTATGCATTTTCTTCTACTGGTCTTTTGCTGTTATAATTATTACTGTGATGTCCTAACTAGATAACACATGAATCGTTTCTTTTTGTGTCATTTTCATAGCATTGCCACCATGGGCTATGTGTAAATAAAGAGATGGAAACACGTCCTGTAGATGGAGACTGGGGACCATGGGGACCTTACAGTTCTTGTTCAAGAACATGTGGAGGTGGAATCAAAAGCACAAGCAGGCTCTGTAATCGCCCCGAGTATGTCTTTTTTATGTCACTGTAAATTAAGATTATCTCAAGGCACCAGAAAGTAAACATCAGTTTCATTCACTTCTAAAACTGGAGGTCAGTCTGTAAGTTTCTGAGATTCAGAAAACTTCTGGAATACTTTAAGCCATATTACTTTCTATCTTGGTAGATTCAAACCTTAAAATAAAAGTAAAATACTTTTAAGAATTTAAGTTAAGACAGCCATTTTCTTTCTTTTTTGATTTAGTGTAAATTTGAGAAATAGTTGCAAATAACAGTAATATAATGGCATTTTTACTTTTACTGTGCTTTTGTTGAAAGAGCCTGGCCCCTTTCAACTGTGCTTTGGTTTTCCTGGGTAAAATAGGTGGTTTTGTTACCATTTCTTACTGTTTGGTATAATTTGTCATGTCATATTTTCTTTTTCGTATTTTCATCTTATAGTTGCTTCAGTGTCTTTGGCTTGAATAAGTACTGAAGCACAGATCCTGCTCACCAAACTATTTAAAAGAATTTAGGGATTCCATAAAAAATTTAAAAAATGGTTCTCTTATTATATATATAAATAAAGAATTTTTAATGCAGAAATATGACATACTATGAATAGAATACGACTTAGTTTATTTGAATTTTAAAATAGTTGAATTATGCTGAAAGTCTTCATATAAGTTTTTAATCTTCCAACATAAATTGAAATGGAGTTGGATGTCTATAGATTGATACCATGAAATTCTTTGAACTGAGTGATACATAGGATATACACAACAAAGAGTCATATATACTTCTTTTTAATTTTAACATGGTGTCATCTTCCTTTGTGATCATGTTGGATTCACTCTATATGTCTCCCTGCCTCCAAAATGAATAAACAAATCCCCACCATTAGTTCTTTGTTAGTTAATCTAGTCGTGACTAAGACATCATTTCTGTCCTCCAGGCCACAATGTCCATGTTAAAATGGATTTTCTATAGTTCATTAACCACAGAGTTGCTTCCCAATCATGTTACATACTTCTGTTAAAAACATAAGTGTTAGTGGGACATCAGTGGTTTTCCAGATCCTGGAAAGGGATGGAACAGTTTTAGAATGAAATGGCAGAAATAACCTTGTACTGATGTGCTTTAAACTGTAATGAATTTGACTAGGCCAAGAAACGGAGGCAAGTACTGTGTGGGCCGCAGGATGAAATTTCGATCATGTAACACTGATTCATGTCCAAAAGGCAAGCAAGACTTCCGTGAGAAGCAGTGCTCTGATTTTGATGGTAAACATTTCAACATCAATGGTCTCTCCCCTAACGTGAGGTGGCTTCCAAAGTACAGTGGGAGTAAGTAATTAGAATATTTTTCTGCTGTGAACAGTTTTGAGACAAAGGAACATACAGCTGTGTTCGTGTCCACCAAAATTTGACTTTTTCTTACAGTTGCTGTAAAAGATCGTTGTAAACTCTATTGCCGGGTGGCTGGAACCACTAGCTTCTACCAACTGAAGGACAGGGTTGCCGATGGTACTCCTTGTGGAACGGAAACAAATGACATCTGTGTTCAAGGCCTGTGTCGGGTAAGTAAAATCGCTGCATTTAAAATGACTTTCAGAATACTGTTTTCCTTCTGTTTTTCTAGCCAGATATTACTTCTGCAATTTGATATACATTCTCATGAGTCTCAGTGCCTCATCCTCTGTTGCTTCCCTGCTGTCTATAGGAACCTGCTGCTGCTGCTGCTAAGTCGCTTCAGTCGTGTCCGGCTCTGTGCGACTCCATAGATGGCAGCCCACTAAGCTCCTCTGTCCCTGGGATTCTCCAGGCAAGAATACTGGAGTGGGTTGCCATTTCCTTCTCCAATGCATGAAAGTGAAAAGTGAAAGTGAAATCGCTCAGTCGTGTCCGACTCTTTGCGACTCCATGGACTGTAGCCTACCAGGCTCCTCTGTCCATGGGATTTTCCAGGCAAGAGTACTGGAGTGGGGTGCCATTGCCTTCTCTGATAGGAACATGGTTAGGAGCTATTGTTTGTCATCAGGAGTGACTCACGTTTTGTCTATGGTGCTCAAAATCAAGATGAGGGATGAAGTTAACTTCCTAAGATGTCTCAGGACCCAAGGAATGCAAAGTCCTTTTGCTAGTTTGAACATGACCTTCTGTGGTGACACTTTTTACCTCTGTGTTAGAAGCAGTGATATCCTCCCACCTGCTTTCCATTCTCCTACTTCTTATATGCATTCAACAAACTTTTACCAAATTTCAATGTGGGCTTCCCAGGTGGCAGTAGTGGTAAAGAATCTATCTTCCAGTGCAGGAGACACAGGGACACAGGTTTGATCCCTGGGTCAGGAATATCCCTTGGAGGAGGAAATTGCAACTCACTCCAGTATTCTTGCCTGAAGAATCCCATCAACAGAGGAGCCTGGATGGCTACAGTCCTCAGGGTTGAAGAGAGTCAGACATGACTGAGTGCACACACACACACATATACACACACACACACACGCGCGCGCACACACACACACACACACACACTGAATGCAACATACTGTTCTAGTCACTGAGATGAAAGGATAGAAAAGAACACCCGCCTCTGACATGGTGGCAGATCTGTGGGAGAGATGGGCACACACAGGGCTGTGGGCTTATCTGCAAGGTGGCCTGTGGACATTGTAGATGGAGTGTCTTAGTCTATGGGGAAGTGGGTAAAGGATTTGGGAAGGCTCATGCAGGGTGTGAATCTGGATCTAATTATTAGGATAAGAAAGTTTTAGAAGGGTGAAGAAGTAAGGGACCAAGGTTGGAGGAGGCCACCAGCTGACGGTTGTTATGTGAAAATGTTTTCCTGAAGTCCTTGAAGATCCAAGGATTTGGAGTTAAGCAAGAGATGTGATTTGATTTGCATGTTGAAATCTTCAGAATGTACTGAGTTGTTAGGAAACTGGAGTTAGGTAGGCCATTTAGCGGGGCTTCCCAGGTGGTGCTGGTAGTAAAGAGCTGGCCTGCCAATGCAGGAAATGTAAGAGGTGCGGGTTCGATCCCTGGGTCGGGAAGATCCCCTGGAGGAGAGCGTGGCAACCCACTCTGGTATTCTTTCCTGGAGAATTCCATGGGCAAAGGAGTTTGGCCGGCTGCAGTCCAAAGGATTGCACAGAGTTGGGCATGACTGAAGACAGCACACATGCACGCAGGCAGGATTTTAGGTGAGAGCAGATGAGCCCCTGAATTAAAGCGTGTAAATTGTAGATGGCAATCCTAATAATGGATGGTGAGTTTGAGAACTTGGATAGTGAATGTTGTCTAAAGAATATAAGTATCATCTGTGAACTCATTCCTTAAGTGCAACTTAATAGGACCAATTCTCCTCCCTATAACCAAACATCTGTTATTACCTAGGTGATAAAGGCCTTGCACCCAAAGGCTAATGAGATGTTTAGAGAAACTGAAAATAACTGACAGATTGGAAATAGCTTTGGACTTCCCTGATAGTTCAATTGGTAAACGATCTGCCTGCAATGCAGAAGACCCAGGTTTGATTCCTGGGTCAGGAAGATCCTCTGGAGAGGGATAGGCTACCCACTCCAGTATTCTTGGGCTTCCCTTGTGGCTCAGCTGGTAAAGAATCCACCTACAATGTGGGAGACCTGGGTTTGATCCCCGGGTTGGGAACGGAAAGGCTACTCACTCCAGTATTCTGGCCTGGAGAATTCCATGGGCTAGTCCATGGGGTTGCAAAGAGTTGGACATGACTGAGCGACTTTCACTTCACTTTATTTGACTTTTAAATGTGAGAAAAAGGGCACTTGGTGCCTGAAAACTTGTTTTATCTAAGTTAAACCCAGAGAGTCAGATAGAATGAGAAAATATGACATGTGTCTGAACATAAAGATGCATATTACTTTCAGAAAATATCTGGATGGAATTTTCCTTTTGGAAATATTTACCTTGTACATACAAAGTCATGAGGCTTATGAATTTTTCTTACTCTCCTGATCACAAAGGAGTGTTCCAAAGAACTAAATGTTACTGCAGTGTATGCAGAGGGCACCATCTGTGTGGAAAAGAGCTGCATTTGTTCTTTCAAAGCCTTGGCTCAAACTGTGTACTCTCACCTTTATTTATTTACTCATTTTTTTCTTAAACACTTTATTATGCTGGATATTAATTTTAAGGAAATAAGTTATTTCTTTCAGATATGCTCAGTTTATCCCCAGAGTTCTAAGGTCTTAAGTTAAAAAAAAAAAAAAAGTAAATCATCAACGACCTCTTCTTAAAGTTACTATAGTGTGTTACTTTTTGTCCCATTTGAATCACATGTCCTTAAAGAATTAGTCTCAAATAATCAAAATAGGAATCACTGTCAATATTTATTACAATGTGGATTCTTAGCTTTTTACTTCCAGGGATTTTTAAGAACATCTGAGAATCTATCTTTAAATCCCACACCAGGTGATTTTGATGCAGGAAGTATGTAGATGATCCTTTAAAAACCAGTGCTTTTTCAACCATGTGAACAGCTGTGTGAAAATACTGGTGTACATATAACAAGATCATTAGATATCCTGAAAAAATCCTGTTGTATTGAATTTCCTGTTAATTGAAAGAATATTTTTGGAAAGAACTTTGTAAAGCCCCATTAGTGCTTCGCTAGTCACTTTAATAATCTTGACTGTAATTATTGTGTTTTGAAGCAAGCTGGCTGTGATCATGTGTTAAACTCCAAGGCCAGGAGAGACAAATGTGGCGTGTGTGGTGGGGATAACTCCTCCTGCAGGACAATGGCAGGTGTCTTCAACAGTGCACATTATGGTGAGTTCTGCATTTCTTTCCAGTTTTCTCTTTGGATATAATAATGGGACTATATCATTAAGGAATAATAGTGTTGGTTTGTTGTTGTTTATTCTGTATTTTAGTTCAAAATGATTAATTAAATCTTGTACAAGTTGTATGATTGAATTAATGAATTTACCTGCTTAAGACAAGTTTAATTCTTAAAAAAAATTTAGGTGCATTTATTAGAATAAATCCAGGACAATTTGACAATGATGTGTAAATAGTCCCCCTGTCATACCAGTTAATGAAGTGTTTTTACTGCTGCTTCTGTAATTTATATTGTATATGTTTATAATCTTTCCAGGAAATTTGATTTCAATTATTTTTAATCATCTGAACTACATGTTTTCTGTGTGAGTGATCTGGCCTGTCTGTTGTTTTTTATTGATGATATATTGAAACTGATTGAAGGTGAAGGATGAAGCCATTAACTTATATGTTAATTTGGAATTATTGTTACATTTGATTTTTCAGTAAGTTTGGATTACAGATATAACTGATATTTGGCCATGGCTTCATTTTTCTTGAAAAATTTTATGAGAATATATCAGATATTTTCCATTAAATTTTCTCAGAAACGTTTTTTGTTTTTATGGTAATAAAATCAACCCATTAAAACTTTATTTGCAAAATAAATGATGTATGTTTTACAGTTTTATTGTTCAGCTTCAAATTGTATTCACATGTTTTTGAACAGAGTTGTTTAAGTTAGTAGGAATCGCTTCGATTAAAACAGTGTCATTTAGAACACTATATTTATATGAAAAGTGTAGAACATTTACTACTCTGGTCATGCTTATGCATCTAAGTTACTAGATGATTTGACATTATTTTTCTAGTTGTTATGATTCTTTATTTCTTGGGACCTATATATATTTGATCCCTTTTTATCACCAGTGGCACACATTTATCAAATTCTGGTCTGTATTCACTGAAAAGTAATTTTTCTATATAAAGCCGAATGCACCAAATTAGAAGTTAACCTTGCTAAAAATGTGCTGTGAATTAATCAGTTTGCAAATGGAAAAAGATTAAATTCATGTGCAGGTTCTGAACAGCAGTTGTCACATTACTGCCCCCTAGTGATGGCTTTCATCTTGGCACATTTACAATGCCTTGGAATACTTGAAAAGCAAAGCAAAGACATAAATAGTGGAGCCGGTAGGAACATTTTATAGTGAAAAAGAATCATGAGTCAAATTATTTTTGTAGGCTTGTATATTTTGTAGGCTACAACCAGTATGCATTTAATGTATACAGAATAACCATACCATTTATCACCTTATATTTAAATATGATATCTTAGATATAAATAAATAAGGCTGCTCTGAAAACACAAGATAATCTCATATGAGACTTAACCTCTTTTAAAACTTCCTCTTCTAAAGTTAATTTCATATTTATAAAACTTAATGTATGTGAAAAATTTCAACTTTTTGTTTTTATATTAAATGAAAGAGGAAAATCCTAATATGAGAAAGGAAAACCTTAGAATAATATCATAGAGCAGAATTAATTGTTGACTTAAAACCTGAGAGTATTTGAAAATGATGTGACATGAGTGGTTTTAGTGCAGGAAAAATGTTTCTTGTTTAATGTATATTTGTATATGTAATGTAATGTATATTTGATATAGTGTTTCCTCATATTTTGAAAAGTGCCAGTGTTATTGAATTTGGTCTCATAAAACATTTCCCTAGAGTAAACTTTTTACTTTTCTCTTGACACTTTGTTAGTAGACTTTAAAAAATAATGTAAAATTTAGGGGGTAGCTATGGAGATTCCTGCTTACACTGGAACCTAAAAGCTTAAGATAAATATTCCTCTTTAACATTCACCATTTTGCTGTTCACTGAGTCTGTGTAAACATCTAGCAGTGGTCAACTATTTTTATATCTCCTGGATTGTGAATAGCATTTGGAATCCTGTATTTTTCCCCATTAGGAAGTATAAAATGTAAAAGTATTGGTCACATTTAAAAATTAATGTGTGTGTTAAGTAGTTCAGGAGCTAAATTACTAGGTTCATTTTTATTCTATATTCAGAATTTTAAAAGTAATAGAAACTAGGAAGTGCACCTTAAGAATCCCAAACTGTGTGTTTCTAGGCAACAAACACTTTTTCTTAATCCTTAGTAATTTGTATAAGCCATTGATTCAAAAAGAATAAGCACATATCATCTTTCAGAGATAAAATGAAATTAGTTCTGACTATACTATTCAGATTTTTCATTCAGCAGTACTAGCCTCTGGGCCATCTGCTTTTTGTGAAAGTTAACATGTATAAAATTATATTGCAGGTTATAATGTCGTTGTAAAGATTCCCCCAGGAGCAACAAACATTGATATTCTTCAGCACAGCTATTCTGGAAAACCAGAAGATGACAATTACCTGGGTAAACATTTTTAGTTAAATGGCAGCCAGTATGTGCAGTTTCATGGAGGTCTGTGGTTGTAAATTCTTAGAAGGCAAGAAGAGCCCCTTGAATAAACATGCAGTTTCGGCTCAGACTAAGCCAAGTCATCTGACTCCATATATGTGTTCTCTTTTTGAATTACGTACCATATCCTATTTTAAAGATACGAAATTAAATTCTGGAAGGCAAATTAAGCTTTTTTCCCCATGAGGGTGTTTTAGATAACCAGAGGTTATATTCAGTTAAAGTTGTGTATGTAGTTAGAATACATTTCTCTAGTTATAAACCTCATTGGGGTTAAATGTTTTTTTGGTTTTTTTTCTTTATTTTTTTTTTTAATTTTACTTTATTTTACTTTACAATACTGTATTGGTTTTGCCATACATCAACATGAATCCGCCATGGGTGTACACGTGTTCCCAACCCAAAAAAGTGAAGTTGCTCAGTCATGTCCGACTCTTTTCGACCCCATGGACTGTAGCCTACCACGCTCCTCTGTCCATGGGATTTTCCAGGCAAGAGTACTGGAGTGGGTTGCCATGGCCTTCTGCAGAGGATCTTCCCAACCCAGGGATCGAACCTGGGTCTCTTGCATTGTAGGCAGATGCTTTACCATCTGAGCCACCAGGGAAGGGAAATGTTTTTAAATTTTTTTTCTTAAATGTTTTTACCATGTAGCACAAGTCTTTAAATACAGTTTTTCTTGTGATTGTATTTTTATTGCTCTTATGTTACAGAAAGAGGACTATAGGTTCATATTTTTAGATGTTAATGAACATAGTCCTAATATATTGTCTTTTAGCTATTTCTACAGTATACATTTCAGTTGTTATTTACTTTTTGGAAATTGACTTATAAGTTTAAAGCATTTCACTTAGGCCTAGAGATGAAAAGAATGCTTTACAAATCTTGTTTCTGTCTGATAAATACCTTAATATTGACTTACATGTAATTCACTAAGCTGATGATATAAAGCTGATAATGAAAAAACACCTGCCTCACATTAATGAAATGTGAAATATTGGCTCAAGTAATCAATGCTTTGAATTGATTGGGAATCTGAATCTATAATGAACAGCCCATTTTAGAAATTATATTTGGCTTTATAGAGTCAATTGTAGAAAGAACAACTGCTGAATGGATGCAGATTTTCCTTCCAGGGTGATGAAAAAGTTTAGAAAACTAGTAGAGGTTGCACAACATTGTGAATGTACTACATGCCATCAAGTTGTTCAATTTAAAATGGTTAATTCTGGTTTTGTTAATTTCACCTCTATAAAAAAACATTCCTAAAGAAAATCAAATGTAAATGTTTTAACTGTTTACATTTAGTTGCACTGCTTTTTCTTTTACATATACATAGATATATGCCATATTTATCATTTGGCATAGACATTTGCCATATGTATTATAGACAATTTATTATGTCTCTCTTAGGATCCAAATGTAGAAATTTGGTTCTGCTCAAGTTTAAAGATTAGAAATGTTCACTATTAAAATATCAGTCTATTTTGTAAAAGAACTACTAATGGAAATATCAAAATCTAAATAGGGGAGCAAAATATATGTGTGGAGTCTTTAGAAAGGACTTGTAATTTGCTTTGGTAACTAAAAATAATGAAATGTATATAGTTTTTCTCAGTAAAGTTTTGTTTATTTCCCTTAATTTTAGTGTAACAGGCAGTCCTTTAAACAGGCCTGTCCACTTCTGATAATGTGCAGGTTTACAGAGTGATTTTCATTTTGTTGGTTCTTCACTGAATTCAGTGTAGTGTATAAAGACGATCACAATAGTCCACAAAGACACAGAATCAGCAAACATATTTGGTAGGATTCCCTTCAGCATTGGTTCAAGGTGTGCAGTATTTGTTTAGTCATGGTAACGTGTGTGCTCTGGGTAGGGTTTCCTGGAAGACCAAGTAAGTGTTTTCCAAAAAGATTATTCCACTGAGAAGTATAGTAAATCAGCAAAGATGTATTTCATTAACATGGGGGTTTTATTAGTGTAAAATTTAAAATATTAGACACCCTCAAAAATTTAAACTAACAACACAGCACTTTACAATCTATATACTTTAAAAACATTTTCCAAATTTGATTCTAATTATAAAGCCTGTGAGTTGGGAATTTTTATTATTCCTATTCAATTAAAAAGCAAATAGTTTATCCAAGATCACATAGAAATTAATTGGAACAATTTGAATTTAAATCAACTGTACTAAGTCCTGTGGTCTTCCACAACACTGTGGACACCATGCAATTTTGTATTTACAAAAGTAACAAATTATGACTACATACTCTGTTCCATACTCATATACACATGTAAATATTAGTATATAGATAGACACACATATACTTATTTGATAGGCTGATGTTAATACCTATCCATGGGAAAGAGCAAGAATCACCAGGGGCAAGAACAGAGGGGGCAGTGGGAGGGTTCTGAAAAAGCAGCCACTCACATAGGCGTGACCAATGATGAGTGCCTCCTATGAAAAAGATCCAGATGTTTACAGAGAGAGGAGTGGAGAGGCATGGGCTTTTAAAATATTGACCCTAGGATGTTGAAGCTTTATACATGTTTTCCAAGGTAAACAGAACACTACAGCAGCCTGGCTGCCCTTTCTTTCCTCCCCGTGGATGACCAGGATTGATTTAGCTGATCTGTCGGCATGACTTCCCTCTGTTTTTCCACTTCCTGTATGTCTCTCCTGGTGCTGCATGCTTTGTGGAAGATGACCTTCTCAGAAAGAAAAATTATAGAGTGAATGTATTTTCATGGGTTTGGCTGATATGCTAAAGTTTCACTGCTTATGGGTTAGATACCACTTTATAGTAAAATAAAGTTTATTTCCTCCGTATTAGTTTATATTTATATTCTCTAACTGCAGAAGAAAAGAATGTGAATTTTAAAAGTTAAAACTGTTTCTGGACCGTTGAGTGGTTTTGCTGTTTCATGAGCACTATCCTTTTACAGCATTATCGGACACTCAAGGGAATTTTCTTTTGAATGGGAATTTTGTTGTAAGTATGTCCAAAAGGGAAATCAACGTACAAGGAGCTATTTTTGAATACAGTGGTTCAAACAACTCAATTGAAAGGATTAATAGTACTGATCGACTGGAAGAAGAACTTGTTTTGCAGGTAAATTCTTAGTAGTTGTTACTAAGACAGTTTTAATCATATTAGTAAAATATGATGCTTAAGTAAGTGCTTTGTATTTATTATTCAACATAGAGTGATATCTTTTAAGAATATATCTTTTATGAATTGATTGTGTGCCCCTTTGTATTTTTATTGAGGTTTTGTGTGTGGGTAATCTATACAACCCTGATGTACGTTATTCCTTCAATATCCCTGTGGAAGAGAAGAGTGATCTATTCACATGGGACCCGTATGGACCATGGCAAGACTGTACAAAAATGTGTCAAGGTACACTAGAATTAAATAAAAGGGACATAAGTTCAGCTGTGGCATGCTGGTATGATTTGGGGTGCTCTTGAATCTGGCTGCCTGTGGAACCCACATACTTATACCACACAGACTTACAAAGGTTTCCCGTCTTTGCTTTCTGTCTGCTTTTCTCCCCACTCATTCTGGGCTTCTTATGTTACAGCCTCCCTTATCTCAGCCCTTTTTCTTATCTCAGCCCTTTTCAATGTTTTGCATCACAGCTCCTTTCCTGCTGCTGCTGCTAGTCACTTCAGTCGTGTCCGACTCTGTGCGACCCCATAGACGGCAGCCCACCAGGCTTCCCCGTCCCTGGGATTCTCCAGGCAAGAACACTGGAGTGGGTTGCCATTTCCTTCTCCAGTGTGTGAAAGTGAAGTTGCTCAGTCGTGTTCTCACAGTTAGAGAAAGATTCCCTGACCGTGACACTGTTTTCTGGTGAAATGCTCACCTTCTTGTCCTTCTCTTCCATCCACTTTCCCAGACACGCATCTCCTTCTTTTAGTGTTGTGGGGTCAACATTCTCTCATTCTCTTATTTCCCTTCTCTGACCGCAGGGAAATGTGTTTGTACTGATGGATGAATAACTGAAAGGAGCACAGGGAGAGATGAAAAAGCCGTGAAGTTATAGTAGAAAAGCAAGTGAAGAGGCTGGTACCTTTGGGCAGTCTATAATTATGAGTACCTGGTTGTGTGATGCTACACTGGGTTGAATCAGTAAATGTTTATTGACAGACTATTTTTGTTTTGGATTATTAGGATCCTGATTTTGCATTCAAGTTTTAAAGTCTAGTGGTTGAAACAGAAGAATGAGTAAATTTTCTTAATTTTAAACGGTAAAAGCCATGCCACAAGTATGCATCAAGGAGACCCCAAGAAAGATGGAATGAACAGTTTGAGGTGAAATGGGAAGATAGAAATTGGTGTAGAGTGGAAAAGTCGTTCCCAGGGGCACTGGAGACAAGGTCTGGGAATTAGGGGAGCAGTGAGTCAGAGGAGGAGCAGCTCCGAACAGTACAGAAATGAGCTGAGAGAAGGTAGGTGGCCAGAGGCAGCAATCACGGAAGATGGGGACTTGAAGGACGAGATAACAAACTGACCTCAAGGTACCAAAGGAATCGTGGTATCCCATCCCAGAGAAAGGCACAGACTTGGTCCTGTGGTACGAGGACAGCAGTGCCCGGATGCTGGTGTGGAAACAGGCATTCCTGCTTGAACAGTGCCTCCGGGGAGGAAGCCTGAAGTAGATGATGCCAGGCTGACTGGCGCAAACACTGCAAGTAGGAACAAAGCTTTGGTAACACAGAAGACAGAGGGATTCATTTTGACAAAAAGAACCTGGATGTGCTTTATAGAAGAGCATAGAGAAGCGGTTTGGGCATCTGGGACCAGCATTCCAACATAACTGGGTAAACTGGTCTGTGGGAGTAGATGTGGGGAGCTAGAAGAAATCTAAATAAATAGTTGAATGAAGGGACATTCTAAAATATGGGGGACACATCAAATAAACACATAACAAGATCCAAAATGAAAGGCTAGAGAAAGCATTTTGAGATAGTTTGAGAGTCTGAACCAGGAAAGATCTCTTTCCTACAGAAGGAAAGGAGCCATTAGTTCAATTGCCACAAAGTATATACTATGATTATAGTTCCTTTTGTATGTGTGTAACTTTTGGGTTTCTCTAAAGAGAAGTTTCTTTAGTTTTGTTTACTTGTTTCCCTGTGCACTGAAAATGATCGGGCTCCAGACATTTTGTGAACGCTGTAAATTTTGGAGCTCTATGTTCAGGGTGTTGGCTTCAGCTTTCCTTTCCTTTTTCTTACCTGTTGTTCCCTGGGCCCTCTTCTCCCCTGCTCTGACGTGGCCATGTTGCTTTTCAGGCCTGTTACACGGCTGTCCTCATGTGCTCTCCCTTCTTTATCATCGTGTGAGGTCTCTTTATAACTTTCTTCTGTGTTGGATTCCCTGTGTCCCAAATTCTGTGAATTCCTCTTTTTATTTCCTCCACTGAGGATAACATAGCTGTCGGACATTTCCTGAGAAAGCAAGGCAGTGTTTTGAGACCTTTCCTGTCTGAAAATGGCATTATTCAGTTCTCACCCTTGATTGATAGCTTGGCTCGTATAAAATTCTAAGATAGATTATTTTCCTTTAGAATGCTGAAAATCTTGTTTTCCAATTTCCAATGCTTGGATATGATACTTCCTGGAATGGAAATTTTGTGTCTCCCCTCCTAAATTCTGGGAGTGAGAAATGTCAGAACACTGCGTTGGCTTGGCTTTTCCTTTCATCTATTTTCCTGGTAATTAGGATGCCTTCCAAACTGGAAACACAGATTCTTTGATCTGAGAAGTTTTATGTATGATATCTTTGATAATTTCTCCACATTAAATTTTCTCTTCTATCTTTGTAAAATTTATATTGTCTGGATATACAGCCTCCTGGTCTGATCTCTTATCTCATAATTTCCTCTCCAAATGTACATTTTTTTTCTTAGTGTTTCTCATCAACAGCTTGCTTTTATTTCATAGAGGCAATACCTGTGTCTGTGAGAGTATTAATTATAGTCTTGGAACTTTCTTCTGCTCCATGACATATGTGTTTCCTCTTAATTCTGTTTCTGCTTATTTAGGTCTCTTTTGTGTGAGTGTCTTTCCTAAATTGCCTGCTGATCTTTGATGTTTATTCATATTTAAGACTAAAATGCTAATTGAAAGTCCTGTGTGGGTTAAATAAGTCTTCTTATAGTTCTTTACTGTGTCTTTGGGGAAAGGCTCAAATGTTGCTGTCACTTAATCTTTTTTCTTGAGCTAAAGAGTTTTCCAAGAAAGGAATTCTCCCATCTTGTGATGGCCAGTGAGGGGACTGGAGAAACTGTAAAAATCGGCTTGGAGCCAGAGGGAAATGGAGGGTGAGCCCAGTGGGCCTGAATCTCATCATTTCAGTATGGAGACTTGTACTGAGCCCCTCTCTTTTCGGTACAGCACTTCCCCAGCTTCCCTCAGCTGCTGTGTCTCTGCCCCCAAGTTCACATGCTCTGGAGCTATGCTATCCAGTATCCAGTATGGTAGTTATTAGCCACATGTGGCTAGCCCATTGAAATATGGTACAAGTGTGAAATGCACAATGAGTTCTGAAGACTTAGGATGAAAAAAGAAAGTGAAATGTATCATCAACAGTGTTTCTGTTGACATCATGTGGAAATGACCCTGTTTGGATTTGTATCTTTTTACTTTTCCATGTCACTACAGGACAATGTAAAATCGCATGCGGTTCACGTTGTTTTCATTAGATAGCGCTACTGTTGACTCTTAGGTGGAAGTCTGACTGTTCTTCATGAATACTTTTCAATCACTTCTCCATTTTTTCAGGCCTATGCCTCACACATTCACCTCTTCAGAGGAAACTGGTATTTTTGATTCCTGGGCTTTGCTTGGATTCTGTGGCACGAATGGTTTGTTTCTTACTTTCTTCCTCCACAGGCTCAGGTTTCAGCTTCCTTGGTTCTGTTAAAATAGTAATTTCCATCTTCTTTTCATATTTAACATGTCCTTTTCCTGCCTACTGTTTCCTCTTTCATTCTTTTTGTTCCTTCAGGTTTTTGCCTTTTCAGAATTCTTTATAGTTCTCTCAGATGGTATGCATGCAGAGATAACCATGCATGCTCATGTTTCGCCAACTGAAAGTATACACTTGGACTTGGAGAAAACAGAAATTTAATCATGCCACTGACAGCTTGAACGTTTTCCTGTCTCTTCATCGCAGAAAGTGCAAAGTTCAGTCTACTCTGGCCTCTCTGACTTCTCGAAGTTTCCTTCACTGTGGTTATGCACCATATAAACAACTGCTAAATCTCAATGACTTAGAACAACAAACATTTATTTCTCACTCATACTGTGTGGTGGTTGCTAATTGGTTCTGACTCTTCTTCAGCTTGCTATCTGCCTCCATGTCATTCCCAAACAAATTAATAGACTTTATTTTAGAGGGGTTTTAGGTTTGGGTTCGATCCCTGGGTTGGGAAAGTCCCCTGGAGAAGGGAACAGCTACCCACTCCAGTATTCTTGCCTGGAGAATTCCATGGACAGAGGAGCCTGGCAGCCTCTCATCCATGAGGTCACAAATAGTTGGACACCACTAAGCAACTTTCACTTTCACACTAGGTGTATAGAAAGTTGAGCAAAAACTACAAAAAATTCTTACATTCTCTCTTCTTCCACACCCCTTCCCCAGTTCCCCTGTTATTACCATCTTGCATTCATGTGGCACATTTATTCCAGTTGGTCCATTATTATCAACTGAAGTCTGACCATGCTGCCTTTTCATTCATGATTCCAGGCTGAAAGATCAGCCCCGTCTGGAGAAGGCTGTTCTGGAAACAGAGAGAAAAGAGTTGGCAGAAGCAAGAAAAGACTTTTAGAGCTTCTGCTTAGAACTGGAATAGTTACATTCCCTTCCAGGTGGTTGGCACAAACCTGCTGTCCATGGGCAGGGAAGTCTGCTCCTCCTCTAGGAAGTTATAGAAATGTTGTAGCAAGTAGAGATGTATAATTTTGTTGCAGTGAAAAGGCAAGCAAATAATGGGGAGCAGTAGTATACTGTATCATATTAGCATGGACCCTGACCACTCAGTTCTCCACTAGCAACCCTTCCATCCAGCTGTAATAAATTTCTTCCTACTTCACACACTTGCCCCACCTTCCTTACATCTTCTTACTCAGCAAACTCCTCAGTGTTTCAGGATTCATCTTGCTTATTGTAGAAAGTCACTCCTGACTAGCTCAATATGCTAGCCTATTTGTATGCTATGTTGAAATTGTTTTTGCTTTCTTAGCTGCATCCTTCAAACTTTTAGCAGAAGTAAATTATTATGGAACATCTCCTTATGTGATTTTTCTTTTAATTTTTATTTTTCATTTGACTTTGGCCAAGGTCTTCATAGAAGAAAAATTACTTGTGTACGTAAGAGTGATCATATGGTCATGTCTGATCAAAGCTGTGACCACTTACCACTTCCATTGCTGGTGACTGAAAGGTGCAATACAGACTGTGAACTCAGGTAAGAAAAAAAGAAATAATGTATAATGTATCCAGATAAAAAGCAATAAGTGAGATAAGATGTAAAGAATCTACTGCAGTGCCTGGTATTAGGTGGACATGTAATTAATGTCTATCCTTTCCCATTCCCATAAAACTTTAGACCTGCTAATTTATTGTGAAACTCAGCAATTGGTTTGAGTTTTTTATTCATAGTATTTGCTGAATTTCAGTAGAGAGACCTCAATATTTTGTGTAAGAAATGGAAACAAATTTATCTGTAAAATAAATATAGGAAAACTCTAATCTGAAAACCTATGGTTTAAAGCTCTGAAACAATACATTTAAGCATGATCCTCTAATTCCCATTGAACTCATGTACCAATAAACTTTTAAAGTTTGAGGATTAGAGAATTGATAGATTGATTTGTCTATCTTATCAGCGTTTTGTCCATTAAACATTAAGTAATGAGATCCTAGATCATGGCAGGCAAGTTTTTTCTTCTAAAATTCTTGTCATTTGTTTTCTTGTGGCGGGTCTTACAGTAACGCTAAGAGCAATAACCCTGTCTAGCAGGCAACAGTCAACATTCAGGGATGGCCAGAATCTCCTTTACTCAGCAAGGATGAGAATTTTTATGTATTTGTGGTGTTGTTTGGAGACATATGGTGGAAGGCTAGTGGTAGAATGGCATATACAAGTTGCATCCACTGCCTTGCAGTAGAGTGAAGTGCAGTGAAATCCTTGAGATACTGTTCAGATGGAAAGAAGCTCCATGAATTCTCTTCTTTGCTGTACTGCTGCGCTCATACTGTCTGAGAGATTGCTAGAGTGTAATTGGGATAATTTTGCTAAGGCTAGCAGATTTTACTTGTGGGAAAAAAATGTTCTCTTTGAAAGCATGTCTAAAAGTAGATTGTATCAGTTAATGAGAGAATGTGACATGCTTTACGAAGGCAAGTTTACCAACTTTTAAACGCTTTTGATGTAGTCATGTGCTCAGATGTTCTGTGATCCTCAGTCACATAAAGATGTTGCACAGGGAGATACCACCTGATCATAGATCAGATATATTTGGTTACAATTTTAAATCTGCCACTTAGTAACCTTAATCGCAATCTTAATCTCAACCAATTGTTTTTAGAAGTCTAGGGAGAGGCTTGGGATTCCTAGGAAGAGAACACACATTTCCTTGGGGTTCCTCTAGGGTGAGGCTTGGGGTTCCTCCAAATGCCTGGGTGTAGTGCTGGTTCCCTACCTCCAGCTTTTATGGATTTGGAATAAATGTTAAATTTTATTTAGAGAAAAGTAAAATTTCTGACAGAAGCCAAGCATATCTACCATTTGAATGCACAGCATCACTGGGCTTCATTTTCTCATCTATATGATGAAAGTTTGGACTCTATGATCTCTAAGAAGTTTTCATCACTAAATCAATGATATATCAAATATTTTTATTGTGGCTTGTCCATAATTTCTAACATAATTTTTAAAATTGAATAATATGTGTGAATTTTTCTGAATCCATATTTTAAATTGTGTTCATCAGCATACCTCCTAAGCATAATAACATCATTTTTGTAGGTGGCACATCATTGGCAAAAGTGAATGTTCAACCCTTTGTGGTCAAGGATACAAGTCATTGGACGTCCATTGCATGAAGTATTCCATTCATAAAGGACAGACTGTTCCAGTAGATGACCACTACTGCAGTGACCAACTTAAACCTCCAACCCGAGAACCCTGCCATGGTGACTGTGTCTTAACAAGGTGGCATTATTTAGAATGGTCTCAGGTACAAAGAAAAAAGAATAGCTTAAGAAAAGTTGCTCCTTTATTTTACATCAAATTAAATATTTGTCACTTCAGAGTCATGTTTTGTTAAAATTTTTATTTTGCGTCCATTTTTCACCACTTTTCTTTTTTTAATCAGTGTTCCAGGAGTTGTGGAGGAGGGGAGAGGTCTCGAGAATCTTACTGTATAAATAACTTTGGCCACCGTCTTGCTGACAGAGAATGCCAGGAACTTCCCCGAGTGACAACAGAGAATTGCAATGAATTTTCCTGTCCCAGTTGGGCCACTTATGAGTGGAGTGAGGTAACATTAAGCACTTGAGGCTTAGAACTATTATAACATTGTAAAGGAGATCTTTGTAGTGGAAGGCTATGTAATTCAAAAAATATTTCAGTTTGCTTTATCATTTAGTAAATAATTGTATTATCAAGGTAGTAAAGTTAAAAAATGGTTTGTCCTTAAGCTATTTACACTGTCTGGCCAACAATGACATAATTGGTGTTTAATCTATAACCATTTTCATAGTGGGCTTTCCTGGGGGCTTCCCTGGTGGCTCAGCTGGTAAAGAATCCACCTGCAATTTGGGAGACTTGGGGTTGATCCCTGGGTTGGGAAGATCCCCTGGAGAAGGGCATGGTGGCCCACTCCAGTATTCTTGCCTAGAGAATCCCATGGACAGAGGAGCCTGGCAGGCTACAGTCCATGGGATCACAAAGAGTCAGACACGACTGAGTGAATAAGTACATTTTCATGGTGTACACAGTAGGCTGAGATACATACTTGTTCTAATTCAGTTTTGTACCTTTATTTCTGGAACAAATAGATGTTGCACTGGGATTTGGGCAGCAGAAGTTTGGAGTTGCGGATTTTACCCCAGGAATATCTCTGGTTTTTCTGAGGCATGGAGGGAAAATGTCTTTAAGGATGGTCTTTAATTGTATTGCTGCTGCTACTGCTGCTAAGTCGCTTCAGTCGTGTCCGACTCTGTGCGACCTCATAGATGGCAGCCCACCAGGCTCCGCCATCCCTGGGATTCTCCAGGCAAGAACACTGGAGTGGGTTGCCATTTCCTTCTCCAATACATGAAAGTGAAAAGTGAAAATGAAGTTGTTCAGTCGTGTCCGACTCTTAGCGACCCCATGGACTGCAGCCTACCAGGCTCCTCTGTCCATGGGATTTTCCAGGCAAGAGTACTGGAGTGGGGTGCCATTGCCTTCTCCGCTTTTGTATATTTGAATATACAAATTGATCATTGCATTTTTTTGGGTATTTGTGTTGACTAATACTGAAAGTAATGGTCAGTTGTATTTTTCCAGTGTCTGGTTACCTGTGGAAAAGGAACAAAGCAGCGGCAGGTGTGGTGTCAACTGGATGAAGATCACTTGAGTGACGGCTTCTGTGACCCCAGCACCAAGCCTGAGTCTCAGAGACCCTGTGAGCTTCGTGCATGTACTTCCTGGCAAGTAGGACCTTGGGGTTCTGTGAGTATATGACAGTATATGGATTTCTGCTCTAATCCATCATTACAGAATAGCACAGAATTATTGTATATTCAGTCTTTTAGTGGCTGCATCTAATTTTGGGGTGGCTCTTAGAGAAAGATTCCTGAAATGTAAATCTGTACCTGTACAATTTTTTCAGTACTGCTAATTTTGCTGTGGTAAATATTCTAGCTTTGACTTTTAACTCTTTTGTTAACCACAATACTATAAATTTCGGTATTCAGTATCCTGCCATAAACCATAATAGAAAAGAATACGAAAAAGAATATATCTATGAATAACTGAATCGCCAGAAATTAACATAGCATTGTTAATCAACTGTACTTCAATAAACAATTTATGCTTTCATCAACTTTATGTAAACTATGCATTTTCATGTTTGGTGCCTAAATTATTCTCTCTACTGTATTTAGAGTAGGCCTTGTTGGGAAGTTTTGCCAAACAGATGGTTAGGAGATAATCTGATGGATGAGTTGTGGGCAGTTTAGTATTCTGTGTAGATTGCTACACTTGCCAGGAAACCTGCTCTCATCTGCCCTTTAACTCTGTCCTGTTCTTTTCTTTCTTTATCTCTTCAAAATTGACTTAGTATATTAAGTGGCATGCATATACCAGTCAATTTTGAAAAGTATTTAGTTTGCCTAAACTGTATTGATTCTGCCACCAAAATATGAAGCTTCTATTGATAGTTTTACATGATAACTTTTTAAAGATACAATAATAATTGCCATTTCAATTTCACTATTTTCAGTTCAGTTCAGTTCAGTCGCTCAGTCGTATCCAACACTTTGCGACCCCATGGACCGCAGCACACCTCCTTGTCCATCACCACCTCCTGGAGTTTACCCAAACTCATGTCCATTGAGTCGGCGATGACATCCAACCATCTCATCCTCTGTCTTTCCCTTTTCCTCCTGCCCTCAATCTTTCTCAGCATCAGGGTCTTTTCAGATGAGTCAGCTCTTCGCATCAGATGGCCAAAGTATTGGAGTTTCAGCTTCAGTATCAGTCCTTCCAATGAACACTGACTTCCTTTAGGATGGACTGGTTGGATCGCCTTGCAGTCCAAGGGACTCTCAAGAGTCTTCTACAATACCACAGTTCAAAAGCATCAATTCTTCGGTGCTCAGCTTTCTTTATAGTCCAACTCTCACAGCCATACATGACAACTGGAAAAGCCATAGCCTTGAATAGACAGACCTTTGTTGGCAAAATAGTGTCTCTGCTTTCTAATATGCTGTCTAGATTGGTCATAACTTTCCTTCTAAAGAGTAAGCGTCTTAATTTCATGGATGCAGTCACCATCTACAGTGATTTTGGAGCCCCCCAAAATGAAGTCTGTCACTATTTCCACTGTTTCCCCATCTATTTGCCATGAAGTGATGGGACCAGATGCCATGATCTTAGTTTTCTGAATGTTGAATTTTAAGCCAACGTTTTCACTCTCCTCTTTCACTTTCATCAAGAGATTCTTTAGTTCTTCACTTTCTGCTATAAGGGAGGTGTCATCTGCATATCTCAGGTTATTGATATTTCTCCCGGCAATCTTGATTCCAGCTTGTGCTTTCTCCAGCCCAGCATTTCTCATGATGTACTCTGAATATAAGTTAAATAAGCAGGGTAACAATATACAGCCTTGACATTCTCCTTTTCCTATTTGGAACCAGTTTGTTGTCCAGTTCTAACTGTTACTTCCTGACCTGCATGCAGATTTCTCAGGAGGCAGGTCAGGTGGTCTGGTATGCCCATCTCTTTCAGAATTTTCTACAGTTTATTGTGATCCACACAGTCAAAGGCTTTGGCATAGTCAATAAAGCAGAAATAGATGTTTTTCTGGAACTCTCTTGCTTTTTCCATGATCCAGCGGGTGTTGGCAATTTGATCTCTGGTTCTCTGCCTTTTCTAAAACCAGCTTGGAAGTTCACGGTTCACATATTGCTGAAGCCTGGCTTGGAGAATTTTGAGCATTACATTACTAGCGTGTGAGATGAGTGCAATTGTGTGGCAGTTTGAGCATTCTTTGGCATTGCTTATTTTATTAGTATCTATATAAATTTGAATAAAGATATATGTTGATTAAATTTCTTCATTTTAAGTCTAGAATCTGGAATAAAGGACTAATAAAAATATCTACTGAAAATAGATTCTTAACTGTGTACATGTTAAGAAAATTAAGTTTATGTAATGTCTGAGCAATAGTGTTTCGTATCTGCTTATATTTTTCCAGTGCACAGCCACGTGTGGACAGGGGTACCAGATGCGTGCTGTGAAGTGTGTCAATGAGCTATTTAGCACAGTGCTAGATGACAGACTGTGCCATGGAGCTAGTCGCCCAAGTGAAAGGCAGGTAAACGACACCTCTCCATGGATTATAAACAGAAATGTTTGATACAGGAAGATTATTGATGTGTTAAAATTATTTCCATATATATTTTTCCACTTAAACATATATGCCTTAAAAATAGAGAGTTTATTGTTCTTGGTTTTGCCAGCTTTATTGATGGATTTGTTTTTACTCTTTATCTGATATTGGATCACTCATTTAACTTATGTTTCCATCCTTTGAACTATAGAAGGATGATGCCTTATTATGAGCATAATGAACTTCTCAAGTGTGGCTTAAGGTAGTGATCTGTGTTCATTCAGAAGGTTTCAGCTTAGTGATATTTTTGGAAGATTATTATATTACTCTTTTCTTTTTAAATCATCAGGCAGAATGATCCAAACTTTAACCTTCAGAGTCATACTATCCACTTCTAGCCCTTGATAGTACTTTGTACTTTTGGAAAATAAAAACCTTTACATCGCTTATTTGTAGTTTACTATGCAGCTGTTCTTGACTTATATAATTGAAAGGAGAAATGAAGTATAGGATTTAGTATCAATCATAGTGGTTAATTCATTAATGTTTCATGAGGTCCATTTTTCTTTCAAACAGAATTGTATTGTTACACCTTGCCCAGTTATCCCTAAAATTGGGGCCACTTCCTTGCCAGCTGTTCCCATGAGAAAGATAACACAATGGCGATATGGTTCTTGGACCCCAGTAAGTGAATTTCTTTAAGAGAGACAGTATTTCTACTATGGAGGCTTTCAGTTGCTCCAGATTTGCCAAATTAATATATGCATTCATTCTCAGGTATTTTGATGGAGATGGTGTCAGAAGAGCATAGGGTTTAGAATTAGGTAATTTAATGACTAAATCCTGTTCTGTCTTTCAAGAGCTCTGTTTCTGCGGGCAAGAATTTAAGTATTCCAAACATGAGGCATATACACCTGTGGTGGATTCATGTCAATCTATGCCAAAACCAATACAGAATTGTAAAGTAAAAATTAAAAATAAATAAATAAATTTTAAAAATAAATAAATAAAAAAGAATTTAAGTATTCTAGGTCTGTTTTCTAATCCTACCAAATGAGGATGATAATATTTATGTCATAGGTTGTTATGAGAAGCAGATGTGATATTAGACTTTTATTAGATTTGGAATATACACTTGCTTTAGTCTTATATGAAAGATATATTTTTAAGTTTCATATATTCTCTGAATATTTTAATTATGAGATCCTATCTTCTCTATTACCTAGGTCTTTCAGAGTTGTCTTAAATGTTATCTTAAGATTCTCTTATCTATAATCTTTTCTTTAATTTTGACAAATAGCTAATCACTATTCTGAAAAGTTGAGTGTTTTGTTTTATTATCACAAGCATCTGATTTGTGAAGTTTATTTTTTATTTTTTTAAATTTTTTTTAATTTTTTTATTTTTTTAGGTTGAGGGGAGAGATGGAGGGAGAGAGGGAGGTGGGGAAAGAGAGAAAGAGACAGACGGACAGAGACAGAGAGAGGGAGGGAGGAAGAGAAGGAGTGAGAGAGAGGAGGAAAGGAAGGAGAGAGGAAGGGAGAGAGAGATACAGAAACAGAGAGAGCGGGAGAGTGGGGAGAGGAGGAAGGGAGAGAGGGAGGGAGCCGAAGTTTATTTTTTAAACTCATTGGAATATTCACTGCCCTGTCTTTGACTCAGAAATGATGCCAGGTGATAATATTTATAAATTAAGTTTTTTCAAGAATCTTGAGGTTTAGAAATTTGAACACCAAGTGTGAGGGATGTAGGAGTGTCCTGTATAATGCTCTGGTATGATTCAATTTTTCAGTGCTCCGTGTCTTGTGGAAGAGGAAATCAAGCCCGCTATGTAAGTTGTCGTGATGCTCTTGATGGAATAGCAGATGAATCATTTTGTGCCCACTTACCCCGACCGGCTGAAATAGCTGTCTGTTTTAGCCCTTGTGGAGAGTGGCAAACAGGGAATTGGTCACCTGTAAGTACTTTTTTTGCAAAAAAAGTGAAATGAGAAATTTAAATATAATATTTGAACCTTGAGGTAATGCAGTTTATTGGCTAAATTTGTGATCAGTGTTCAGCTTCCTGTGGCCGTGGAAAAATGACTCGACAAGCTTTATGCATCAACTATCATCAGCCAGTTAATGAGAATTACTGTGACCCTGAAGTCCGCCCTGTGATAGAACAAGAATGTAATCTGGCAGCCTGCCCTCCCACGTACAGCCACTTTCCGAGTTCCTCTGAGCAGCCAAGCCATTTTCCAGGCAGGAATTTTCCATTAACTCACAAACCAGAAGATAATCAAAATCAGGGGGTCCATCCATCAATCAGAGAAAACCAGTGGAGAACAGGACCATGGGGATCAGTAAGCCCTCTTTATTGAGTTATACTAATTCTGTAATTTTGTTACGTTATATGGCCTTTTAACAGAAATGTACATAATGACATCAGATGCTTTTAATGCTAATTATTTCTGAAGATAAGTAATTTAAATCTTAAAAAGATTAAGCAATTTTTGATGCAGATTGCAAATCTCTATAGCGTTCTAATTGAATTATACCCTAATGTGATATTATGATTACGGAGGAATCCATTTGAAAAAAATCTTAGAGTCCATTATAGTAAAAATGAAATCTTTTAAGTGTTAAGATTACCAATGTCTATGAAGAAAAAAATCAAACCCAGAAATTAACTATGATAACAGTACAGTAAGCTGGTGTAAAACCATGATTACTTTGTACAAAAGGTACAATTGTGGTTTGTATTTTTTATGAGATTAATGATACCAAATAAAGAAAAACAATGTGAAAGTTGGGAAACTTAACATTATCTTTTTTTTTTTTTCCTTCCTAGTGAGACCTGAAAACTTGAATTCCTTTTTACTTAATGCCTAGGACAAGGGTGATTTTTTTATTGCAAACTTTAAAGATTTACCTTCCTATCAATAAATTTTAATGAAACCATAGGTTTTTTTGACAGATATTCTTTATTCAAATTATGATTCCAAAGTGGGGGCGGTAATTTGGCGAGCTTGAAGTTGAGTCAAAGAGCTGTTTTTCTTTTATTTTAGTGTTTTATAATGTAATTTTGTGACATGGAATCTTCGGTTTTCTTTTATTTTAGTGTTTTATAATATAATTTTGTGACATGGAATCTTCAGTTTGTGTGTTCCTGTGTTTCATCCTTTCCAGTGCTCTAGCAGTTGTGCTGGAGGTGTTCAACGTAGAGTTGTGGTCTGCCAGGATGAAAATGGACAAAGTGCCAGTTACTGTGATGCAGCGTCCAAACCCCCAGAGTCAAAGCACTGTGATTCAGGACCTTGTCCACAGTGGAACTACGGAAGCTGGGGAGAAGTAAGTCCTACTCTCTCCTAAACTTGTGGAAATTATGACATCCCCTAAGACCAAAAGTTAAGCACTTCATACCCTTACTGTTGAATAATCTTACTTCACTATACTAGACAGATTTTTAAAAAATTGAGTCACTAAAACTATAATCTTTTAATAAACATTGTATCATGGTATAAATCACTCATTTATGATAGGAAATATATACTCCAGATTTTTGACAGAATGCTATGTGCTAGCCAGTAGGTAACTTCCTAATACCTCTCTAAAACTAGTATATTATTATCTTAATTTCTTAGAAAATTAATTGATATAAAGACAGAAAAATAGAGTGATATGTAGGCCATGTTAATATCCTATTATGGAACCATTCATTTTACGAATCTAAAATGAATAGCTATCAATTATTTAGCACTTTCTTCATGTCCTGACCTTCTTTTAGGTACTGGGATATGAGGATAATTTTTTAAATGGTTGTAATGAATACTAATTCCACCTATATTATGCATGAGAAAGAAGAAAGACTTACATTGGCTTTGGATAAATAAAATAAGCCACCTAATTTAATTAGTCAAACATTTGTGTTTAATGATTTTTTTTAATAAATTAATTTATTTTTGATTGCACTGGGTCTCTGTTGCTACGCTCAGGCTTTCCTTAGTTGCAGCAAACTGGGGTTCCTCTTTATTGCAATGCTCGGACTCCTCATTGCTGTGGCTTCTCTTGTTGCAGAGCACAGGCTCTAGGCGCATGAGCTTCAGTAATTGGCAATACGCAAGCTCAGTGGTTGTGACGCACAGGCTTAGTTGCTCTGCAGTATGTGGAATCTTCCCGGACCAGGGATCAAACCTGCTACCTATATTGGTAGCAGGTTTCCTATCCACTGCACCACCAGGGAAGTCCCCTGTTTAATGATTTTCAGTACCTATTTTCTCTCCATAGGGAATTTGGAAATCATTGTTTAAAGATACACTTCTGATCAGGTGCTAATAAATATAAAGTATGTCTTTAAAATATACTTTTACAATTTTCTAAAATGAAAGTAACTTTTTCAGTTGTGAGTTAATTCTTGTGAAAATTCAAATAATTTGAAAAATTGTGAAAAGATACGAACTTTTAATATTTGATAATTTCCTGCCAGACTTTAGTTCTGTGTGGGTTTCAGAAGTAGCTTCATTAATTATACATGCTGCTTTGCCACCTGCTGTTCTCATGTAATAGATATACTCAACATCTTTTTATCTTTGTAAATTTAGATTTCCCTTCATGGATACATGACTGTGTATCTTTTGATAGGGTACCATATACATTATGTAGTTATTACCTATTACAGTACTAATTTTCAAAATTTTGTCTTTAAAAAAAAAAGGATGGAACCAAAACTTTGATTTATTTTTGAAGAAATGTTGAGGGTTATGAAGAAAGGATAAACTTTAAGCTTTAGCAGTTCTGATTATGTACTCCACTGAATAAACCAACATAATATTCTTTTTGAAGCCACATAGTTTTTATCTTCCTTCTTATTTTTAGTGTACACAAACGTGTGGAGGAGGAATAAAATCAAGATTTGTAATATGCCAGTTTCCCAATGGCCAACTGTCACAAGAGCAAAACTGTGAAATGTTGAACAAGCCACCTAGCGTGGCACAGTGTCATATACATGCTTGCCCTGATGACGTATCATGGCATCGGGGACCATGGAAATCGGTACGATAGTACTCTTATTTTTATCCTTCTGTTTTGTTTTATTCTGTCCCTTTTTCTTTAATTTTCTCTCTTTATAAATTGTGATGCACACATTTTATCTTCCAATATTTTTTTAAAGCAGACCATTGGCCCTCGAGGCTTATGTCATTAAATTTGACAGTTTGAAAGAGAATTCATTCAAGTACTGTAATATATACATATATATAATAGTTTTACATGTATTTAATTTTTATAAGTGAATTTTGAACCATAGCACTAATCTAATGGAAGTGTTTTTCTCCAGTACCCTTTTGGCTTGCCACAAATTAATTGAAAATGTTTTACTATTTACATTTGTATATAATGTTAACATTGTGCTTGTAACAATGGCAGGTTAAGGCTGTGTCTTGTTTGAGTGTATAACTATTTGTGGCTTTTGTCTGTCAATGTCCAGTAACTGATCTAAAAGCAAATAACATTTTTATCATTGTTAAACTTTAATAGTTTGTTTGGAAATGTGAAAATATTGTATTAAAAAAGAGAAATTTACTTACACAAAGTAAATTAAATGTTTACAATTTGTTACATACATCATGAAAAAGTATGATTTATATAGTAATTTATATGAATGTTCATATCTTCCACTGTGTGGAGTTACTGTGTTTTGGGCTGTTTTAATTTTTAATTTTTTGAAGCCATAGACAAAAATTCATAAATAGCCATGAATTATTAATTTCTTCTAGTATTTTTCAACTACCCAGGCTTTGAAGAATAATTAATATATAGATACATTGAAACTAGCATTATGATCAATTTTGATATTTTAAATACAAACAACCAAGTACACTTCTTTCTGGTGATAAAATGATTGGAGCCTATAATCTATTTATAATTAAGATTATAAAGTTAAACAGTTCTTTATTTGGAAAATAATTAACTCTGATTTTATACCTGAACCTGATGTATGCACTTGTTTTGCTTCACCCAGGTCAAAGTTTTACAGTGAAATGTAAACCTGTTTCAATTCATGCCATTTGAAGAATAGGTCAAGTTCTAATTCAGACTAAATTCGTCTTTTTAGTCACTATGACTGATACAAAACAGCAGAGCATTTTAACTTTATGGGAAGATCTTAAATTGCTGCATTAGAATTAGAGAGCCATAACTTTTGGGGAACTAACAAAAGCATTTTGCTATGGAAAACATTCACATGTACTTAAAATGTTCACTGACCATCTGCTATATCCTAGGGACTATACTGTCATGATAATATAAAGACATATTTGTTACCCTATGGAGTTTACAATCTAATTGGAGAGACTTCAAGTCCTGTAAGAAGTCACTATAGATTTTTTTTTTGGTTAGTCGTTTTTGGTTGTAAATTCACTTTCTCTGTACTATATCTGTTACGTTTTCTTTTGTTTTATTGGTTTAATTATAAGCCTAGTCATTAATAAGACTTAATCCATAGATTGCCTTCTTGGAATTTGCCTCAATTGGGACAGCAGACATAAAGGTTTTATTTTCCCTATTCATTCATGAATTCATTCATTCACAAAGCATTCAACATTTACTCATGGCTTCTGCTTTGTGCTATATATTGAAGTTCCTAAAATTAAGTGATTTGAATTAGATCTTCTATATCAGAGATCAGCAAATTATCAAACCTGGCCCATTGTCTATTTTTATAAACAACTTTTATTGGAACACAGGCATACACATTTTTTATGTGTTATCTACGGCTGCTTTTGAGACTTTCTTAGACTCAACAGAGACTTTCTTTTACAATAGAGACTGACCCTCAAAGCCTGAGATATTTACTATTTGGTCTTTCTGGGGATAGTTTGTTGATTCCTGTTCTATTTAATAAACATCATGAAACTTTAAAAATTTGACACACCTAAATTTATAACATATTGGAATTGCAAATATTCATTTGGAGTCAGTTTTAGATTTTGTGATCCTTTGTTTAATATTTTCAAATATTTTAAGGTTTATCAATCTTTTCTACATATTCACTATAGTATTTACATAATTTTGCTCCAGCTTTATTGAGATATGTAGTCATATTGTATAAGTTTAAAGTGTACAACCTCACAAAAATTTGATTGTGTTAGATTGCATCAAATGCTATATTCCAATAATTTGTATCATGATATTTTTTGGTATGTCATAAGTGAAAAACCCGAATGTTCACTAAAGACCCTTTGCAGAGATAACTTTGTCAACCTCACAAAAACAAGTGACCAAGAAAACAATAATTTCAAATTACAAAATAGTAAAACAGAAGTATATAATTCTTCATTGTTTATTACATGTATATCCCACAAATGAGTTCATTGATTAATTCAGTCTTTGCACTAGTAAAGAACTGTAAAATTTTTGATAAATTGAAGATAATTTTAAAATTACAATAATTTTATTTATTAACTTTTAATAAAGTAAATATATATCATTAAAGTTTCTGAATTTCTTATTATATAAAGAATTTTAATCCTTAAATTAGCCTTTTATATTAAAAGGGTTTAATTGATCTGAAGTTTTATTGTTAAAACCAGTTATAACATTTTAATTTACCTCTTTCAGTGTTGCTATGTATTAGCCAGATTTCAGAATACCTCTTATTAACATATCAGGTTAATATTCTTTAATGCATAACTTTAATTTCAGAAGATCCTATTTACTAAGTTAGAAAAGTGAGAAAATGTGTGTATAAGTATACATATATAAATGACATGAAATCTTAAACACTTTTCATTTTAAAGTAAAATTAAAATACCAAGTGCTAAATAATTAAATGTAGCTAGGAATGAAGTTGTAAATATACATTTAAATTTTCTCCATGTTGGAAACTTTGTGTTGTAATAATCTATAAGCATGATTAAAGAAAAAATAATCTTAACATATATCTGTTAATGACTGCATTTTTGTGACTAGTCAATGTGAAATGATTGTATTTTAACCCTTGCTTATTAATGATGTTGTTGGCCTTGTGCTTTTCTTAATTCACATGTACGTTGTATTTTTATTCCTTGAACCAATATCTAAAATGTTTTAAGTCACTGAACCGATTCTGTATTGTAAAGAATACCTCTTTTCTTTTGAGGGTTTTTTAAAATAACAAATTGTTAATTTTTCTTATTAAACATTTAATTGTTGAATAGTATATGTTTTCATAATTTTACTGAGTATGTATATAAGCTACTGTTATTTTTATATAATCCTATTAGAAACTAACATTGGTTTTTAAAAATAAGATTTATTGTTTAGCTATAAATTTTTAAATACTAGGAATTTTAATATTCATATATTTTAAATAATGAATAAAAAATTATGATATAAACAAACTTACTTAGTAAATTAATAGATGTACTCATGCCCAGGATAATCTTTAAAAGGTGAGTAAAATTTTTATTTTTCTTTGATAAAGTGAGGGGCACTACATGTAACATAGACTATTTTAGCAAATGCTCTTTAAATAAATTTATATTAATTTCTCTATATTTCCCCATAGGCCTCATTTAAGTGATTTATTTTCCTAGAATGTTTTCATTCTGTACATAAAATCAGTTCATATTTGGTAAGACAATAATGTGCATTCCATTGTTTTCTGGAGTTAATGATGATCCAACAGAAGTAAAGAGAATAATTTTTTCATTTAAGATTGTTTTTTTCTTCTAAAATTGAGAAAATATTTTTTAAAAAGATGAAAGCTTGGTACTTGAACCGTCTTGATCCTAGTGCTTTTCCCAAAGCATTTCTTTATAAAATAGTACCCTCCTGTAACATTGTGTTAAAACATATATATGTATACGTGTGTGTGTATGTGTGTATGACTAAATTTCTATTAAGATACAATGGAATGTGACAAAAACACTTTCAGAAATGAGCTGCACAAAATGGGGTAGCTGCACACACCTAGTAAATTTGCAGTTTGTCAATTTAACAGTTTTGTGTAACAAAAGAACATTGAGGGTCTGAGCAGAGGGGTTGGGCTCCCACTCAAGGTGGAATGCACTTGGAAAGGAACTTGTTACTGCCTCTGTGGCTCCTAAGTCCAGCAGCAGCCAGGGGAACAAGGTAATGTGTGGGGAAATGGTTTCAAGAAGCTGTCAATTCTTTGTAAAGTGGAATGTTCAGTAAAACTATAGTAATTGGTTATTTTCTTAAATTTGGAAAAGACACACAAGTATAGCAAAGGGCTGGAAATTTACTTCATTACCAATTTATCATGGAAATCTACTGAAATAATGTTTCTATTTGTTATATTTCCATACCGTTCTATGGTACATTCAGTAACTCCCCCAAATTCTAAGCATTCCCTACATGTTATAGGCATTGTGTTAGTCACTAGAAGTAAATCGGGCACAATCTCTGTGTATAAGGAATTTGCAGTTTGGTGGTGAATGTACTAAATAGATTATCAGAAGCAGAATGGGATTCCTATCTCTTTTCAGTAACAACCTTGTGATTTATAATAGTGAAGACTCATAATATTAGGGGCTTAGTAGACTATAATTATTCGAGAATTTGTAATGAGGATTGTACTTGACAACATAATTATTATTCCAACAATTCCTCCTAGAAAGCCTAAACTAGTATGATATATTCCATTACAACCTGGCAAGAGATGAGTGGTGTTGAAGTCTCTATGCTAGAAGAATACTTTCGTTTTTGTGTAATTGCAACATCTTTTTCTTTTTTTGTGAATGCATAGAGTTCATGAATCACCAAAAGGGAGGATGTGGACTGACTATAGGTTTGCCCTAGCTGTGATGCTTTGAAGACAGCTTTAGAGGCACAAGTGGGCCTTGCAGGTTTGACATGTGCAATCTAGGCAGAACTGAAGGAGACAATCTGATGATGAGAATGCAAAGAAGACACTTGTATGTGTGTTTGATTGAGTGAAGTTAGAATGTAATTTGAAATCACTAAAAAGTTAACTTTATCATTACATTTGTAGTTAACTAAAAGTTTATATAGTTCATAGTTAACTATAGTTTGTAGTTAACTAAAGTTAAGTATATCATTAAATGGTAATATATATTTTTCTTAATATTAAAAAATAGACAATCATGTTTCTATTGTAATTCTATTTTTCCAGGCATAGTGCTTCAGAATATTTAAGATCTCTGGAAATAGATTTTTAAATGTTTAGAAGAACGTAGTCTCAGTATTCTACAATATCTATGTGCTATATAAAACTATATATATAAGATATATAGACATTATTAGCATATTTATTAGATACTCTTTTTTGTTATAATTTTTTATCAACATTTGGTAGCTTGAGAATAAGATTTAGTGCCTATATAATTATACAAAGTCAAACATTAATATTTTAAAAAGTCTATTTGACATTTCTATATAATTAATTTCTAATTTTTTAATTATATGTATATTTCTCAGTAAAATAGTTTGATCATATGCCCTTATATAGTATTATATAATCTATACATTACAAGCATAAACTAACATATAAATATAATTTATAGAAGATACAAATAAGAATTTAAGAGGATAAGATGAATATTTAATATGTTTTTAATTTTATGGATAACAAAATTTTTCTCTATTTTTTTCAATAGTGAGCTATTGTTATAGTCATCTAATTTTTAAAAAGTGGTAGAATGTTTCGTTATTTTCATTAGTTTGAAATCTTTGTTCAGCACAGTTAAGTGGTTCAAAAGTCTGGTTTATTCTACTATGTGATTTCAATAGCTTCCATAGCTGAAAAAATTACTTTGCAAAAGTGCATATCTCCATGTAGCATTACCACTGAATGTTCCTGTTATAAAGTAGTAATTCAATTTAAATCCAATATTCTAGTTATTGAAAAAAATGTATTAAAATTTGACAAATTTTCCATTTTCCATTCTGTCATTCACTTCTTGAAAACTATTATACTAAAAGGAGTTATATCTTTGTATTTTAACAAATAGTGTTAAAACTCAGTGAAACTTTGAAAGATTTGGAAACAATGTAAAGATATTAGAAAATTTTGCTTCAAAGTTTTAAATACAATTGAGAGTTTTTGTAGTTGGTATATTTATAGTAACAAATCCCATAACACTAGAAATACTTCCAAGCATTTAGAAGAAGGGTTTGAAAGAAGCAGTTATTATTATTATTATTGTTTTTGCTGCACCAGGCCTTAGTTGTGGCATGCAAACTCATGGTTGAGGCATGTGGGCACTAGTTCCCTGACCAAGGATTGAACCCAGATCTTCTGCATTGGGAGTTCAGAGTCTTAACCACCAGACCACCAGGGAAGTCCCCAAAAGCAGTGTTTTCTCATCCAGTGTTAAATGTCTCCTTTGCCTTAAAGAGAGATTATGAGTCTATTTTTTTTAAGTGCCAGTTATCACATTTTTATCATTATCATAGAAAAAATTCAGCAAATTTTGAACAAGCCTCGTTTTGTAATAGAGTTAGTAATTACTTCATCTTCATGAGCCCATTTGGTACTTTGAATACAATGTGTAATACTCTGGAGAAGGGCGTGGCAACCCACTCCAGCATTCTCACCTGGAGAATCCCATGGACAGAGGAGCCTGACAGGCAACAGTCCATAGAGTCACGCAGACTACACATGGCTACACATAGTTAATACACTATGGCTGCAGTCCATAGAGCTGGCATGACTGAAGTGATTTAGCACACTGGGCCCAAAGCAGAAGAAAGAGCAGCAGCAGTGTGTCATGACACTCATCTCGTTAGAGTGTTACAAATGTATAAATGTGTAACCATAATCGTCCATCTTTCTCAGTGGGTGTGTGTGACATGTGGTGAGTGCACTGAAGGTGAGTTGCAAGTGATGACGTCCCTGCCAGGGTACCTGATGTATTATATGCTTGACATATCAGGCTGACATACAACTCCATACAGTAAAGCTTATTTTCTTTTTTAGGTAAAAACAAATGTGAACAGAAATTATTAAAAATGTTTTGGGTACTCCATGGTATCACCTTGTCTCTAAGATACACTTAAAACTTAAAGGTTCAGTAACATCTCTAAAATCTCATACGCTACACAGTAAAGACTGGAATTATGTAATTTGTTTTCATAGACGCTATCATCTGCTTCCTGGTTGTACTCCCCCATGCCTAAGATTGTACTTCTCACCAATGTACCTAAATCCAGTAGGAAATTACTGTATCATGTCCTATTGTGATATGAGCTTTGTATATATATCATATTATATATATATATCATATTATTTTCATGTATTTGTGATAGTTCAATGAAGTATTACAAAGTTTTTGGTAGATCACATAACAAATTCTTCTATACCAGTTGTTACTGTGCTCTAAGGTGATCCTCTAAGACCACTCTGAGCTATTTTCAATCTTTCGACATTTTGCAGTTGTGACTCAGGGAAACTCAGAGACTTTGGAAGTAACTGTGAAGGGAATGGTGGCTACTGAGCTGCCAAAAAAATCTCCCATCAATCCATTCAAGGTTATAGAGAGTCCATCCTTAATAGGCACTGGGCTAAAAAAGCTCGAGATGAATGAGAATGACATACTGTATTCAAAGGACTCACAGTTCAGGGAAAAATAAATACACACACAAATAACTGTAACAAGACAGAAATAAATGTCATGGAAAGTGAGAAAATATTATGTATCCAGTTGGAGAAATTTAAGACTTTCTGAAGAAGGCATGAGCCCTGATAGATAGGATTTAAGTAGGAAAAGAAGTGCCAAATTGGAGATCGTGCTCAGCAAAGCCAGAGGCCAAAAAAAGTAGTTTCATTTGACTGGTGTCAGTTGGTTTGTGAGAGACAAGGGGCAGGAATAAGGTTAGAAATATGAGTTGGGCAACAACAAGGAAGACCAATGAGTATTATACTTGAGAGTTTTACAAATTGAAATTTCTGTAAAAATTTCTTTTTTGTATGCCATCGAATTTTTTGGAGTAGGATCACAATGAGGTCTTAAGGTGAGGTGAAGTTGCTCAGTCGTGTCCGACTCTTTGTGACCCCGTGGACTGTAACCTACTAGGCTTCTCCATCCATGGGATTCTCCAAGCAAGAATACTGGAGTGGATTGCCATTTCCTTCTCCAGGGGATCTTCCCGACCCAGGGATTGAACCTGGGTCTCCCACATTGGATGGAGGCAGATGCTTTAACCTCTGAGCCACCAGGGAAGCTAATGATGTCTTAGGAAGATTTGTAATAGGCATTTCTCATCAGGAAAACATTCAGAACATGAGAGACTACAGAAATCCAGGACAGGACTCTTCTAAAAATTTAGGGTGATTATTTAGGGACCATTCAGTTATTATCACATATTTACAGATGACTCACAGCTCACAGGAGTAGATGAAGCCGGTAGAGGACAGATTCATGGAACTATTGGACTTCGCAAATGGGAGGAAAAGATGTATAAGAGAAAACCTTGTCAAGTATTGTCAAGATAATAAAGCTGAGAAAAGTCATGGTTGATAATTATCAGATCAGTTAAGTTTGGGTTTAAAGAGAGTAAATATTTGGGGCAATAAGTCAAAGATTGAAGAGTATTAGGATTACAAACTGCAGATTGAAAAACCCATTTGATGGTTTATAACTTGGTTTAGTATTAGTTTCATGTTCAGTTCACTTCAGTCGCTCGGTGGTGTCTGACTCTTTGCGACCCCAGAAGTCGCAGCACGCCAGGCCTCCCTGTCCATCACCAACTCCCGGAGTTCACTCAGACTCACGTCCATCGAGTCAGTGATGCCATCCAGCCATCTCATCCCCGGTCATCCCTTTCCCCTACAGCCCCCAATCCCTCCCAGCATCAGAGTCTTTTCCAATGAGTCAACTCTTCGCATGAGGTGACCAAAGTACTGGAGTTTCAGCTTTAGCATCATTCCTTCCAAAGAAATCCCAGGGTTGATCTCCTTCAGAATGGACTGGTTGGATCTCCTTGCAGTGCAAGGGACTCTCAAGAGTCTTCTCTAACACCACACTTCAAAAACATCAATTCTTTGGCCCTCAGCCTTCTTCACAGTCCAACTCTTACATCCATACATGACCAAAGGCAAAACCATAGCCTTGACTAGACGGACCTTAGTCGGCAAAGTAATGATGTCTCTGCTTTTCAATATGCTATCTAGGTTGGTCATAACCTTTCTTCCAAGGAGTAAGCGTCTTTTAATTTCAGGGCTGCAGTCACCATCTGCAGTGATTTTGGAGCCCCAGAAAATAAAGTCTGACACTGTTTCTACTGTTTCCCCATCCATTTCCCATGAAGTGATGGGACCAGATGCCATGATCTTCATTTTTTGAATGTTGAGTTTTAAGCCAACTTTTTCACTCTCCTCTTTTACTTTCATCAAGAGGCTTTTTAGTTCCTCTTCACTTTCTGCCATAAGGGTCGTGTCATCTGCATATCTGAGGTTATTGAGATTTCTCCTGGCAATCTTGATTCCAGCTTGTGTTTCTTCCAGTCCAGCGTTTCTCATGATGTACTCTGCATATAAGTTAAATAAGCAGGGTGACAATATACAGCCTTGACGTACTCCTTTTCCTATTTGGAACCAGTCTGTTGTTCCATGTCTAGTTCTAACTGTTGCTTCCTGACCTGCATATAGATTTCTCATGAGGCAGGTCAGGTGATCTGGAATTCTCATCTCTGTCAGGATTTTCCACAATTTATTGTGATCCACACAGTCAAAGGCTTTGGCATAGTTCAATAAAGCAGAAATAGATGTTTTTCTGGAACTCTTGCTTTTTCCATGATCCAGTGGATGTTGGCAATTTGATCTCTGGTTCCTCTGCCTTTTCTAAAACCAACTTGAACATCAGGAAGTTCACGGTTCACATATTGCTGAAGCCTGGCTTGGAGAATTTTGAGCATTACTTTACTAGCGTGTGAGATGAGTGCAATTGTGTGGTAGTTTGAGCATTCTTTGGCATTGCCTTTCTTTGGGATTGGATTGAAAACTGACCTTTTCCAGTCCTGTGGCCACTGCTGAGTTTTCCAAATTTGCTGGCATATTGAGTGCAGCACTTTCACAGCATCATCTTTCAGGATTTGAAATAGCTCAACTGGAATTCTGTCACCTCCATTAGCTTTGTTTGTAGTGATGCTTTCTAAGAACCACTTGACTTCACATTCAAGGATGTCTGGCTCTAGATGAGTGATCACACCATCGTGATTATCCGGGTTGTGAAGATCTTTTTTGTACAGTTCTTCTGTGTATTCTTGCCACCTCTTCTTAATATCTTCTGCTTCTGTTAGGTCCATACCATTTCTGTCCCTTATCGAGCCCATCTTTGCATGAAATGTCCCCTTGGTATCTCTAATTTTCTTGAAGAGATCTCTAGTCTTTCCCATTCTGTTGTTTTCCTCCATTTCTTTGCATTGATCGCTGAAGAAGGCTTTCTTATCTCTTCTTGCTATTCTTTGAAACTCTGCATTCAGATGCTTATATCTTTCCTTTTCTCCTTTGCTTTTCACCTCTCTTCTTTTCACAGCTATTTGTAAGACCTCCCCAGGCGGCCATTTTGCTTTTTTGCATTTCTTTTCCATGGGGATGGTCTTGATCCCGTGTCTCCTGTACAATGTCACAAACCTCATTCCATAGTTCATCAGGCACTCTATCAGATCTAGGCCCTTAAATCTATTTCTCACTTCCACTGTATAATCATAAGGGATTTGATTTAGGTCATACCTGAATGGTCTAGCGGTTTTCCCTACTTTCTTCAATTTAAGTCTGAATTTGGTAATAAGGAGCTCATTATCTGAGCCACAGTCAGCTCCTGGTCTTGTTTTTGTTGACTGTATAGAGCTTCTCCATCTTTGGCTGCAAAGAATATAATCAATCTGATTTCAGTGTTTACCATCTGGTGATGTCCATGTGTAGAGTCTTCTCTTGTGTTGTTGGAAGAATGTGTTTGCTATGACCAGTGCATTTTCTTGGCAAAACTCTATTAGCCTTTGCCCTGCTTCATTCCACATTCCAAGGCCAAATTTGCCTGTTACTCCAGGTGTTTCTTGACTTCCTACTTTTGCATTCCAGTCCCTTATAATGAAAAGGACATCTCTTTTGGGTGTTAGTTCTAAAAGGTCTTGTAGATCTTCATAGAACCGTTCAACTTCAGTTTCTTCAGCGTTACTGGTTGGGGCATAGACTTGGATAACTGTGATATTGAATGGCTTGTCTTGGAGATGAACAGAGATCATTCTGTCGTTTTTGAGATTGCATCCAAGTACTGCATTTCGGACTCTTTTGTTGGCCATGATGGCTACTCCATTTCTTCTGAGGGATTCCTGCCCACAGTAGTAGATATAATGGTCATCTGAGTCAAATTCACCCATTCCAGTCCATTTTAGTTCACTGATTCCTAGAATGTCGACGTTCACTCTTGCCATCTCTTGTTTGACCACTTCCAATTTGCCTTGATTCATGGACCTGACATTTCAGGTTCCTATGCAATATTCCTCTTTACAGCATCAGATCTTGCTTCTATCACCAGTCACATCCACAGCTGGATATTGTTTTTGCTTTGGCTCCATCCCTTCATTCTTTCTGGAGTTATTTCTCCACTGATCTCCAGTAGTGTGTTGGGCACCTACTAACCTGGGGAGTTCCTCTTTCAGTATCCTATCATTTTGCCTTTTCATACTGTTCATGGGGTTCTCAAGGCAAGAATACTGAAGTGGTTTGCCATTCCCTTCTCCAGTGGACCACATTCTGTTAGACCTCTCCACTATGACCCGCCCATCTTGGGTTGCCCCGTGGGCACAGCTTAGTTTTATTGAGTTAGACAAGGCTGTGGTCCTAGTGTGATTAGATTGAGTAGTTTTCTATGAGTATGGTTTCAGTGTGTCTGCCCTCTGATACCCTCTTGCAACACCTACCATCTTACTTGGGTTTCTCTTACTTTGGGCATGGGGTATCTCTTCACAGCTGCTCCAGCAAAGCGCAGCTGCTGCTCCTTACATTAGTTACATTAGTTTCATGTAAGAGAATATAATCTTTAGTTCACCAAGAGAAATATAATTTTTCATTTACCAAAAAAGCTTTGAAGCAATACTATTATTCTTAAGCCTCCTGAATCTTTAAATATTAAGTCTTTCCTACATCTTGAGATTAAGAATTGTGGTAGCATGCCTAGGTTTTGGTTAAAATGGCTATTGTTTAGCAGAGCAACCTTTGGAAAGTTACTTAACATTTTTAAGATATTGTTTCTTAGAGTATAAAATAGTGCCTATCTAAAGAGGACATTTTTTAGTATTAAAAGGAACAATAGGTAAAGTGGTTGACATAGAGCTCATTACTTAAAGATTCCATTATTTTGATATGTATTATCACTGATCTACTAAGAAGTACTGGATATTTATATAACAGTTAGAATGTGTTAGTGATAGTTACGCAGCACTAAATGTGGAGGGTAAAAATACAAATGTATCAAGAGATAGAAGGTAGTACATATTGCAGGTTAAGTACATATTACTGGTTAAGAAAAGACTGCGGCTGCTAAGTCGCTTCAGTTGTGTCCGACTCTGTGCGACCCCATAGACGGCAGCCCACCAGGCTCCCCCATCCCTGGGATTCTCCAGGAGTGGGTTGCCATTTCCTTCTCCAATGCATGAAAGTGAAAAGTGAAAGTGAAGTTGCTCAGTCGTGTCTGAGTCTTAGTGACCCCATGGACTGCAGCCCATCAGGCTGCTCCATCCATGGGATTTTCCAGGCAAGAGTACTGGAGTGGTTTGCCATTGCCTTCTCTGAAGAAAAGACGAAAACAACACAAATTATACATTTAATTATGACTATCATAAATTAGAGGCAAATGTTTGTTTTAATGTGTAATTTATCAATAGCAGGAAATATAACTTTAACCTAGTTCCAGTTCAGTTCAGTACAGTTGCTCAGTCGTGTCAGACTCTTTGTGACCCCACGGACTGCAGCACGCCAGGCCTCCCTGTCCAACACAAACTCCCGGAGTTTACTCAAACTCATATCCATTGACTGGTGATGCCACCCAACCATCTCATCCTCTGTTGTCCCCTTCTCCTCCTGCCTTCAGTGTTTCCCAGCATCAGGGTCTTTTCCAATGAGTCAGTTCTTCCATCAGGTGGCGAAAGTATTGGAGTTCCAGCTTCAACATCAGTGCTTCCAATGAATATTCAGGACTGATTTCCTTTAGGATGGACTGGTTGGATCTCCTTGCAGTCCAAGGGACTCTCAAGAGTCTTCTCCAACACCGCAGTTCAAAAGCATCCATTCTTCAGTGCTCAGCTCTCTTTATAGTCCAACTCACATCCATACGTGACTACTGGAAAAGCCATAGCCTTGACTAGACAGACCTTTGTTGGCAAAGTAATGTCTCTGCTTTTGAATATGCTATCTATTTTGGTCATAACTTTCCTTCTAAGGAATAAGCATCTTAATTTCATGGCAGCAGTCACCATCTGCAGTGATTTTGGAGCCCACAAAAATAAAGTCTGTCAATGTTTCCACTGTTTCCCTATTTACCATGAAATGATGGGACTGGATGCCATAATCTTTGTTTTCTGAATGTTGAGCTTTAAGCTAACTTTTTCACTCTCCTCTTTCACTTTCATCAAGAGGCTCTTGAGTTCCTCTTCACTTTCTGTCATAATGGTGGTGTCATCTGCATATCTGGGGTTATTAATATTTCTCCCAGCAATCTTGATTCCAGCTTGTGCTTTATCCAGCCCAGCGTTTCTCATGATGTACTCTGCATAGAAGTTATATAAGCAGGATGATAATAGACAGCCTTGATGTACTCCTTTTCCTATTTGGAAGCAGTGTGTTGTTCCATGTCCAGTTCTAACTGTTGCTTCTTGACCGGCATACAGATTTCTCAAGAGGCAGGTCAGGTGGTCTGGTATGCCCATCTCTTTCAGCATTTTCCACAGTTTATTGTGATCCACACAGTCAGAGGCTTTGGCATAGTTCAATAAAGCAGAAATAGATGTTTTTCTGGAACTCTCTTGCTTTTTCCATGATCCAGCAGATGTTGGCAATTTGATCTCTAGTTCCTCTGCCTTTTCTAAAACCAGCTTGAACATCTAGAAGTTCACGGTTCACATACTGTTGAAGCCTGGCTTGGAGAATTTTTTTAAATGTATTTATTTTAATTGGAGATTAATTACTTTACAGACGTGGAGAATTTTGAGCATCACTATGCTAGCGTGTGAGATGAGTGCAATTGTGAAGTATTTTGAGCTTTCTTTGGCATTGCATTACTTAGGGATTGGAATGAAAACTGCCCTTTTCCAGGTCAGTTTTGAACCTAGTTCCAAAATCTAAATAAAAACATACTTGAATATACTATGACAAGTAATCAGATTTCTGGGGAACATAAATTTGGTCCAGTTATTAAAATTGCCAGAAAAAGGCTCATCCACAGTAGAACCATTTTTGTTTATAGGCTGTAATTTTTTTCAGGGTATAAACATATTTGGGCCTCCCTGGTGGCTCAGTGGTAAGCCATCCACCTACAATATAGGAGACACAGGGTGGAGAAGATTCCCCTGGAGAAGGAAATGGCAGTCCACTCTGGTATCCTTGCTTAGAAAATCCCATGGACAGAGGAGCCAGGTGGGCTACAGTCCTAAAGGTCTCAAAAGAGTTCAACACAACTTAGCAACTAAAGAACAATATAAACATTCACAAAAGTTTCTTTCTTATGATAGATGTTACCCATCATAAACAAACTGACAGCTAGAACCAAAAAGCATTTTCTGTGATTAAAGATTATTCACTATGTTTGGGATATCATTAAATATAGTGTGAGAATTAAAATGTGCCAATTATACTGTATAAATGACTATGTGTGCTCTTTGGGAATATAGTCTATAGGAAAATGAAAGAATAAAAGGAAATTTTTACTGCCACACTAATTAAAAAATGTTTCCATGTTCTACCACCAAAGTTTACACCCTTCCATCTGAGGGAAACTTTTTTACTGTTTATTCTTAGGCATTTGGAGCATTTTCACATCGGAATAGGGAAGATAGCCAGGCTTGGCTCCTCCCACATCCGTGTCCAAGCTCAAAAGAACAGTAGAGTTCATATGAGCTCCTGTTTCCAAGTCAGCATTTTGCTGCAAGATCTTAATTTTAGATGCAACCAGAAGATTGCATTCTTCTCATCTCTGCTGACCCACAGGGTACCCCATAGAATCAGAACAACATCAAAAATCTTGAGGAAAGAGATCTAAATTAGATGAAGCTTTCTTTTCGATATAATTTTTGTAGAACTAAAGTTCTACAAACTCTACAACTCTACTTCACTCAGGTAACATAAACTGCATATTTAAATAATCTTTGTATGTATTTGCTCATACATTTTTTCTATATAGTATTTATTCAGTAAACATTTATAGATATGGTTTCTAACCTTATTAAGTTTAGAATTCTCACTTATTCTTTATTTCAGCACCTTTAATATGTGTGCATACTTTGATAGAAAATCTAGTTATTTTTGTTGATGCATAATTTAAACATGAAAATAATCCTGATATCTAAATTTCTGTTGTGCTAAGAAGGAATTGGTATTTATTTAGATATAGTAAATAGGCTGTTTAAAATTATGGCTTATACTGAGAAGAGCTCTGGAGATTTTTTTTGTATTTTATGAAATTAAATATTTTCTTCAGTTTAAGGAACTGCCTGCAATGTGGGAGACCTGGGTTCAATCCCTGGATTGGGAAGATTCCCCTGGAGAAGGGAAAGGCTACCCACTCCAGTATTCTGGCCTGGAGAATTACATGGACTGTATAGTCCATGGGGTCACAAAGAGTCAGATACGACCGAGTGACTTTCACTTTCACTTTCAAGTTTTTTATGACTGTGTCACTATCAAACTATGAGGATTTCTTTATAGTTACTTTTAAAGTCAAAATATGGAGAAAACTTTTAAATAAAACTCACTTCCTTATCTGTTGGGAAAATGTTTCCATATAGAGTGCTTAGGAAATTTCTAGAAGAATTATTTAAAAGTTATTAAAGTTGGAATGTTTTTCTTTTACATCTGTTGTAATAAAAAGCAGATTATTTTTTAAAAACTATTTTATAAGAAATTAAAATTTAAAAGTCTGGGAATAACTTCAGGATTTCATTCAATACCTATGTCATAGTAAATGAGGCAATATCAAAATATAAAATTGATTTGAAATTCTTAAGAATTAAAGGATGGCATATTCTCTAACCAAAGTATGTCCTATAATTCACGTGTGCAGAAATTTTCATTTTATCATTTTAGTAAATAATATAATTAAAAAAATAAACCCCTAAATATATATGTCTAAAGAGTTAGATCATTATGATATTTGAAATATTTTTAAAAATACTGTTTTCTTACATTTTTTGGTATTATATCTTTAAAATTGGGAAATTCTTGCAATTTCCTCTTTCATATCCTACTACACAAAGCTTACATTATTAAGTTTCTCATCTGAATTATTCACAGTTTCTATATTGATGAACATTTCTAAAGGTTGGAGACTATACATAACATAACCCACTTCTTTCTAGGAAAATTATGTGATTTTTGTTCTGTATTTTGAGCTGAAATTGATATATATGAAATATTCATCTCTAACTCATTCTGCACCCTGAAGTAAGAATACATCGAATTCTTCCTCCACAGGGCAAATATTTGAAGGCAGCTATTTTTCTTTTTTTCCTCATTAAATATATCTATTTTGTTCAGCTCTTCAATCATCACAATCACCTTATCATTATTCTCATAAAATCTGATATCTAGAATTTCATTCATTGGCAAACATGGTCTAACTGTTAAGAATATAGCTAGAAAGAATAATGGCACCTTTGATATAAACACTGTGCACAATATAATCAATATTGCACCAAAATTCAGTCACCTAGTCACCTAGTCTTTTTTTATACTAGTCTTACATCAGTATAAGCCTAATATGTATAGTATATGATAGGGTTATGAATCATTTTATTTATCCATAGCAGTAGATATTTTTAAGCAAAAGTATAGAACGTCTATTTTCTGTAATATTTTGGATTCACATATCTTTTAAAATTCTATATGAATTTTATCTTTTTAATTTTTTTCCAGTGAAAGGATTCATTTTATTTATTTTTAAAATTTTATTATTGGAGTATACTTGCTTTACAATGTTGTATAAGTTTCTGCTGTACAGCAATGTGAATCAGCTATAAGTATACATATATCCCCTCCCTCTTGAGCCTCCTCCACCCCATGCCATTCCTCTAGATCATCACAGAGCACTGAGCTGAGCTCCTTGTGTTATACAGAAACTTTCCATTATCTGTCTATATTACCATGGTAGTGTATATCTGTCAGTGTTACTCTCCCAGTTTATCCCTCTCCTTCTCCCTTTGTATCCACATTTCCGTTCTGCACATCTGCATCTGTATTCCTGTCGTGCAAATCGGTTCATTTGTACTGCTTTTCTCAACTCCACACGTATGCGTTAATATATGAGACTTGTTTTTGTCTTTCTGACATACTTCATTCTGTGTGACAGACTCTAGATCCATCCACATCACTACCAACGATCCCAATTTATTTCTTTTTATGGCTGAGTGATATTCCATTGTATATATGTACCACAACTTCTTTATCCATTCATCTATTGATGAGCATTTAGGTTGCTTCCATGTCCTGGCTTTTGTAAATAGTGCTGCAAGGAACTTTGGGGTACGTGTGTCTCTTTCAGTTATGGTTTTCTCAGATTATGAGCCCAGTAGTGCAATTAATGGGTCATATAGTAGTACTATTTGTAGCTTTTTAAGGAACATCTATACTGTTCTCCGGAGAAGGCAATGGCACCCCACTCTAGTACTCTTGCCTGGAAAATCCCATGGACGGAGGAGCCTGGTAGGCTGCAATCCATGAGGTCGCTGAGTCGGACACGACTGAGTGACTTCCCTTTCACTTTTCACTTTCATGCATTGGAGAAGGAAATGGCAAGCCACTCCAGTGTTCTTGCCTGGAGAATCCCAGGGACGGGGGAGCCTGGTAGGAGGCTGTCTATGGGGTCGCACAGAGTCGGATACGACTGAAGTGACTTAGCAGCAGCAGCAGCATACTGTTCTCCATGGTGGCTGTGCCAATTTACATTCCCACCAATAGTGTAGGAGAGTTCTCTACTCCATACCCTCTCCAGCATTTATGGTTTGTAGATATTTTGGTGATGGCCATTCTGACTGGGTGAGGTGATACCTCTTTGTAATTTTGGTTTGCATTTTTCTAAGAAGGAGTTATGTTGAACATCTTTCCATGTTGGCCATCTGTTTGGAGAAATGTCTATTTAGGTCTTCCACCTATTTTTTGCTTGGGTTGTTTGTTGTTTTGATGTTGAGTATCTGCTTGTATATTTTGGAGATTAATCCTTTGTCAGTTAAATAAATCCTTCTAATTTTATGTCAAAAGTAAATTGGGAAACGTGCTTTTCATGTTTTCATAAAGTAATGAATAGTGTTGTCCGTGCAGACTCAGTAGTTATGGCCTGGGGGTTTAGTTGCTGCATGGCACCATGTATCTTAGTTCCCTGACCAGGGATCAAACCCATGTCCCCTGCATTGTAAAGCAGATTCTTAACCATTGGACCACCAGGGAAGTACCCCAAATGAATTTTGATTCAGTCAATAGTTATTCTTATGTCACTGTGAAGTCAAGTAATGTACTTTGAATCACTGCTCCTTTCTTGAATAACTCTTTGATTTTCCTAGAGTTAATAATTGCATCCTTTAAAAATTTGCTTAGTTTCTTTTAACATTCCAATTGTTATTTTTTCTCTTAAGCTTGAACAGTTATATAAAAGCTCTATGAATTTTTTCCCCTAAATGCTCAGATAGTTTATCTTTCCTGAACTGTTCCCAGAGCCACCCACCCCCAAACCATGATCTTCTCCCTCTGATCTGGTTAGGATGAACTTAACCTTGCTGATCATTCTCACATCCTGTGAGGTCTTTTCACTCAATTTCTTTTGATGACTTTTTCTTGCATCTCATTTACTTTTTTTTATTTACTCTTTTATATGAAAGCACTTTTCCCTGTATCTTCTTGAAAGATGAAGAATGGGGGATTCATTTTTCCTTTTGTGCAAATCTGAAAATGTCTTTAGTCAGTCCTCATATTTCCTTGATAACTTGGCCAGTTATAGACTTCTAGCAGAAAAATAATTTCCCTCAGAATTTTAAGGCATTATCTTATTCTTTAGCCTTTTGAGAAATCTGGTGATGCTGAATCCTTGTTGTAAGTGCCTTTGACTCTGTGCCTATGCCACTGAAACTTTGGTATCCTTGTCCTTGTTGTTCTGATATTGTGTGAAGTGGTTTAGTGTGTGTGTGTTAAAATTCAGTTTGTTAGGCATTCTATGCTATGCTATGTGCTGTTCTTAGTCACTCCGTCATGTCTGACTGTCTGTGACCCCATGGACTGTATCTCTCCAGGCTCCTCTGTCCATGGGATTTTTCCAGGCAAGAATACTGGAGTGGGTTGCCATTCCTTTCTCTAGGGATCTTCCCCACCCAGGGATTGAACCCAGGTCTCCCACATTGCATGCAGGTGGATTCTTTATCATCTGAGCCACCAGGGAAATCCATATGCATTCTATAGGCCTTTTCATTAAGGAGATTTGTGCTGAGAAAATCAATTTTATTATTTCTTTGGTAATATCTATGCAACTATTTCCTTTGTTTTTCTTTTCTTCAACTTTTTCTCACTGAATATTAGAGTTTTTGAATTGATCCTCTAGTTCTTTTGTTTTTATTATCTTATGTTCTATCTCTATCATTTGGTTTTACTTAATGGGAAACTTTGTCAATGTCTAAGCCATCTCTTGAGTTACTAATGTTATTACATGTTTAATTCTAAGTTTTTTCTTGCCTTCTCATTATTTGGGGTCATACTAGTCTATTCTTTTGTCCATATAACATCTAGTCTACCTCTCGTTAATAACTGTTTTTTGAGGGGAGAGTCTCTCTTAATTGACTCTTTACACTTTGGATCCTTTTTTTTAGGATAAGAATGGAAGTGGTTTTCTGGTTTTCCTAAGGAAGTTTTTTATTTTTTCTAAAGTTGATAATCCTCTGCAGCTCATTCTTACTTAAGAGTTAGGCAATAGAGACTTGATATAAAGCTGCATTTGGATAGAGTTTAGTGCCTGGTGATTTTCCCTGTAAGTCAGTATTTTAGATCTTTTCTCTTGGAGTCTCCGTTTCTCAAAGAAGGACCCTGGAATGCCTTGCCTGTGAGCAAGAGTACTATTCCCTCAGAGACCAAGGGTCAAGAATTCAATGTGCAGAATTCCCTGTTCGTCCTCCAGCATCCTCAGCTCTGGGGCTCCCATATTTAACTTCTCTGTAGAATAAACCCCTAATCTACCCTCATAGCTCAGTTTGTAAAGAATCCACCTGCAATGTAGGAGACCCCAGTTTGAATCATGGGTCGGAAGATCTGCTGGTGAAGGGATAGGCTCCCCACTCCAGTATTCCTGGGCTTCCCTTGTGGCTCAGCTGGTAAAGAATCCACCTGCAATGCGGGAGACCTGGTTCGATCCCTGAGTTGGAAAGATCCCCTGGAGAAGGGAAAGGTTACCCACTCCAGTATTTTGGCTTGGAGAATACCATGGACTCTATAGTCCATGGGGTTGCAGAGTCAGATAGGATTGAGCGATTTTTCACTCACTGCCTACGGAGGAGTGGAGGAGTTGTAGCTTTCCTTGTTGCATCCAGGTACTGAGCCACTCACTGGTCCTGCTGGTACAAGGTTGTCTTACTTTACATTAGTCTTTTCTCTTCTTGCATCTTCTATTTTATTTACTTTGATATTGTGGGTTGAAAAAGAAAATTGATCAGGGAGGGGAAATGAATACATACGGTCGCTCCACCATTTTTAACTGAAATTGATTATGGATTTTTGACTATGGATTTATGTCTATTCACCTTCTATTCTATTTTCTTTTCTTTCTCTCGACTCTGAAATAACTTGAGGTATGTCTGATGTGTTTTTTAGTATCTTGGTAAACAGAGTTTTTTTTTTTTGCAGGAAAAACAAGATAGGATCTTACTGAAATTCACTGAAAGTGGTTATCCTCCTTCTCTCAGCTATGAATGATTTGTAAATGTAAGAGCATTGAACAGTGCACCTGTTCCATTCAAGTGTTTAATAGAGAAACCTACACCATAGGTTGTATTTTCATGACCTATTTTATATTTCCTGAGGATCTGGGAAGGAAGAAAAAAGACAGGGGAAAAGAAGTTTAATATGACTTTAGAGTATTGTGTCAAGCACTGTTTTAGATTCATTCATCCATTATCACCTTTAATCTCACAACTACCCTGAGGTGTAGGTGTTGTTATTGCTGCTTTATGATGAGAAAACTGAGGACCAGCAAGGTTAAGCATCTAGCCCAGGGCTGTTCAACAGCTGACAGTTGAGGTTCAAGTGTAGGTCTGTGATTCTAATCTATATGTCTTTTTTATTATTCTATTTTCCACATCACAGTAGTAAAAACTATAAAACCCAACCTTAAATTTTAACATAAATAATTTACTTTTATCTTATTAAGGTAATTTAAAAATTAGCATAAGATCACTCAGAATTAATCCCGATAACACTCTCACAAGTTTTATTGCATATGACAAATAGACATAAATAGGTGCTCTGGATATTGTTCCTTTAATTTCAACCTTGACTTTTCCCTTATCAAAGCCTTCATAGAGCTCATTTTTTATTTCTCATCAGAGAGTTCTCAGTACATATTCCTTTTCAGACCCTTATAACCCTACTGGAAAGCAAACTTCTTGGCTTGACTTCTGTTAACTCTCACAGCTAGTGCAAAAACATTTGAAGAAACTTAAAATGGTAGATCCTGCTATTTTGTTAGCACTTGATTTTAAGGATTTTGTAAATGTTACCATAGTAAGTAATGCCTTGAAAATCAATATATTTTTAAAGGTATCCGTTATTTTTCTGATTTCCTTAACTTTTTATGGCCCACCCAAACTGAATAGTTTTCTGCTTTCTTCCATTAAGGAAAGGAGATGCTCATGGTTCTGAATAAGCTCCCTGGGGATAAAATAGGAGTGGGTTTGCATCATGGAATGTGCCATACCAGCTAACAAAAGTAACATCCCAGTCGTCATTTATATAAAAACATCAAGAAAAAGTAAAAGCACAATAATGGCCCGTAACAAATTGTTAAAATTAGACAAGATTTATACTAGTCTCGTATTGAAAATAACATTTTTTCCCTCAGTTCAGTCAGTTCAGTCACTCGGTATTGTCTGACTATTTGTGACCCCATGTACTGCAGCACGCCGGGCCTCCCTGTCCATCACCAACTTTCGGAGTTTACTCAAACTCATGTCCATTGAATCGGTGATGCCATCCAACCATCTCATCATCTGTTGTCCCCTTCTATTCCTTTCTTCAATCTTTCCCAGCATCAGGGTCTTTTCCAATGAGTCAGTTCTTCAAACGAGGTGGCCACAGTATTGGAGTTTCAGCTTCAGCATCAATCCTTCCAGTGAATATTCAGTACTGATTTCCTTTAGGATTGACAGGTTGGAACCCCTTGCCATCCAATGGACTCTCAAGAGTCAACACTACAGTTCAAAAGCATCCATTCTTCAGCTCTCAGCTTTCTTTATAGGCCAACTGTCACATCCATACATTACTACTGGAAAAACTAGATGAACCTTTGTTGGCAAAGTAATGTCTCTGCTTTTTAATATTCTGTCTAGGTTGGTCATAGCTTTTCTTCCAAACAGTAAGTGTCTTTTATTTTTTTATTTTTTTTTCCTTTTTAAAAAATTTTTTTTTTTTATTTTACTTTACAATTCTGTATTGGTTTTGCCATACATTGACATGAATCCACCACAGGTGTACATGCGTTCCCAAACATGAACCCCCCGCCCCCCCCCCCCCCACAACATCTCTCTGGGTCATCCCCGTGTACCAGCCCCAAGCGTGCCGTATTCTGCATCAGACATAGACTGGCAATTCGATTCTTACATGATATTATACATGTTTCAATGCCATTCTCCCAAATCATCTCACCCTCTCCCTCTCCCTCTGAGTCCAAAAGTCCGCTATACACATCTGTGTCTTTTTTGCTGTCCTGCATACAGGGTCATCATTGCCATCTTTCTAAATTCCATATATATGTGTTAGTATACTGTATTGGTGTTTTTCTTTCTGGCTTACTTCACTCTGTATAAGAGGCTCCAGCTTCATCCACCTCATTAGAACTGATTCAAACGTATTCTTTTTAACGGCTGAGTAATACTCCATTGTGTATATGTACCACAGTTTTCTTATCCATTCATCTGCTAATGGACATCTAGGTTGTTTCCATGGCTGCAGTCACCATCTACAGTGATTTTGGAGCCCCCAGAATAAAGTCTCTGCTACTGTTCCTCATCTATTTGCCATGACATAATGGGACTGGATGCCATAATCTTAGTTTTCTGAATGTTGAGCTTTAAGCCAACTTTTTCACTCACCTCTTTCACTTTCATCAAGAGGCTCTTGAGTTCTTCTTCGCTTTCTGCCATAAGGGTGGTGTCATCTGCATATCTGATGTTATTGATATTTCTCCCGGCAATCTTGATTCCAGCTTGTGCTTCTTCCAGCCAAGCATTTCTCATGATGTACTCTGCATATAAGTTAAATAAGCAGGGTGACAGTATACAGCCTTGACATACTCCTTTCCTGATTTGGAACAAGTCTGTTGTTTCATGTCCAGTTCTAACTTCTGCTTCCTGATCTGCATACAGATTTCTCAAGAGGCAGGTCAGGTGCTCTGGTATTCCCATCTCTCTCAGATTTTCCACAGTTTCTTGTGATCCACACAGTCAAAGGCTTTGGCATAGTCAATAAAGCAGAAATAGATGTCTTTCTGGAACTCTTACTTTTTCGATGTTCCAACAGATGTTGGCAATTTGATCTCTGGTTCCTCTGCCTTTTCTAAATACAGCTTGAACATGTGGAATTTCATAGTTTATGTACTGTTGAAGCCTGGCTTGGAGAATTTTGGGCATTACTAGCGTATGAGATGAGTGCAATTGTGCACTAGTTTGAGCAGTCTTTGGCATTGCCTTTCTCAGGGATTGAAATGATCATTTCCAGTCCTGTGGCCATATAATTGTAAAGATTTGTGTTACTCAGAGAGTCAATAAAATCTCTGAACAGGAAGTCTTTGGATGAGTTCCACTTGCTAAGCAGATTTTATAGAGGAGTCTGAAATGTGCATTACTACTTTGTAATACACACAAACCATACTATTAGACAGAAAGTTAAAACAATAAACTATATTAAAACAATAAACTATAAGTTTTAAATTAATAGCAGTTTTTCTTGACAATTTTTTGCTACAAATAGTGCTTACATTTTGAATTAGAATTACTTTACTATTGCTTCTAGCACAATAAACATAAGTTCAGTAACTTTTGTTTCTGGGTTTTTAATGACTGTTTGTCAAGTCTTATTGCTGAAGAAAAGGAATCCAATTATTGAATATTTTAGTTATCATTTACTGGGATGATTTTTCATTCTGATTTTCTAATATTTGTGTGTGGAAAATAATGTATAATAAGTGAAAATTTCTGTATAAAGTAGTTGCTTGAGTTAATGCAATTTTTCTTTGGGTTTTACATTAAAAAAATAATCACAAAACTTTTCCATATTATAGTAAATGTCTTTAAACATTACTTACAATTGAATTAGCCAAATGAATTATGCATGAGATAATCATGTTGCATTGATTAGCTTTGAACTGTAAATGTATTTTGTGTGTGTACACAAATATATACATAGATACTCAAAAATAAAATTTTAGAACATGAAATAGAAATTAAAATGTTCTAATTTTATGATGATATAAATGTAGTGAAAATTTATTGGATATGTTTGTTATTAGCATATGTTTCTTTGTCCTTTAAGTTGAAACTCAAACATCTTTGCAAATAAACCTGACTTGAAATATTTCAGATGTCTGAATTTACAAATTTTAAATATAATCAGATGCGGTACAACTGAATGAAATATTTCAGTAGTACATGTTTTAGAAACCAAATGCTGTCTTGGGTTGTTAAAGCTACACAGTCAAAGGGTGTCTGTAACAGGTTAAAAGGGAAATTTTCAGACTCCATTAAACTTTAAAACTCTAAGTATAATCTTTCAGGAAATACTGTGAATGGGGTCCCTGTTGATAGATTTAGTATCTTACTCCTTACTGCACATATGCATCGAATTAAAGGAACAGTAGCAGTACTATTTTATAGAGTTGACACTACATTTAATATGCATATTTTGACTTTTGTGTGTGTGTGCTTCTGTTTAAACACAGAGATACTCTATTATACTTTGGCTGTTTCTTGCTATGTTAATGTTTTACTTCTCTAATAATATAGGAGCTCTATTTTAAATAGTATTCTACCATTGTAGGGAATGCTCTTAATTACAAAGTAGTTGTACAAAATTCATATCTAAAGTTTTTCTATGCATGCATGAGTGCTAAGTTGCTTCAGTTGTGTCCCATTCTGTGTGAAACTATAGACTGTAGCCCACCAGGCTCCTCTGTCCACGGGATTCTCCGGGCAGGAATGGTGGAGTGCACTGCCATGCCCTCCTCTAGGGGATCTTCCTGCCACAGGGATCAGATCCATATCTCTTGTGTCTCCTGCATTGGCAGCAGGATTGTTTTTTTACCTCTAGTGCCACTTTGGAAGCCCACAGTTTTTCTGTAGTGGGGCTTTTCTCTTAGTGGATAGTTATCATTGGCTTCCTGAAATTTCAAAAACCATGCTGCTCCTGGGTTTAGGTTTGGCCTGTTTTTGTTTGTTTGTTTAGCTTCTCTATTCTTAAAAATCAGAAAGAAAAAAATGGAACATATATATTCAACAGGATATCTAATTTCTGGTCTGTTTGACCTGAAGCTCTATTATTTACCTTTGTAATATGTCATTTCATAGACAAATCTTTTGTTTCATTAGTGTTACAAAGACATTTAACATGATCACCAAAATGTCATTCTAAAAAATTCTCTAGAAAAATAATGATCAAAAATATCTCATGAAAAAAATTTTAAATTTAGCTTTGCTACAGAAGTAATCACTCACCTAGAGCCAGACACCTGGAATGTGAAGTCAAGTGGGCCTTAGGAAGCATCACTATGAATAAAGCTAGTGGAGATGACGGAATTCCAGTTGAGCTATTTCAAATCCAGAAAGATGATGCTGTGAAAGAGCTGCCCTCAATATGCCAGCAAATTTGGAAAAATCAGCAGTGGCCACAGGACTGGAAAAGGTCCATTTTCATTGCAATCCCAAAGAAAGGCAATGCCAAAGAATGCTCAAACTACTGCACAATTGCACTCATATCACAATCTGGTAAAGTAATGCTCAAAATTCTCCAAGCCAGGCTTCAGCAATACGTGAATTGTGAACTTCCAGATGTTCAAGCTGGTTTTAGAAAAGGCAGACAAACCAGAGATCAAATTGTCAACATCCACTGGATCATGGAAAAAGCAAGAGAGTTCCAGAAAAACATCTATTTCTGCTTTATTGACTATGTCAAAGCCTTTGACTGTGTGGATCACAATAAACTGTGGAAAATGCTGAAAGAGATGGGAATACCAGACCACCTGACCTGCGTCTTGAGAAACCTATATGCAGGTCAGGAAGCAACAGTTAGAACTGGACATGGAACAACAGACTGGTTCCAAATAGGAAAAGGAGTACGTCAAGGCTGTATATTGTCACCCTGCTTATTTAACTTATATGCAGAGTACATCATAAGAAACACTGGGCTGGAAGAAGCACAAGCTGGAATCAAGATTGCTGGGAGAAATCTCAATAACCTCAGATATGCAGATGATACCACCCTTATGGCAGAAAGTGAAGAGGAACTCAAAAGCCTCTTGATGAAAGTGAAAGAGGAGAGTGAAAAAGCTGGCTTAAAGCTCAATATTCAGAAAATGAAAATCATGGCATCTGGTCCCAACACTTAATGGGAAATAGATGGGGAAACAGTGGAAACAGTGTCAGACTTTATTTTGGGGGGCTCCAAAATCACTGCAGATGGTGACTGCAGCCATGAAATTAAAAGACGCTTACTCCTTGGGAGGAAAGTTATGACCAACCAAGATAGCATATTGAAAAGCAGAGATATTACTTTGCCAACAAAGGTCCATCTAGTCAAGGCTATGGTTTTTCCAGTGGTCATGTATGGATGTGAGAGTTGGACTGTGAAGAAAGCTGAGCACCGAAGAATTGATGCTTTTGAACTGTAGTGTTGGAGAGGGCTCTTGAGAGTCCCTTGGACTGCAAGGAGATCCAACCAGTCCATCCTAAAGGAGACCAGTCCTGGGTGGTCTTTGGAAGGAATGATGCTAAAGCTGAAACTCCAGTACTTTGGCCACCTCATGCGAAGAGTTGACTCATTGGAAAAGACTCTGATGCTGGGAGGGATTGGGGGCAGGAGGAGAAGGGGACGACAGAGGATGAGATGGCTGGATGGCATAACCGACTCTATGGATGTGAGTTTGAATGAACTCCGGGGGTTGGTGATGGACAGGGAGGCCTGGCGTGCTGCAATTCATGAGGTCACAAAGAGCTGGACACGACTGAGAGACTGAACTGAACAGAAGTATATGATAGTTTAGTTTTGTTTAGTACAAAACAAAGATAAATAATACATATTCCTACAGAGAAATCACATTAATACTTTTGGAGTTGCCACAAGGACTAAGAAAAACACAATGAATCCTCTCAAATTGTTTCAAGAAAGACTTTTCAAATACCCAATTATGTTTTAGCTACTATGATATGTCTGTGTTTAAATCCTCATCACTCCATTTTATTGCTTGTAAATTGATGCTTCTCATTCAGTTGCACTTGTCTTGATGGAAAGGACTTTGGGTTTGTAGTAAGAAGTTGTATTGAATGATGGCATTTCTATGAGTTTAGGTCTCCCAAAACAGACTCTGTTGAACCCCTTTGTCACTTGGTAGCAGATTTTTCTTGGTTGTCTGAAGAAGTTAGCTAATATCTGCCATACCATAAGCAATCAGGTAGACATGACATCCAGTCATCCAGTTGTGAGCTTTTACTTTTGCAACTAATGACTATGAACCTTGCTATATATGAAACAAAGAGATGATGCAATATCTAGAAATAAAGTAAAAAATTGTTTCTTCATCAGATTGCCTAATGACTTAAGAATTAGTTTCGAAAAACAGTCAGAAAAATCCAAAAATTTTGAAAAGCAAAGATAAATTGATTAATAGAGCTTCCCTTGTGACTCAGATGATAAAGAATCTGCCTGCAATGTGGGAGACCTGGGTTCAATTCCTGGATTGGGGATATCCCTCAGAGAAGGGAAAGGCTACCTACTCCAGTATTCTTGCCTGGAGAATGTCATAGACAGAGGAGCCTGGCGAACTACAGTCCATGTGGTCGCGAAGAGTCAGACATGACTTAGTGACTAACACTTTCACTTTCAACTTATTATATTCAGTTTTATATTTTCTTGTTAATCATTTTTCTATAACATCATTTTTTGTAAAACTAAAGTGAAGGTATTTCTGATAGCTGAAAAACCAAATGGCATAACTTTAACCATCCCTGAAATGGTTTGTGAAAAAGTGTAATATTGAATAAAATGTTTACAATAGCACTGTCAAATTTTGATAATAGTTTAATATTTTCCTTATCAGCAATTGAAGAAGAGTGTTAAGGAAGCTGTAATTTTATTGTTACAAGATACTTCTAGTTATGAAGAACTGACCATGAATGACTAACTCTGCTCACTTTAAAAATGGGGTCATCACCAAATTTACTGACTGAAGTCCATTTAGAAAAGTGGAAATTATTTAGGCTATATATCAAATTAATTTAGAAATTGTAAATGAAAAACCAAGAATCTATATGAATGGTTGAGTTTTTCTTTAAAATCTGTACTTTCACTGATTGGTTGCTTATCTTGATAGTCATTAAAAATATTTAATGTAGAACTTGCAGTTGATGTTAGAGCTCTTTTCTAATATTAGGTATTTATAATAATGATTTTCTAAAATTAAGAATCAAATGTTAGTTTTAATACTTATCCTTAGAGTTGTTTAGCTAAAATTTACATAAGGAACATAGAAACAAAAATATATTCCTTTGTTCATAGAGAACACTATGCAGGAGCATTGAAATAAACATTTCTAGTCAAATTTCTAGTCTAGATACTTTTCTAAATGTATTTATAAATGGTATGTCAGTGACTCCGTCTTGTCTGACTATTGACAACCCCATGGCCTGTCGTCCGCCAGGCTCCTTCTAGTCGAACTTAATTAAAATAATTGGTAATCAATTCTTACACTTAACCTTTGATTTCACTTGTTATTCAGTAGGCCAAACTTTGCGTTCTTTTTTTTAATCTACTTCTTAGCTAAAATTGAGGGTGACCATTGCTATGTAAAATAAGCATTAAATTTAAAAGATATCATCTAAATCAACTCATGTACCACCAGTGAAATAGCTATTATTTTAGAAGACCTATGGTTCATGGGTTGCAAAGAGTCGGACACGACTGAGTGACTGAACTGAACTGATGGTTCATGGTACACAGGAATTACTTCCTCCTCTGAGACGAAGAATAGTTCCTAACACATTTAATTAGAAATGAGTGATTCTGGGTTCTTTCCATTTTTCGTGATTTCCTACAGTAGGTCTGTTCCAGGAGCATTTTATAGTCTAGCAGGTAAATGAGACATGCAACAGGTAACTGAGTATTGAGGTATAAATGCTGTGTAAGAGCCACACCTAATCTAGTCTGGGCTCTGATATCAGGAAAGGAGGGAGGGAAAGTAATTTAAAATTTAGCATTGAAAAATTTGCAGGGATGCAATGGAAGAAAGGTGTTAGGATCGGAGGAAATGACATGTACAAAGGGATGGGGATGAGCAAAGCATTTTCCAGGTAATGATATTCTTTATGTCATCTTCCCATTCTCTTTTACATTATGAGAGACATTTTCAAGGTTGTCCTGCATGTAATCAACATTGTATTTTGCAGGATTCTTTATTAATTTTATTTTTACATTTTGCTATAGCTTTATAAGTTCTTTAGAGTTTTCTGAGTTTGGTCATTTCTCTTGTTTAAAAAATCCCTTTCTCCTCACCTCTGTGCCATGTCATGACACATGCTCAGTTGTGTTCGGCTCTCTGTGACCCCATGGGTTCCATGTAGCCTGCCAGGCTCCTCTGTGAAACTTTGCAGGAATTATGAAGTGCGTTGCCATTTCCTCCTCTATTCCTTACCTTTACCCAGACATTTATATGAAATAGTTATTCTTTTACTAATATTACATATGAAAAATAGGGGTTGAATGAGATTTTAAAAATCACCTAAAGTCACCCAGTTTGTTGTCAATAAAAGGCAATTTACACATGGCTAATGTACAGTGTAATAGTTACTTTTCAGGGCTATTTTTTTTTCTAATTAGGATACAAACTAATTAACCCAGTATCAGTATATTTCCCAGTACTTTCAGAGATGATAGAGACCTAGATCACAGTTAAAATTTATGAAAGTGCAATGCGCGCTTGTGCACGCGCAGACACCCACACCCACACCCACACACACACCCATGGTTTCCAATTTCCTAGAACTGGAGCTAGATAAACTTCATTTCCTTATTTTATTTTGTCTTGCAATTTAAGTTTGTAGAATTAATCAACAAGTTTCTCACAAATTGTCTATTTATTCTTCTATAGTATTCTTATATGTAAACAAACAGAGCAATAGCCCACATTTATAATATCAGAAAGAATCTTATTCTGTAGTTATATACAACTTCACTTGAAAAACTAGACTTGTTCCAAAGTTAATCATGTGAGAATGGACTCATTAATTCCAACTGTCCATTTTGGGATTGAATGTGCCATCCAGCCTGCACAATTCTGGGTATTTCATTGCATTTTTAGGGCTTGCAAATTCTACATTTGTTTCAAATGCTCTGTTTTCCTTAAATAGGCACATGTCTTCACCTAATTTATAAGAATAGTCAATTCAGGTTACTTGTATTTAATGTCACCACTTCCTGTAACTACTCCTCTACAGTATTTATGGAAAAATCTCAGAAAATTGTCTGTCAAAGGTGTCGAGGTGATTTTTAAAGAAAAAATCTGAGAAGCATGCTGGAAATGAGTTATACAGTGTTAATATATCTTCAAGGAGATAAAATTGTATCAGGGACATAAAATAGAGAAAAGCAATGAAAAGAATTACTGGGATCCCAGAGAAAAGAACGGCCAAGTTGAGTCTTTCTACCAAATAAACTATTTTTTAGAATCTTTACAACTCAGAATGTTTTGTGGTTTGAGAGAAGGAAAGTAATATTTCACTACTTATTTACACTGTGACTGCCTCATTCCAACTAAAACATGACTCTTTGCATAACATATTCTCTTACTTAAATCCCCACATGAAATTCATCAGACATGACAAAATAATATATCTATTCAGATCTTGGGGAAAAAGTTCTTTAAAAGTGTTATTGAAGCATAATTTACTTAGCAATTCTTTGATTTTATATTTTTTGTCTATCTTTCCTAGAGGACCTTGAGTTTAATACCAATGAATATATTTCATAAGCTGTTTTAATAAGTTATTTTAGAGTTTAATAAAAACAAATTAGAACTGCTTGCACCCAGGATCAACATCAATTAATCAGCTGATATTTATTGAACCTACCAGTTGTGGGTCACCTGGGTGATCTAAAAGGTCCTTGACATCTAGAACTTTGGGTAGATAAAGGATGAGACAAAAATACAAAATGATGAAATGCTAAAAGCAGAGTGAGACAGAAGAGTTCAGAGAAGTGAATGATATGTGTCCATGGAGTTGACTTTAAGCTTTAAGGATAAATACTATTTAGAAATGCCAGGGCAAGTGAGTAGTCCAGGTAAAAGGAAAGAATACCAGTCAGGCATTGCTGTGAGTGAAGATGTCACCTTAAAGGGAAAGTAATCATATTATGCCTAATTAGAGCAAAGGTTGTGTGTTGAATAGAAACAGAATACGAGGTTGGAAAGGGATGTTGACTGAAATTTCGTGGATCAAGAAAGCAAAGAAGGTGTAAGTTTGGTTTACTACTAAAGACAATAAGGATGCATTGTCAGTTGTTGAGCAAAGAAAAAAAGCAGTGTGCTTAAAATTATGGTTAAGGGTAGTCTTGGTTACAGACTAGACTAACAAAGAAGAGAAAGAATCAAAGGAGACTTTGAGTTAGGTGAGGAGAAGCCAGTTTCACTTCAGTAGTGAACTATAGTGTCACCGTTTACATTCCGTACAAACATGTTGCTTATAGAGAAAATGTATTGTTCATTCTAAAGTAATGTCTTTGGCTTAATGTCTCCTCTGGCGTTACATAGTTTTGTAAGTGAATTGGTCATTCTTATAAGAAATATCAACAATTTACTGCATGTTTACTGTGAGATTCTTGGATTCTTGGCACTGATAAAAGAACTATGAGAATGCTGACAAACAGAGACAAAAGGGTAATATCTAGATAAGACACATCAAAAAAATATATAAGACCATCCACCTTTGTCCATCAACAAACCTACATCTTCAAGACTGAGTTTAAATATCACGTCTTTCTGAGTATTTACCAAATATCCCATAAAGAAATGGCTATTTTTCATGATTGTCTTAATCATAAATTTTATTGTATTATTTTAATGGTTTTTTTTTACTGTTTTGTATTTTTATTCTGATCTTTATTGAGTAATATTATTTAAGACGTACTCTGGCATTTATTCATTTAATAGGTGATATGTGTCATCTGGATTATAAGCACTTTGAGGATAAATCAAAGGAAAGAGTTGTTTAATGAATCTATATTTATATGCTACTTTTAGTATATTATAGAAACATGATAATATTCACAGAAAGAGTAAAATAATAAATGTTTTCCAATCTTCCATAAGTATTGCTGCATTCATATCATGAATATTCACAAATGATTACTGTTTAAAAGGAACATTCAGGGAGAGTAATGAATGCTCTTTTGTTCAAAAGGTCACAATCGAAAAGTTAGAAAAAATAATATGAACCTGAGAAGAAAAACTCTTTGTGTGTCTGTGTGTGTGCGTGTTTTAAAATGCAGCTTAATATATTTTTAATTGAAGTATAGTTGATTTACAATGCTGTGTTTGTTTCAGGTGTAAAGCACAGTGATTCAGTTATATATACATGTATATCTATTATTTTTCAGATTCTTTTCCCTTATAGGTTAATACAGAATTTTGAGTACAGTTCTCTGTACTATGCAGTAGGTCCTTGCTGGTAAAAGCGTTCTTCTGTGTGTGAATATGTATGGATACTCTCTGATAATATATGCCTGGTATTCAACAGTATGTGATTTTTAAAAGTTTAGTATGCTTTATACTAAAGTATAAAATATGTTATATTCTTTGAAAAAATAAATGCTGAAGTAAAGAAGCAGGCAGGGAAGTGCCTAAGATAAACAGCTAGGAGAAGTATGTCATAAAGAAAGGTAGATCTGAAAGAGAAGATCAATAGCAAGAAAGAATGAACACAATACAATTGATGAAGATCCATTAGCAATTCACACAGAATTAAATATGTTTTAAGTCACATGTAAGGGTGTAGGTGTTAAGGGAAAGAGAACATCTCAGATATGGTAATAAGTCTTAATAATCAAGGCAACAAGTTCAATTAATTGCCTATTCAAATGGGATATAGCATTGCAAATCTAATAAAGGTAAATTACCCTCAAACTATTCATTGTTTAATTTAAAATATTTAGGCAATTTATAGTCTCTATTAGATATACAGTCTTTGAACTCATACATAAAATGCATAATATATTATCTAATGTTCTCAGAACTCAGTATATGTTTCTAAATGAAACCATATGTGACCAGCTATCCCAGAAGAATGACAGGAGTTATCTGGAATCCATGTCTTCTTAGCTTAACTCTTCCCTGGTGCATATATGATGCTGAGAATTATCAACATCCTGAGAGTTTATGAAGGAAAATGGTAGGAGAAGCTAATATTCACTGAGGATGCACCATGTGTAACAGGACCAGACATTCCATATGCTTTATCTCATGTTAATCTTCATAATAAACCAGTAATATGGTGAAATTATCATCTTTATAATGAAGAAACCGAGGCTTGGACAAGGGGTGAAATATCCCTAACATCACCCAGCTAGTAAGTGGAAGAGCTGGTATTTAACGCCAGAGCTCCAGCTCTTCTCCTCTGCACTGACTTCACTCATTAAATGGTAACTTGTTGAAAACTGAAGCCAAATTATTTTTAACCTGTATCTTTACAGAGATTTTAGTTAAGTTTTCTGCTGAATAGTTTGGAGGGTTTGTGTTGGAATGATACCATTGCCAGACTGATTTAAAAAAAACCTCAACTGAATCATGCTTAAAAAAAATAAATTTGGAGGATTTCCCTGGTGGTCCGGTGGTTAAGAATCTACCTTCCAATGCAGCAGATGCAGGTTCAATCCCTGGTCGTGGAACTAAGATCCACCCGCTATGAAACAACTAAGCCCTCTTGCCATAACTGGAGAGTCGTGTGCTGTAACTAGAGTCTGTGCACTGCAATGAAAGAGACTCAATGCTGCCAAATAAATTAATGTATTGAAAAAAATTTTCTTCTCTCTCATATTTTCCTACATTGAGTTTTTTATTTTTTTAACATTCAAAGCATAGTTTGCACTGTGGCAAGACATATAGGGTTAAAAATAGAGTAGGACATGACCGTACAGAATTGAAAGCAAGTTTTTTATTAGAATATGTGTGGTAACAGTAGTTAGTTGCAGATAGTCTTTAACCTTAAAGGAGCTAAAGCATGTATGTGCCAGAAGAGTGCTTGGTGTATGGAAGATAACCAATTCTTTTTATTAAATACATGGTTACCTTATGATACCAACATTGATTTATGGTCTAGGGTAGACTGGCAAATTTTAAATTCTCTCCTTAGAAATATCAAAGTATAATTTGATGAAAATATCAAAGCAATGATGTTTTGATTGTTTCATTTCCTGCTTCTTATAGATAAATCAGTCAAGGTAAAATGAATCAAGTGTATTCATATTTATCTTCCAGTGCTCAGCTTCCTGTGGTAAAGGTTTAAAATACCGTGAGGTGCTTTGCATTGACCAGTTCCACAGGGAATTAGAAGAAAAATATTGCAGTCATCTACAGAAACCTCGGACACATAAAGCTTGTAGGTCTGTCCGATGCCCTTCATGGAAAGCCAACAGATGGAAGGAGGTATGTAAGATGTTTTACGGTTATATACGTATGTTTGCATTTAAAAAGAAAATCTTAATTCATTCTGCATGCTTTCAATAACCTTGAAACTTTTATGCCACTAAATGTATTTTATTCTATTACACATTTTTTTCACACTATGCTCTGAATTGATATTATACAGTGTTAACACATTTGCTAAGTTCATAGTTTAATAACAAATTAGTCTTGATTAGTTTGGAGGCTATAAACTTTACAAGAAATTCTGTTACTGAATACAAGGGAGGCTACCAATGATTATAACATTATTCCAGGTGGTCTAACAGTAAAATACATATGTTGAGGTATTTAGTAACTGCCTTGTTACCACACTGAAGTCTTGGATTTGAGCTAAGGTCTACGGGGTCGCACAGAGTCGGACACGACTGAAGTGATTTAGCAGCGGCAGCAGCAGCAACTTGGAAAAGGGACTGGTAAGTTCCACATGGATCGTAATTGGAGATGGTTTAAGAGTTAGGGACATGCCAGAACAAGGGAGCCTGGCTGGTCTAAGGCCAGAGTGGACAGACTTGGAAAGACTCAGCAAAAGCAAAGCTTATACTGAGAAGAGAACAGGGCTAAGAATGTCAGGTTATAGAAGAAGGCTGATGGATACTTGCTTTGGCACACTCAGAGAGGTAAACTCCAAATCTAAACTTGGAAAGGCATATATTTGAATGTGATTGTTCAGCAAAGGCCAGCGTGGGTAATAGTAAAGAGGAGAAAAACATAAATGAGGCCAGAAATGTTAACCAGAATAATTTCCTGAGGCTTGATGTCAGTGGGGCTAAGCTTTCTCAAAGCTACCTGGCTGCTTGCTGCTGTATCTCAGGGTATGTATCCATCTCTTAAAAGAGCTAGTCCTGCCATGGGAAAAAGAAACCCATCTTCTGCTGATGGAACTTCCTTGTCTTTGCCTGATGTAGGAGCCACATTAGGAAGATAGAGGCTCAGACAGGAGCTGGAAGTGGGCTTCCCCTGGGCCCCTAAATTTTATCCTTCACTCCTTGAGATTGGAGCTTCCCAGGTGGTGCTACTGGAAAAGAATCCACCTATCAATGCAGGAGACTCAAGAGACATGGGTTCGATCCCTGAGTTGGGAAGATTGCCCTGGAGGAGGGCATGGCAACCCACTCCAGTATTCTTACCTGGAAAATCCAAGGATAGAGGAGTCTGGTGGGCTACAGTCCATGGGGTCGCAAAGAATCGGACACGACTGAAGTGACTGAACACGCACACACAGTAAATGAAATTATTTTTCATGATTTAGCAGGGACCATGATTTTAAAGATTTCACATTAATCTGTTCTATTTAGTGAATGCCACTACTACCCACTAAGTTGTTCAAGAAAGAAACACTGGGTCTATCCTGTTTCCCTTGACCCCACAGTTAGTTATTCCCTGCAGCTGCTGCAGCTGCTGCTGCTGCTGCTGCTAAGTTGCTTCAGTCGTGTCCAACCCTGTGCGACCCCATAGACGGCAGCCCACCAGGCTCCCCCGTCCCTGGGATTCTCCAGGCAAGAACACTGGAGTGGGTTGCCATTTCCTTCTCCAACGCATGAAAGTGAAAAGTGAAAGTGAAGTCGCTCAGTCGTGTCCGACTCTTAGCGACCCCATGGACTGCAGCCCACCAGCCTCCTCCGTCCATGGGATTTTCTAGCCCTAGCTTCTCTCAATTCTTCCATCAGAGTCACTCTTGAGTCTCCATGGCAATCACCCCAGTCCAGTTCATCATCATCTGTTTCCAGGTGACTTCATAACATATATTTTTGTCATTATTTACTTACATATAGTATGAGCTCTGGAAGAAGTCTTAATTCTTCTATGACTTAGTTTAAAGTCTTTGTGAGTATATGCTCAGTTGTGTCCGACTCCTTGCAACCCCATGGACTGTAGCCCACTAGGCTCCTCTGTCCATAGATGTTTTTGGGCAAAAATACTGGCCTGGGCTGCCATTTCCTCCTCCTGGGGATCTTCCCAATCCAGGGATTGAGCCTGTGTCTCCTGTGTTTCTTGCATTGGCAGGCAGATTCTTTACCACTTATCTAACCATGCCTACTTCTTCAGCATTATAACAGGCCTCGAAATCTTAGACACAATGGATATCTTGTTCACTAAGTGCCCAGCTTAGTATGGAGCTACATACTTCTTACTTTGAATTCTATAATTCAGTTGCAAAAAAAAAAATAAAAATAAAAAGGACCTGCCATCTGTTAATTTATACATTTGTCATGTTGTGGTTTTGCTTAAAGTAGGGGTAGGCTTTATTTTTTCTGGACCAAGATGTGGCAGGTAATGACAAAGCAGCTTTCCACTGGAGAGGTAAACGTTCCAAAGGCCCTGCACCCAGCACATGGCAGAAACCTTTCAATTCTGTTGTCAGGTGGGAGATGCTGGAGGATGGGAGTGGGAGAGACTCCCCTTTTGGCCACCAGTAGCCCTGGTGATCCCCAGGACTCTTTCGCTGCCTTGCAGCTGCTGTGGTTGCTATTCATGAGGGACTCTTCTTGACCCTTGACCTCCAGTCCCACAATAGTAAATCAATCACTGGTGCTAACAACTCAGTGTTGGCTTGCCACCAAGTCTGAAATTATGTAAGATTCACTAAAGGAACATATTCCAGGAGTTTGTAAGATACAGATATGAATATGTAAAGACTATAAAAAACACAGATGCTTTTGTACAGACTCAACCTTCTTCTCTTTGAATTGGTTTTCCTTGTTATAGAAATTAACTTCATACACCCACACAGAACCCAAAACTCTGCCAGAAACAAATGACCACTTGTGAAGTCGTTGGTTTTTGATTTATTCTATAAAAAGTACCCCCGTGGAGTTAACGATCGCAGGCTGTTGCTGCGCTACATATAATAATATATTTAACAGAAGCGTAATTTCAGAGGTAGTTAAGAGATAATTACTGGTTGCTACTTTGTTCTGGCTGCATAAATTGTAACATTGCTTTAATAGCACTCACTAGAAAATAATTTCATTTTATTACTATTTTACATTAGACCTCTAATGGAAAGATTTGTTTGGCAAATTGTGACCACAGAGGTGCTCAATGAGTTTTGAAGTTAACACTTCTGAGTTGGTATTTGATATCATTGTTTTTAATGAAAGGATTTAGTAATGCATTTTAATGACTGCAACCAAACAGGAACAAACATAACTGCATAGAGTTCTTTGTCTCCTGGGTCCAGATGTATGCCATTAGATGTAACAGAAATACTAGAATCATTAAAAAAAAAAAAAAAAAAAAAAGCTCATTTTTTTCTTTCTGGAACCAGACATTTTTTATTTATGTTTTCACCTAATTTTATCCATTTGAGAGTACCAGCTTTACTTATAAATTCAAGTTTTTAAGGCTAGGCTGGTGTTAGATTCCTCATGTCTCATGCTTAGTTCAGTGCCATCAGAATGTAGTTTACATGCTCAGAAAAAAGTTGTTCAGAATTCTCCCCTCCCCTTGATCAAGGGAAACCTGCTCGACAGCTTAGAAAGGACCTAATCTCAGGCCTTGCTATTGAATCAAAAGCCTTGTGACGACAGTCACTTACTTGGTTCCCCTTCTTAGAGACCCATCATTTTCTTTCTAGTATTTTAAGATCAGAGCTGGAACCAAAGGTGATATGAGTTCCAAAAATCTCAGATCTATTGGTTAGTGCCCCCTTTCCCAAACCCTCTGATCAGGAAAAAACTTTTTTGGAAACTATCTGCTAAATGCTGGCATGTTTAAGTGATTTCGTATTTCTGTAATTCCATATTTTATATATTTCCAATACACACAGATACACGCATATATGTATATAGTCATACTTGAAAAATTTCCACTGTATACATATATATCTTTTATAATCTACAAAGATAGTGAACCTTAAGCTCCCATGGGCCCCTTATCTTTATACCCAGGTTGAGTGTTTCTTCTGGGAAGACAGCTTGGAGCCCAAGGTGAAGGAGGATGTCTCTGCTCTGGGAATGGGTGAATATGCCTCTCAATCTTTTCTAGCTAGTGCCAGCAATTCTGTTTTTGCATTTGTATGCTGCCTGTGAAATCTCTTCGTTTATCATCTTTCTTGATACTTAAGACAGTCTGTCTTTGAGTGGGCTGAGATGACTAATACTCTTTGGTTTGAGGCATGTGTTGAGAAATTTTTCAAGGCAGGGATAATTGTATCTCTGTAAGAAAAGTGAAAAAATGGGACTAGGCAGGAAGCAGCAAGGGTCAGTGACCTCCTAACACTGTGTGAGAGACTTCTGTATTCCTCACAGTTGTTGGGATTATTCATTATGTATATGAGGAAACAAGGCTTAAATGGTTTAAGTAGCTTGTGCAGGTCACTGGCAGGAAGTGATGGGGAGAGGGGTGAGCATTTGAATACTGGTCTGAGTTTTCCCTACTGTAATGGTAGTTTTCCCTACCATAATTATTTTATTTTTATCATTTTACATTAGCTTGTCTTTATATTTTCTTAGCAAACTTTACTTCCTTAGCAACCTATTGCTCCTCTTACAAAGCACCTAAAGTCAACAATTGCAGAATGTTGCTGGGCTACACATAATAATGCATTCAAGAGAAATGCAATTTCCATGTTGTGTTGAGTTCAATACGGGCTTATTTTTATATAAAAAAGTCTGTTGCATCAATTTAAGGTATACATGGATGTCACACATCATAGGTAAATAATTGAAGGTTCTATTGATCATGTATTAAATCACTAGCAACATATTGAAAGAAAGTGAAAGTGAAGTCACTCAGTCGTGTCCGACTCTTTGCGACCCGTGGACTATAGGTCACCAAGCTCCTCCATCCATGGGATTCTCCAGGCAAGAATACTGGAGTGGGTTGCCATTTCCTTCTCCAGGGGATCTTCCCGATCCAGGGATCGAACCCAGGTCTCCCGCATTGCAGGCAGACACTTTTAACCTCTGCACCACCAGGGAAACCCTTGAGTAGATTACATTAATAGATGAAGTGTTCATATCTTTGCACTAATAAATTCTGCTCAGATTTTTGGAATAGTACCTATTCTGAGACCTACACTAAAAGAAAAGTCTTGGCAAATTACCAAATCCCCAGAGAAGCACAATTGAATTGTAACTAGTCTGTATAAGTTCCATTGTATTCTGTTGCAAGCTGGAAAAGCCCTGATTATTAGTGGCTTGAACTCGAAGACATTTATTCTTTACACAATAAAATCAGAAAGTCACTAGATTTAAGTTAGATTCAGGAGTTCTACAATGGCAAGTGTGCTGGATTGTCATCTCTGTAGTTCTATTGATCAACTGCTAAAGGTCGTAAAATAGCTGCCACAGTTCCAGGCCTCACATCTTGATACTTACTCACATGGAAGTCAGTGTGTATTTGTCCTATGTTGGTAGGGAGGACAGATTCTAAACAGTGGGTAAAAGTTTAAAGAAGAATATTTCAGCTCAATATAAGAGAGAATTTGCGAACTTCAGAGTCAGCCAAACCAAAACCAGAATGCTTTTAGGATATAGTGAATATATGAAGCTATGGAAGTCTGGATGGATTTGATGTTCATTCATTCACTACTGCTGTAAAATAATTTCAGTATTGAAGAGAAATTGGAATTAGATATTTCCAGAGTCTTTTTAAACTCAAAATCCTCTACTAGTGCTCCAATACTGATTCACTTGAAATAAAATATAAATAATAATATAATATTATTATATAATTATATAATAATAATATAAATCTTACAAATAACTGACTGTAATAAAATCAAAATCTTATTCCATTAACAGGAAATTATAAATAATGCATCAAGGAAGGAGTTTACTATTACATTTTAAATGATTATTTAAATGATTATTTAAAATTATGTTAAATGACAGAGTGAATTAGCATTAATGAACCCATTTTGGCAAAGCATGTTCTAACATTTCTTCATCTCTGTTCTGTAGTAGCTAACATGGCTATTGTACCTGTGGATTGGCTAAAATTTATCTTCTACACTTCCACTGTCCAGGCTTGTGTTGGACAGTTGTAGTGTTGTAGTACATTTATGCATAAGTAGGAAATTTGGCAGACTTTTCCTATCTGAATTAAATTATACAGTGGTGGTGAGTTAGTGCCTTAAATCAATTATTTGTGTCATACATGTAATAATAGCCTCAAATTGCCTTCATATGAGTTACTTGGATTTTTAAAGAAAGACAACATTTAATGTGCTTATAAATATGTGGCTCTATAAAGCTGTTGAATAAGGTTGCCTATTTTGGACTTAAGGGTATACCTTGGGAGGTCATTCTAATAGTAATACATTGCTGGAGTTAAGAGTGAGTTGTTATATCTTCACACCATTTACAACTGGAAGAGGAGCTGATGGGAAAAGGCCATAAGTTCTCCTTTGGAAATGTTGAATTTGAGATGCCTTTGACAAATCTATGTAGAAAACACATGAAAATCTTGTCAATATATAAAAAAGTGTAAAAAGTAGAGTTAGTTGTTCATCTGTGTCCAACTCTTTGCATTCCCATGGACTGTAGCCCTCCAGGCTCCTCTGTCAATTGAATTCTCCAGACAAGAATTATGGAGGGGGTTACTATTCCAGCTGGAAAGAACAGATTTAGAAATTATTGGTATATAGAAGAAATTGCTTAGAGAGACCTCATAAAGTATAAAGAGAAGCAAGTTATAAACCCTGGGAAACACTAACATTTAAAGGCTAAACAAAGAAAATAGAGTCAATTAAGGACTCAAAGAGAAAAGTACCTGGAACCAGAGAGGACTGAAGCCAGAATGGCTCAACAGAACATGGTTAGTGGTGTTGAATGTGTCAGTGAGATTAACTAAGAAAAGACATGAAAAGTTTTTGTTGGACTTGGCAGTTAGGGTTATTGATGACACTAAGCTAAGAAATATTTCACTTAAGCAATGGGTTCTCTTCTCTGTTCAAATCTGAAATATATCAGTTTAGTCTTTTATATTCTTCTCTCTTAAAAAAAGAAAAGAAAAGCAAGCAGTAGTCCAATAGTCCAGTTTTTTCATTTTTTTTTTGTTGTTGTTTGTTGGTTTGTTTCCTTTGAGCATGAGCTCCACAATAGTAGTTACTCGGGGCCTCAGTGGAGTCTTCTAAACCTGTGCTATGGTCAGTCAGGATCAATCAGCAACTTGGATTATTGAATAACAGAATATTATATTTGTCTGACAAAACTTTTTACTAAGCTGTCTTTTGTTTATTTCTTTTTCAGGAATATTTTTTTTTCAGGTTTAGAGGTAGAAAGTTTTCTAAATATAGTTTATATTTCTGTAATTATTGCTGGAAAATGTTTGCAGGAGTCTTATTTTATAGGCTAAACATTTTCACCAGAGGTTCAAATAAGCAAAACCACATCCCAACATCTTTGCCTGCTTAATATTGTACCCTGGACAAAATACACAAAATAATATGTGATTATTATCTGCATACAAAGGAGCCATTTTTTTAAAAAAATACATTCAACAAGTTGGCAAAATTCAACTGCAAAAGCATTAATTGAGGGTTAGTATAAGTAACTTACGGGCTTCCCAGGTGGTGCCAGTGGTAAAGAACCAGCCTGCCAATGCAGGAGACATAAGAAACACGAGTTCGATCCCTGGGATGGGAAGATCCCCTGGAGGAGGGCCTGGAGAATCCCAGGGACAGATGAGTCTGGTGGGCTATCGTCCATGGGATCGTGAAGACTCAGACACAACTGAAGTGACTTAGCATGCATGTATAAGTAAGCTACATAGATATGCAGAATATTCTTCGTAAGTTAAAAAATAATATAAAAATTCTCTTTTGAGTCAGTGGTTGCTATTTACAGACACAACACAAAAAACTAAATTTAAAGGGACCTCTAGAGTAAAACTGCTATAAGAATCTATTACAGAAATTTGAATCTATCAAGTGAACTAAGTTTTTTAGCATTTGGGGCTTTAAAAGTTTTTTTAAGTTCATGATGAAACTATATTCTGCAGATAAATATTTACTGTTAGGAAAGAGAGATCAGTGACTCTGGGAATCTTGTATAAATAAAGACCTTAATGAAAAACCTGAATTTTTATCCTTATACTATCACAGTTGGGAACAATGATAAGGCCCCACATAACACTCAATATGACCTCCAATCCCTTCTGGAATAACAAAGAGTATAAAAACCAAGCTCACAAATTAAATAAATACCCTTAGACATTGTCCATACTTTATTACTATTGGCATCACAGCTCTTGGTTGTGGTCAGGCTCTGTTGTTTTATGGCTTGGCCTTGTGGAGCTGAAAAAGCCCTGAGAGGCTTCCAAGTCCTTCTCTGTTCCCTGGAGGCAGCACAAGGAGAGTTTGGAAAGAAGTGAGCTTAAATCTGCCTCACCAGTGACTCCAGTCAGCAGCTCAGGCAAAAGACTTAACATCTCTGAGACTCAGGACCTCAGTCTGGTACTTCCTTTGAAGATCTACTGTCAGTAATAAATGTGTGGAACAAGTTCTATGAAATTTTACAAACAACGCAAAATCTTCTTTTTGCAGATAAGGCAAATGAGATCTGGAGAGGTTAAGGCAAGGTTGCCTAGGTAAACTGTAAGTTGACACAGTTTCCTCAAACACCTCTCTATTGAAATATAATCATGTCAACAAATATTAGGACACCCATGCTATAGTACCTATTGTAGGTATAAAGATGAACCCAAACTTGGAACTTATTGTTGCTTTGAGGGAAATTATGCATACAGTGTAAGGATTTAAATAATTTTCAAAAGCAATGTAATAGTAGAATAGTTTGATTGAATGTTGTGGCAAATTTTGTAGATACTAAGCATGTTTAAGTCAGAAGAGAATTACCAATTCGGATAGAGTATCAGGTCATAGTTTCTATACGACTTGAATAAATATTGCAAAATAAAGAACATCTATTTGTGTATTCGAATAGCTGCTCCAGACCAGACAATGTTAAAAATACTTCCTGCGTGTATTTTCTTATTCGTGATATAATACCAGGCTACGTTAAAAGAAACAAGAAAATAGGTCATGACTCTATTTTGTGATTTTTACATAATTTTATATTTGTTAGTTGATTATGGAGAAGGCAATGGCGCCCCACTCCAGTACTCTTGCCTGGAAAATCCCATGGACGGAGGAGCCTGGTAGGCTGCAGTCCATGCGGTCGCTAAGAGTCAGGCACGACTGAGCGACTTCACTTTCACTTTTCACTTTCATGCATTGGAGAAGGAAATGGCAACCCACTCCAGTGTTCTTGCCTGGAGAGTCCCAGGGACGGGGGAGCCTAGTGGGCTGCCGTCTGTGGGGTCGCACAGAGTCGGACACGACTGAAGCGACGTAGCAGCAGCAGTTGATTATTCAAATCGTTTGGGCTTCTTCACAGTGCTCTGTGACCTGCGGCTCCGGAGTTCAGCAGAGGGATGTGTACTGCAGACTCAGAGGAGTTGGTCGGGTGGCGGAAGAAAAGTGTGATCCGTCCAGGCGGCCTTATTTTCAGAGAGAGTGTTGGCATCGGGACTGCATACAGTACCACTGGGCGGCAGGAGAGTGGTTGGATGTGAGTATTGTCAGGTAAACTTTTCACACAGCCGTTCAGTGAGAGAGTGTTTTCATTTCATCATTGTGTTTCTAGTGCTCAATATCGTGTAAGAAAAGAGAGACATATCGGCAAGTGAAGTGCATGGATGCACAAAACATTCAAGTGAGTGAGAGTTTCTGTGACCTCGCGACCAGACCTCTCGCGGTGAAAAAGTGCAGAAACTCTCCCTGCAAGTATATCGTGCTAACAGGAGACTCATCCCAGGTAAGGCAAAGAAAGGAAGTTGAGGATTTTCACTCTTAAAAAGTAAAATTGAGTCTCAAATTTGATACAGTTGAAACTGCGTCTGAATTTGAACATGGGAGCGGGTCATAGTGTGTATATTAACCTAAGGAATAAAAGCACTGGGAGATTAGATGGTGCAAATACAGGAATAGTGACATGCATGTTAAATTCTGGTGCATTTCTGGAAGTGTCAAGTCGTGATAACTGTGAAACCAACTACCAGGAACAGTTTGGCATCTGGGCCTGCATAGTTGGCTGCTTAAAAAAATTTTTTTCTTCCAGTTTTATTTAGGTATAATTGACCCACAGCACTGTACAAGTTTAAGGTGTATATATGAAGTATATACTTTATTTATTTATTTATGGAAACAGATTGCTATCATATCTTGGATGTTGTAATTAATGGTGCTATGAATATTGGGGTGCATATATTGTTTTGAGTTAGTGAATCATATGGTAATTCTACTTACAATTTTTTGAGGAAACTCTATAATATTTTCCACAGTGAATGTACCAATTTATATCTCCACCAGAAGTGCATGGGGGTTACCTTTTTTCCACATCCTTGCCAACACTTGTTTTTTTTAAATCTTTCTGTTTATAGCCATTCTGACAAGTATGAGGTGATGTCATGGTTTTGATTTGAATTTCCTTGATGATTAATAATGCTGAACATTTTTTCATGTGTCTGTTGGCCATCTGTATGTCTTCCTTGGAAAAGTGTCTATTCAGGTTCTCTGCCCGTTTTTTAGCTGGACTGTTTGCTTTTATTTATTTTTATGATACTGAGTTGTGTAAGCTTATTTATTATCAGGTGTACTTTTGCAAATATATTGTCCCATTCGGTAGGGTGCCTTTTCATGTTGTTGATAGTTTCCTTAGCTATGTAAAAGATTTTTAATGTGCTGAGGACCCACTTGTTTGCTTTTGCTTTTGTTACCCTTGCTTAAGGAGATGTATACAAAAAAAAAAAAAAAAAGAAAAAACACTGCTAAGCCTGGTGTGAAAGAATATATTACCTATGTTTTCTTCTGGGAGTTTTATGGTTTCAGGCACTATATTTAAATCTCTAGTCATTTTAAGTTTATTTTTATATAAGTTGTAAGAAAGTTGTCCAGTTTCATTCTTTTGCATGTAGCTGTCCAGTTTCCCCAATGCCATTTATTGATAAGACTGTCTATTCTCCGTTGTATATTCTTAGCTTTTTTGTTGTTTGATTGATCACATAAGCATAAATTTATCTGGGGGCTTTCTGTTCTGTACCATTCATGTATGTGTCTGTTTTTATGTCAGTATCATAGAGTTTTTTTTTTTAATTTTTACTTTACAATTCTGTATTGATAGAGTTTTGATTACGATAGCTTTATAATATAGTTTGAAAGCAGAGTTTGATACCTCCAACTTTTTTTTTTTCCTCAAGATTGCTATAGCTATTCCAGGCATTTAATGATTCAATTCAAATTTTAGGATTCTGTGTTCTACTTCTGTGAAAAATTCCACTGATATTTTGATAGGGATTGCATTACATCTGTAGATGGCTTTGTGTAGTAGGGACACTTTAACATATTAGTTCTTCCAGTCCAAATGCACCTGTTATATCTTTCTGTTTATATGTGTCTTATTCTGCTTATTTCACCAATGTTTTATAGTTTGCAAAGTACAAGTCTTTCACTTTACTGGTTAAATGTAGTCCTAGATATTTTATTCTTTTAAAGGAGGCTATAAATGGAATGGGTACTCTTTCTGCCCCCTTCTGATGCCTATGTCAGAAGTTTTCTCTATCTCCTTTATACTTTAATAGAACTTTATTACACAAAAACTCTGAGTGATCAAGCCTCGTCTCTGGCCCCTGATTGAATTCTTCTCCTCTGGAGGCCAAGAATCCCGGCGTCTTTGTGGGATTCAGCAACAACCTTCATCTTGGGGGCTTGTCCGGGATTCTTAAGGACAAGACGGGAGCTAACAATTCCAGCCTCACTCCTTTGAACTGTATCCTGAAAAACTGGGATAGATTTGATCCCCAGGACTTAAAGAAGACACACCTGGTCTTCCTATGTGATACTGCATGGCCACGGTATCCATTGGAGGATGGTGTTGGTAGCCGATTGGAGGGACTCTTAAGTATAATACAGTTTTACAATTAGACCGGTTCTGTAGAAAACAAGGGAAATGGGTAGAAGTAGCATATGTGTCGGAGAAGGCAATGGCACCCCACTCCAGTACCCTTGCCTGGAAAATCCCATGGACAGAGGAGCCTGGTAAGCTGCAGTCCATGGGGTTTCGGAGAGTCAGACACAACTGAGCGACTTCACTTTCACTTTTCACTTTCAAGCATTGGAGAAGGAAATGGCAAGAATCCCAAGGACGGGGGAGCCTGGTGGGCTGCCGTCTATGGGGTCGCACAGAGTTGGACACGACTGAAGTGACTTAGCAGCATAAATGGAACTAAAATTGGTTTTCTCTTTATGACAGTCCATTATTAATGTATAGAAATGCAATAGATTTCTGTACATTTATTTTGTATTCCACAACTTTACTGAATTTATTTATTAGTTCTAATAGCTTTTTTGGTGACGTCTTCAGAGTTTTCTATGTATAATATCTTGTCCTCTGCAAATGGTGAAAATTTTACTTCTTCCTTTCCAATTTGAATGCCTTTTGTCTTTTTTTTTTTTTTTTCTGACCACTATGGTTATAACTTCTAAAACTATGTTGAATAAAAGTGATGAGTGGGGATTCTTGACTTGTTCCTGTTATTAGAGGAAAAGTTTTCAACTTTTCATCATTACGTGTGATGTTAGTTATGGGTTTATCATATATAATTTTTATCATTAATATATTTAGGTATGTTGCCTGTACTATTAAGATAATCATATGATTTTTATCCTTCATTTTCTTAATGTGGTGTATCATGAATGTTGACTAGTGGATATTGAAACAGCCTTGTATCCCTGGACTAAACTCCACTTGAATTTGGTTTGCTAATATTTTGTTGAGGATTTTTACATCTGTGTTCATCAGTGATATTGATCTGTATTTGTGTGTATGTATGTGTGTGTGTGTTTGTGTGTGTGATTATTTGTCTAGTTTTTGTAAGTTTTGGTATCAAGGTAATGCTGGCCTTGTAGAATGAATTGAAAAGTGTTCCTTCATCAATTTTGGGGGATATTTTGAATAGATAGATGTTAACTTTTCTCTAAATGTTTGATAGGATTTACCTGTGAAGCAGTCTGGTCCTGGATTGTTGTTTTTTAAGAGTTGCTTTACTACTGATATAATTGCACTACTGGTAATGAGTCTGTTCATATATTTTGTGTTTTCCTGGTTCAGTTTTGGGAGACTGTACGTTTCTAGAAATTTATCCATTTATCCATCCATGTCTTCTAGGTTGTCTAATTAGTTGGTATATAATTGTTTGCAATAATCTTTTATGATACTTGTATTTCTGTGATGTCAGTTGTAAATTTTAATCCTGTGTTTTCATTTCCTTAGTATCTTTTTACATACAAATATATTTAATTTGATGATGTCATATTCATTTTTGTTCACTTATACTTTAGGTATCTTATCTAAGAAAATAAGATTACAAAGCTTATATTTTTTTCTAAGAATTTTATAACTTTAGCTGTTACATTTAGGTCTGTGATCCACTTTGTATTATATTTTTGTATATGATGTAAAGTGGAATCCAACTTTATCCTTTTGCATGTGGCTATCCAGATATTTCAACACAATTTTTGGAAAAATTATTCTTTCTGCATTGAATTATCTGTTATTCAAGAGTTATTTCTGAACTCTCAATTCAGTTACCTGACTTATGTGTCTGTCCTTATATTGGTTCCACATAATCATGATTTTATAGTAAGGTAGTTTTATTGTAAGTTTTGAAATCAGGAACTGGAGGGAACAAATTTTGCTTTTCTTTTTCAAGATTATTTGCTTATGCTGTGTCCCTTACATTCCTATGTAAATTTTAGGATGAGCTTGTCACATTGTATGTACACTTCAGCATCACTGACTCATTATCAAGTTGAGGAATATTACCATCTTAACTGTGTCTTCTAATCCATGAACATGACCTTTCCATTTATTTAGGACTTAATTTTTTTCAAGGATGTTTTAAAGTTTATAATTTTCATTGTGCAGACCTTACACTTCTGTGGTTAATTTTGTTCCTAAGAATTTTATTAATTTTTTATGTTCTGAAAATGGAATTGTACTCTTCATTTTCTGCTTATCCATTTATAATGTGCAGAAATATAATTAATTTTTGTATGTTAAAACACATTTATGGAGGCCAGTTCTTTTTTTGTTTTTTAGTATAGATTACTTTTCTATATGTAGAAGTATATCATTTGCAAATTCAGGTAGTTTTACTTTTTCCTTTAAATATGGATGCTTTTTACTTCTTTTCTTGTCTAGTTTCCCTGGCTAGAAACTCCAAATCTGTTGAGTAGAAGTGGTAAAAACAGACACCTTCCTCTTTGGAGGAAAATTTTCTTTCAATTTTCATAATTAAATATGTTAGCTATGAAGTTTTTTTGTAGATTCTGTTATCATGTCCTTATATACCTAGTTTGCTTAGTGTTTATATCATAAAAATGTGTTAGATTTTGTTAAATGCTTTTTCTGCATCTATTGAGATACATGGTCTTTGTATATGAGTCTCTTCCTATGATGTAGTCTACTGATTGATTTTCATATATTGAAACAATCTTACATTCCTGGGATAAATCTCACTTTGTCTTGATGTACAATCCTTTTTATTTGCTTCTGGGATTGTTTTGTTAGTGTTTTGTTGAGCATTTTTGCATTTATATTCATAAGAGATATTGGTCTGTAGTATTTTTCCCTTGATATGTCTTCATCTAGTTTTGGCATGAGGGAAATACTGGGCTCATTAGGAAGTGTTCTTTTCTATTCTGTGTTTTGGAAGTGTTTTGGAAGGGTTGGTGCTAATTCTTCTCTAAACATTTGGGGCAATTCACCAATGAAGCCTCTAGTCCTGGATTTTTGATTGTGTGAAATTTTCTGATTATTAATTCAACCTATTTACTTGTTTAGGGGTCTACATGGATTTCTACACATGTTCTCCCATCTCCCCATAGTTTGTTTACTACTGTTTGTTGTTGTTTGTGACTTTTCTGAACTAGCTGTAAAGTCTGTTTCCTTTGTCACATGTGGTCATTAAAGTCTCTATGTGATTAGTTTAGTTTTAAACTTATGACTGGATAATTATTTTCTGAGTTATTTGGAACCATTAATCTCCAGTCTTTGCCAAGGGGCTCTGTGTAATGTGTGAGCACCTCCAACAGACAACTGTTCCTTAACTTTACTTCCTGCTTATGCAGAACCATGACATCAGTCAGGAGTGAGAGTGTAGGCACTTCTCAGTTATTTCCTAAGTTTGCCACAGCCCTGGATAAACTTGTGGATGTCCATGGCCTCCTAGTTGTTTATGACTCTGTTGGAGCCTTTAAAGCCCTGTGGACATTTCTTTTCCAAACTTTTCCTTTTAAGCTTTTTTGGGTTGCCCATTGATTGCCTGCTTATCCACCTCCTGTGGAAGTTGCAAAGTTAAACATAGCCTTTAATTGTGTCCAAAAATGCCCCCAAGGAGAAGGCTTCTAGCACTGGGCAAGTGCCGAGTAAAGTCAAATAAAGAGAGACTTGCAAGGGAGGTCTTTCAGAAAAGCACCAAACAGTTCAAATAATGATAGTTTTCTGGAAATGAGGCTTAGACATTTCAGTTCCTCTGGTGGCTTCCAGGCTTTTGTTCTTCACCATGTTTGCAGAGGTATTGATTTTCAAGGCCACAATAGGGCTGAAGAGGGGGAATGGAAATAGAGCACCTAAAACATACAAAACTCTTCTTCCAAGATTTAGCTTTATTTCTTTAATAAATGCTTCCAGGATTGCAGCAAGCCTTTGGTTAGTTTACAGAGCTCAGAAAAAGTTGATTTTCATGTGTTGCCAGTTTTCTCACTGCGTTTATAGAAGAGAACATTTTCAGACATCGTTGCTCTGCCACTTTCACTGATGTCACTCACCCCTCAGGGTCTTCTTTGATAGATAGATTTTTCTCATCGTAGTTTATATTTTCCTGTCTCTTTCCCTGGAGAAGGAAATGGCAATCCACTCCAGGACTATTGCCTGGAAAATCCCATGGACAGAGGAGCCTGGTAAGCTACAGTCTATGGGGTCGCAAAGAGTCGGACACGACTGAGTGACTTCGCATGCTAGTTATTTTTTATTGTGAACTTTGATTTTTAGTGTTGGCTACTGGATAGTTTTTATTCCTGTATCTGTATGTATATTTTGAACTTTGTTCCAGAATGTAGTTATTTTGTTTGTAAGCAGTTTGCACTTTTCTTGTCTAGCTCTTACAGTTTTTTAATGTGAGACAGGTGTGTTATGACTCTGGTCTTACATTTAAAAAATCCCAAAGCATTGTTTAGGCCTTCCCTGGTGGCTCAGGTGGTAAAGAATCTGCCTGCAATGCGGGAGACCTGGGTTGGATCCCTGGGTCAGGAAGATCCCCTGGAGGAGGCCATGACAACCCACTCCAGTATTCTTGCCTGGAGAATCCCATGGACAGAGGAGCCTGGCGGGTTAAGTCCATGGGGTCACAAAGAGTCAGACAAGCCTGAAGTGACTTAGCATGCTTGCACAGTGCATTGTTTAGTCTAGGGTTAGCTATTCCCCTCTACTGTGCCACAAGACCCTTTTGAATACAGTACCTATTGCTGCATGTATATAAGGTTTTACAGTCTGAATGAAGGGAACTGACACTGTATCTGGTCCTGTGTGCGTGCCAGATACAGTGATTCATGAGTTTTTGATCAGTCCAACCTTGGCCTCAGTTGGTGTCCTCACATGTTTTCACTAGTCAACTCTGCTGTCCCATTGGGGTCCCTTTCCTTTTTCCAAAACCTGGGCACTCTCTCAATGCAGTAAGCTGGAGGAATTACAGGGTCACTTTGTTTCCATCTCCCAGGGATCACTATCCTTTATTGCCTAATACCCAGTGTCTTAAGAGCTATTGTTTTATATATTTTGTCCAGGTGTTTCTGTTGTTTTAGGTTAGAAGGTAACTCTATTCCTTGTTATTTCTTTTTTCTGGAGTGAGAAATCTATTTGCCCATTTTTGCTCTGGATCTTTGATTTATATCTAAATCACTTACCTATTCTAGGCAATGGTAATATACATCATATTGTGTGTATGAAGATAGATGTATGCTAAACTTATATAGAATTACAAGTATGTTAAGACTAATAAATGCCCTTTATTTCAGTTAAGAACCATTGATGTTTCATTTTTCCAGATCTGTGCTTATCAGGAGATAACTTTTCATTCAGTTAAGCTATTCTTAAATATCAACAAGAAAAATAAGCAAAGAAAAAAAGAACCCAAACGAGCAAAAAACATAGGCACTACAAATAGACAGTCAGTCCTGAATCTGGATCCTTTCCATTTACTGGGAAAGTTGCCTAATGTCTCTGAACCTTTGTTTACCCATCTGTAAATGAGGCTAATAAATGGGATTGTGTGGGGAAACCCTAAGCTGTGAATCCTTAAGTTTAAGGGCATCTTCTTCACCCCTTGTAACATTGTATTTTTCAGTGTGCAGGTAACTGTGGATTTAGTTATCAACAAAGGATTACATATTGCGTTGGGGTCCAATCTACGGAGAAACATAAACTTCATGAGCTGTGGCCTATAGACTATCGAGTATGCCCTGTGCTGCCTTCCCCTCAGGTTTACAAATGCAATTTTAGGACCTGTTTGCATATGGCCACTTGGAAAGTTGGAAAATGGAGCAAGGTCAGTATTTAATTATGAATTTAAAATCTTATGAATGAGATTTTCTAGCTGTGGGGTGCATGGTAATCTGCACATCAATCTAGATATCAGAGTTGTATCATACCCTAATTTTCTAACAATCACTATGTCAGTTATTTGTACAAATATCTAGTCTCTATGTTTCCTATAATTTGCTTTATAACTAATCCTTGAGTCTGTTCCTGAGAGAGCCTGGCACAGTGGCTTGCATTTTGAGCAGATACTTAAGCAATATTTTTTAATTCAGTGAAAAAGTAAATAAATTTAACATATAAGTAATATAGGTTATTTGTACCCTGTTCCATTTCCAATTTAATTGACAGAAAGCAGGTAAATATTGCTATGCAAACTTACATGTTCAGTTCAGTTCAGTCGCTCAGTCGTATCCGACTCTTCGTGACCCCATGAATCGCAGCACGCCAGGCCTCCCTGTCTATCTCCAACTCCGAGAGTTTACTCAAAATCATGTCCATTGAGTCAGTGATGCCATCCAGCCATCTCATCCTCTGTCATCCCCTTCTCCTCTTGCCCTCAATCCCTCCCAGCATCAGGGTCTTTTCCAATGAGTCAGTTCTTCGCATGAGGTGGCCTAAGTATTAGAGTTTCAGCTTCAGCATAAATCCTTCCAGTGAACACCCAAGACTGATCTCCTTTAGAATGGACTGGTTGGATCTCCTTGCAGTCCAAGGGACTCTCAAAAGTCTTCTCCAACACCACAGTTCAAAAGCATCAATTCTTCGGTGCTCAGCTTTCTTTACAATCCAACTCTCACGTGACCACTGGAAAAACCTTAGCCTTGGCTAGACGGACCTTTGTTGGCAAAGTAATGTCTCTGCTTTATAATATGCTATCTAGGTTGGTCATAACTTTTCTTCCAAGGAGTAAGAGTCTTTTAATTTCAGGGCTGCGATCAGCATCTGCAGTGATTTTGGAGCCCCCCGAAAATAAAGTCTGACACTGTTTCCACTGTTTCCTCATCTATTTCCCATGAAGTGATGGGACTAGATGCCATGATCTTAGCATTCTGAATGTTGAGCTTTAAGCCAACTTTTTCACTCTCCTCTTTCACTTTCAACAAGAGGCTTTTTAGTTCCTCTTCACTTTCTGCCATAAGAGTGGTATCATCTGCATATCTGAGGTTATTGATATTTCTCCCAGCAATCTTGATTCCTGCTTGTGCTTCTTCCAGCCCAGCGTTTCTCATGATGTACTCTGCATATAAGTTAAATAAGCAGGGTGACGATATACAGCCTTGACGTACTCCTTTTCCTATTTAGAACCAGTCTGTTGTTCCATGTCCAGTTCTAACTGTTGCTTCCTGACCTGCATATCGGTTTCTCAGGAGGCAGGTCAGGTGGTCTGGTATGCCCATCTCTCTCAGGATTTTCCACAGTTTCTTGTGATCCACACAGTTGAAGGCTTTGGCATAGTCAATAAAGCAGAAATAGATGTTTTTCTGGAACTCTCTTGCTTTTTCCATGATCCAGTGGATGTTGTCAATTTGATCTCTGGTTCCTCTGCCTTTTCTAAAACCAGCTTGAACATCTGGAAGTTCACAGTTCACGTATTGCTGAAGCCTGGCTTGGAGAATTTTGAGCATTACTTTACTAGCGTGTGAGATGAATGCAATTGTGTGGTAGTTTGAGCATTCTTTGGCATTGCCTTTCTTTGGGATTGGAATGAAAACTGACCTTTTCCAGTCCTGTGGCCACTGCTGAGTTTTCCAAATTTGCTGGCATATTGAGGGCAGCACTTTCATAGCATCATCTTTCAGGATTTGAAATAGCTCAACTGGAATTCTATCACCTCCACTAGCTTTGTTCATAGTGATGCTTTCTAAGTCTCACTTGACTTCACATTCCAGGATGTCTGGCTCTAGGTGAGTGATCACACTGTCATGATTATCTGGGTTGTGAAGATCTTTTTGTACAATTCTTCTGTTTATTCTTGTCACCTCTTAATATCTTCTGCTTCTGTTAGGTCCAGACCATTTCTGTCCTTTATTGAGCCCATCTTTGCATGAAATGTTCCCTTGGTATCTCTAGTTTTCTTGAAGAGATCTCTAGTCTTTCCCATTCTGTTGTTTTCCTCTATTTCTCTGCATTGATTGCTGAGAAAGGCTTTCTTATCTCTCCTTGCTGTTCTTTGGAACTCTGCATTCAGATGCTTATACCTTTCCTTTTCTCCTTTGCTTTTCACTTCTCTTCCTTTCACAGCTATTTGTAAGGCCTCCCCAGACAGCCATTTTGCTTCTTTGCATTTCTTTTCCATGAGGATGGTCTTGATCCCTGTCTCCTGTATAATGTCATGAACCTTTGTCCATAGTTCATCAGGCACTCTATCTCTCAGATCTAGTCCTTTAAATCTATTTCTCACTTCCACTGTATAATTTAATTGATAAAAAGAAGGTAAATATTGCTATGAAAACTTAACATGTATCACTGAGTAAAAACTCAGGAGTTTGAATGACCATCATTAAATCATATTTATCAAGTATTTACAACATACTGCTGAGATAACTAAACAAAATGAAGGGAAAGAAGTCAGTAACTGAGAAAGAATAGATTCAGTCTCTTAAGGATTTATCCCACCTGTGACTCTTCAGCCTCCTGGGAGGCTGAAGCATCAGTTTGTTCTAAAAGGACCTAGTCAGGGAGGAGGAGATGTATATTTACTGGCCTTATTATCTGTCTTATTAGTTCATCTTCCAATTTTACTCTATTTACAGTGCTCTGTGACTTGTGGAGTTGGGATGATGGAGAGAAGAGTGGAATGCATGGCTGATAATGGTCTGTCCAGTGATTTATGTTTAAAGCATTTAAAACCAGATGCTCAAAAGAAATGTTATGTCAGTGACTGTAAGTAAAGACTTCAAAAATCTATTTAGAAACTAAGTGCTCTAAAGAAGTTTTAACTAAAATTTGAAAAAAATATTTAGAGTAGTCATACACTCCACAAAATGAAGGTTTCTTTTTTCAGAGTATAACAATATTGGTATAATTAAGTTAAATTCATGTTGTGTCTGTAATATGTTCATTGTTGATAAGTTGTACTCACTTGTCCTTGAAGGTAAAACTTTTACCAGCTGTAAAGAAATACAAGTGAAAAACAATATTACCAAGGATGGTGACTATTACCTTAACATTAAAGGAAGAATAACAAAGGTATTATGTAAACAATTCTTATTTGATTTTAACATTGACCATTGACTTTGAAACAAGCTCTTCTAGATCTTTGCCTTTTCCCTTTAGATCTATTGTGCTGGCATGCACTTGCAGAACCCTAAGGAATATATATCATTGGTCAAAGGTGAAGAAGACAACTTTTCTGAAGTGTATGGTTTTAGGTATGAGCTGTATTTTGCCTTCTCTGTGCATATTTATGGTCCATCAAGAGAACTGAAGTTCCAGAGTTTGGAGTGGTAGTTGAATAGCTCGCAGCGGGACAAGTAATTTAAGAACAGGTGAACATATTAGGACATAAGCCAGATGTTGCCCATGCCTGTTCAGTAATCAAACTTTGGGTATTAACATGTACTCACAGAAAGACTGAATAAGAAGGATGCTGTGGGTGAGCAATGGGACAACAGAGGAGGGTACAATTTAAGACCTGTGTATGTTTTCATAGCAATCAAGTTGATTCTGGTAACAAAAGCTAGGAGAACCACAGCTGAATTATTTTTCTACAAACTAGTCTTGAATTTCCCATTGATCATTTTGTACGTTAACCTTGAGTGATTTTTACTTCTTTCACATTTAACTTGTTGACACAAAAAATATTGAAGAGGGTTTCTTTTTCCCTCCCACTTCCAAAGTTACTATTTACATTATGGTCTAATAACTGTACCTAACACCAAAATATTCTAATGTTGTTATAGACTACGAAATCCATATGAATGTCCTTTTAATGGAAGCAGGAGGCAAGACTGTGAATGTAAAAATGACTATCTGGCTGCTGGACACACTGTTTTTAGCAAAATAAGAATTGATCTTACTTCCATGCAAATTAAAAGTAAGTACTGAATCTCTAGTTGGAAAATGAGAAACATTTATTTGCTAATACAAGTTTAACAATATTCTATATGGTGTATGTGGTATCTGGGGTCTAGCATTGTAAAATAGTTACTTAAAAATTAAAAAAAAATGTTATTAGCTACATTCTTCAATGCAACAATATGGACCTTGGGGATTCTTAATAAAAATGTGGTGGTAATGACACTGTTATTACTAAAGATACTGTTGTAATAAAGATATTGCCCTTCCGAGATATAATCCTCTACCCTAAAATTCCAAATTACATTAAAAATGAGGAAATCAATATTTTAAATGTAGTTGCATAAGCTTTCTGCAAAGGTTTAAAGTAATAATTAACATTAGTTTCAGGTGACAGTTTGTCTAATATTTTCTTATACTTTGTCTCCTTTGATTTTTTTTAACAACCTTATACTAGATAAGGCAGTATTTCATCATATTGTTGCAAGTGATAAAATTAAGATGCACTTACAGAATTAAGTGACTTGCCCCACTTCTTCGAGTTAGTAACTGGCATTGCAGAGTTAAAGTCCCTCCCACCCACAATTCCAGATTATGGACCTGCTGCCTTTCTAGGAATCAATTTACAGGACAGTAAAGTTTATTTATGAACCCTCACATATACTGACCATCAGACAGTCTACCCTCCTGGATATTACATAGTGACATGAAAAGGCAAATAAGTTCATTTCAGAAGCAGAAACTCTCAATCAAAATTAAATCACCAAAGCCTAGCATAGTGCCTAAATCATAAAAAGAAACAAAAAAATGTTGAGACTGTGAATGCATGAATACATAATCTCTAACTTGCAGTCATATGATGGTGAACTATTATTGTCAGTAATAGTGGCTACCATTTGCTAAACACCCACTGTTACTATAGTGAGGAAGGATTACGCTGCTTTGGATATGATCGTAAACTGAAGTTAGACTCCTGAGTGTAAGCTCTCTTCATCTGGTTACTAGTCTGTGACCTTGGGCATCTCTCTCTAAGCCTGCTGCTGCTGCTGCTAAGTCACTTCAGTCGTGTCCGACCCTGTGCGACCCCATGGACTGCAGCCCACCAGGCTCCTCCATCCATGGGATTTTCCAGGCAAGAGTACTGGAGTGGGGTGCCATTGCCTTCTCCGTTCTCTAAGCCTAAATCCCCTCATTTCTAAAGTAAGATGCCTCTCAAGCTTTTTCTTTCTTTTTATGTCTTCTTTCCTTCTTTTATTTATTTATGTTTTGTTTTTGGATAGAATTAAGAGATAATACTTGCAACATACCTAGTAAATTCCCTGTAGGTAGTAAGTGCTCTATAAATAAAGTTATTATTTAATAATATATGCTGTGTCAGCATTGCTGAGTAAATAATGGACAATTAGGAACTTATTTGCTGTTCGTTAACTTTTTATTTTTCATTCATTTATCTAACAAACCTGCCGTTTCTCCAGGCATTGGGCTGGGCTCTGAAGATACAATATTAAATGTATACACTTTCCACTTGCTTTCATTGTCCTTCCTGAAACTTGTGTGCCAAAACTCCAGTCTTGATTAAGTTAAACCTTTCACCTGCTCTGCATCTGCACCATGAAATGTGTGTGTGGCAAATAATACACAGGCCTCCTGACTGATTTACTTTAAATGCTGACTCCTGAGCTTGCATGGACCCTACTCCATTCCCCCTCCACTCCTTTCAATGTCTAACTCACAGCTTCTTCTCCAGCTTCAAGCTTCTAAAATTTCTAATACCTCCACTCTAGTCCCTTATTGCTGATGATCTTGTTTCCTCTCTCACTGAGAAACTAAGAACACCAAGAATGGAATTTCTGCAAACTACCACTGAAATGGTGCAGGATCCTATGGTTCTTGCCCTTCATGTCCTCAGCCTGCCTTCTGTCTGTAGAGAAACTTTAGCCAAAGAATAAGTTTAATCATAGAAGTGAGAAAATGCAGAAACAAAGGAAAACAGTCAAAGGAGACCAATAGTCATTAGGCAAGGTCAAGGATCTTTAGTTCCTCCCCTAGGGCTATAGATAATATTCTGAGCCATATCCTTTGAGCTGTCTTATAGATACTGAAACTCCCACCAGGTTGAAGAAGATAACTACACGATGATCATCAGACTGTAGCTGTGACATAAGCTGCCACAATTTTGAGAGCTGGCCTCAAAGAAATGGGAAGAAACTGATCCTGGAACTAAAGACTGTGTGTGTGTGCATGGTGCTTCAGTTGTGTCTGACTCTTTGTGACCCCACAGACTATAGACCTCCGGCTCCTCTGTCTATGGAATTTTCCATGCAAGAACACTGGAGTGGGTTACCATTTCCTCCTTCACGGGATGCTCTTGACCCAGGGACCCAACCCGAGTTTCTTATGTCTCCTGCCTTGTCAGGCTGGTTCTTTACCACTAGCGCTACCTGGAAAGCCTGGAACTAAAGACTAACTGTACTTAAAGCAATCAGGATGACTCTGATCAGACTACTGCACGACTAATTCCAAGGTGACTCTCAGAGCTGACTGTGCTGTTTTTGCATGTAGCCCCCTCCCTCTGTCTATAAAAGCTTTTGCCCACTGACTGTCAGTGGTGGGGGAACTGGCTTGTGGATAGGAGCCTGCCCAGTCCTCTGGTTGCTGGCCTCTGAAATAAAGCAGCCTTTCCGTTTCACCACCCTTGACTCTTTATTGGGGCTTCCCTGGTGGCTCAGAAGGTAAAGAATCTGCCTGCAGTGCAGGAGACCTGGGTTCAGTCCCTGGGTCAGGAAGATCCCCTGGAGAAGGAAATGGCAACCCACTCCAATATTCTCGCCTGGAAAATCCCATGGACGGAGGAGCCTGGTGGGCTACAGTTCATGGGGTCACAAAGAGTCAGACACGACTGAGTGACTTCGCTTTCTGACTCTTGATTGGCTTTAGAGTGGCAAGCAGTTGGACCCCACTTTTGGTAACATCACAACTATTAGCCCACCTAAACCTTGACCTATAGACTCTGCCTCCTCTCCTGGTTACTGTGGGTGAACTGTTCCTGCTTCCGTCTGAGGCAGCCCTCTCTACTTGTGCTCTGGGTTTCTTGCTTTGAACCAACTCCAGAACATTATTTCAGCAAGCTTTCCTTTCTCTCTTACATCACCCGTTTTCCCTCCATTTCTCTAAATCCAATGACAAATTCTTGGTTTTTATTTCACTTGATCCATCAGCAGCATTTGGCTTCCAGGAGTCCACACGCTCATCATTTGGTGCCTGTCTTGGTCCCTCTTTCTTCCATTTTCCTCACTGTTTCTCAACTTGGTTCTTTATCTTCTACAGCAATGAGTATTGAAGAAATTCAGGACTCCATCATTTCCTTAGAGGTCTCTTTCAACTTACAGATTTCAAATACCATCTGTTAAATGACAGTCCCAAATGTATAGCTCCAATTTGGACTGCTGCCCTGAATTTCAAGATTAAACTCCCTTCTCAGCATACCTACATCTAATAGGTACCTGGCAATGTATCCACAACTCAACTTTCAATGTTTCTTCACAAAAACTCCTTCTACCCCTAATTTTCACCATTTCAATATATGGCAACTATAATCTTCCAGTTACTCATGTTGAAACAGCAACATCTTTAACTCCCCCCTTTCTCTCATACTTGCATGCCATCCATTACCAAGTTCTACAAGCCAAATAGGGGCCTTTCATCAGACCCTGATGATGTTGGCACCTGATCTTAGGTTCTAGAACTGGGAGAAATAAGTTTCTGTTAAGACACCCAGTCTATGAGTTTGTTAGGGCAGCTTGAGCTAAGACACACACCAAGTCCCACTTTGACATTACCTCAGTAGCTACCACCTTGATAGAAGTCAATATTATTTTTTTCCACCTGAATTATTTTACCTATGCAGTGGCATCCCTGTTTACTCTGGTAGCGCCCAAGTTCCTTTTCACCTTTCCTCCTACTCCTGACCTAGATTCTCTTCTCAGCAGAGAAGCCAGAGTGATCCATAAAGCAAGCCATGTCATGCCTCACACATGATCTCATTTCATCTTTTTAACAACTCCAACCTTTGCTCAAAACTCTCCAAACATCTCCCATCTAACTCATAAAATGAAAACCTTGCCAGTGGCCAGTAAAACTCAACATGGCCTTCCCAACCCATTATTTTTCTGCTCCTTCCCTCCACATTCCTCCCATCCATGAACTGCTTCAGACACACTTGTCCCTTTGCTGTTCCTTGAATACATCAAGCATCTACCCCGTACCTCCTTAAAGCCTTTGCACTTTCTGTTCTATCTGCCTAGAATGACTGTCCCACAGTTATATGTTGGATTTACCACTTAATATTTTTTGGGTCTCTGCTTAAATATACTTTCCCAATGAATGCATCCTAGACCCTCTCCATGCTTAAACTTCCTTCCCCCATGTGCTTTTCCTGGTTATTTTTTTTTCCTATAGCAATAATCACCTGTAACATATGATAGTATCTACCCTGTTACTTACCTCTCTCTCTGGTAGCACTCAGAGTCCATCAGGCCCTGTTTCATTCACTTGTAGTACTTATAATAATGCCCAATACATAATATGTTCTAAAGAAATATTTGCTGAATGGGTCAACTTTCCTCTAGAAGCTATCTTGAGGAAATCTTGTAGCTAAATTTGTACACCTGTGATGGATTCATGTCAATGTATGGCAAAACCAATACAGTATTGTAAAGTAAAAAAATTAAAATTGAAAATAAATAAATAAATTTGTATTAACCAAAGAGAGAAAATGGAGTTTCAGGAGGCAGAGACATCTTGAACGTAGCATGGAATGGTGAAGCATCTTGGTTCCATCAGAGATTAAGTCATTCAATTTTGCCTAAGCAAAAATTGAGTGGATGCTGGTAGCAGTTTGTTAAAGAATTTCCCAGAAAGAAGATCATAAATAACAATGTATACTAAACTATAAATTGAATTTATCTTTTTTTTTTCTTTTAAGTTATGAGGACCTTTGGGGTAAAAGTATAAGCAAAGGAGGAAACAGACTTAATTGGAGGGAAAACAAATTTTATCCATGAAGATGATTAGAAAGCTAATATTATTAATAATATAATAGTTCAGATAGAAAGCGATGAGGGTCTAAATTATTAAGGACAAGGTTTAAGACAGAGAGCCCGAGAACCTGAGAGGAATATTAAAGAGGCACACTCTGTGATTTTCTAACAGACAGAATATGGGGATCTGTGGCATGAAATGTTAATTGTGTCATGAAAGGATAATTGCATTTAGCTTGTGACCTGTAATTGTTCAGTCAGTTGTGTCTGACTCTTAGCCCCATGGACTGCAGCATGCCAGACTTTCCTGTCCTTCACTTTCTGGAGCTTGCTCAAGCTCATGTTCATTGAGTTGTTGATGCCATCCAACCGTCTTGTCCTCTGTTGTCCCCTTCTCCTCCTGCCTTCAATCTTTCCCAGCATCAGCATCTTTTTCAGTGAGTCAGTTCTTCGCATTAGGTGGCTGAATATTGGCGCTTCAGCCTCAGCATCAGTCCCTCCATTGAATATTCAGGATTTATTTCTTTTAGGATTGACTAGTTTGATCTCCTTGCAGTCCAACAGACTCTGCAGAGTCTTCTCCGACACCACAGTTGAGAAGCATCAATTCTTCAGCTTTCAGCTTTCTTTGGACTCTTTAAGTGAAAGCTGTTTTGGAGTTATCCAGGTAATGGTGTAGGAGACCATTGCAAAGGATGATTTGAAAATTGTGTCTGTTTGCCTCAGCCTAACCCTAAGTGCCATGCGTAAGCAATGGGTAAATGTTTAACAGTCAACTCTTAACCAGGAAAAAAGTTTGATTTGTATTATTTTTCAGTTTCTTGATGTATATATTCCCACCATGATCAATTTTAAGCTACCAACACGAGCTCATTTTGCATGCAGATAGGAAAAGACACACCAAACTTGTTCTCATGATTGGTTACAAGCTGACCTGGCACACCACGGAAGGCCTCCTGGGTTTGGAAACTACTCTTAGAGATATGATAAATATTTCCAGAAATGCTACCTTTGATGATTGCCTCCAGGGGGACTGGTGTCATCACCGGGGCATGCAGTGGTCTTGCAGTCTTCTTGAAAAGTATTTGAAACATCATTAGCAGAAGTGAAAGCCACTGACTGAATGAACATTAGCTGGAATATTATTTAAGTGGTTTAAGCATCAAAAAGTGATTGGTCCAGCTTATCTTCAGGGTTTCTCCTATTTCTGAGCCAAGATCTCTATTTTTTTGAAACTTTATATAGAATCCCCAGCATTTTTGCCAAACAAGAAATTTTGTTAACACCATTAGCAAAAATAAAATAGAAATGAGATAATAATATAATGTAATAATATAAGAAATCAAAGAAGTAGCACATTTTTTAGCTGGGTGTTTTTGAATTCCCTAAATGAACTGATATGTGTACTCTCTATAAGCACTTGCATATTGCTTTGTCATAATTTATCTTTTTTAAAATTTGTTTGTTTTTTTGGTCACACCACACAGTTTGTGGAATCTCAGTTCCTGGACCAGGGATTGAACCTGGGCCCTTGAGCAGTGAAAGCACTGAGTGCTAGCCAGTGGAACTCCCTATTTATCTTTAGTATGTGTCTTGGTGTGTTCCTCCTTGGGTTCTCCTTCCTGGAACTCTCCATGCTTCCTGGACTTGGTTGACTATTTCCTTTCCCATGTTCAGGAATTTTTCAGCTATTATCTCTTCAAATATTTTCTCAGGTCCTCTCTCTCTCTCTTCTCCTTCAGGGACTCCTATAATGCAAATATTGCTGTATTTAATGTTGTCCCCGAGGTCTCTTAGTCTGTCTTCATTTCTGTTCATTCTTTTTTCTGTATTTTGTTCTGTGGCAGAGATTTCCACCATTCTGTCCTCCAAGTCATTTGTCCGTTCTTCTGCCTCGGTTATTCTGCTGTTGATTCCTTCTAGTGTACCATTTATCTCTGTTTGTTTGGTCTTTAGTTCTAGGTCTTTGCTAAGCATTTCATTCATCTTCTCAATCTTTGCCTCCATTCTTTTCCCAAGATCCTGGATCATCTTCACTACCATTATTCTGAATTCTTTTTCTGGAAGGTTGCCTATCTCCATTTCATTTGCTTGTTTTTCTAGGGTTTTATCTTGTCCCTTCATCCGGGACGTAATTTTATGCATTTTCATCGTGATTAACTTTATGTAATGTGGTTTTGTTTTAGCTGCTTTGAGACTATGCTTCTTCTTGCTTCTTCTTGTTTGCCCTTTGATGGATGAGGCTAAGAAGCTTGTGTAAGCTTCTTGATGGGAGGGGATGGTGATAGTAAAAACTGGGTCTTGCTCTGGTGGGCAGGGCCTTGCTCAGTGAAGCTTTAATTCAATTATCTGCTGATGGGTGGGTTTGTGCTCCTTTCCTGGTAGTTGTTTGGCCTGAGGTGACCCAGCCTGGAGTCTACAGGCTCTATGGCAGGATTAATGGCTAACTCCAAGGGGGTTTACACTGGGGGACCTTCCAGTGCCACTGTCCCTATGGTAAGCCCCTGTCAACCCATGCCTCCACACCTATTTATCTTTAAATAATGCTTCTTCTAATTTTGTTCCTTGACCCCACTTTATCTGTTTTAGATGTTCACTATGATCTAAAATACAATAGAGCATATATTTAGCTTTTAAAACATCTGGATTAGTTACAGATGTCCCTTCCATTTTTAGGGCAGTTTTGGGGATGAACATTTTATGTTAAATAAAATTTGAGAGCCTTATCTATGTTATGTATGACAATTGTGCAACATTTTTGCTTAAAGTTTTGGATTAATTATATGAATGTATTTAAGAATATAATGTGAAGACTGTATGCTTTGTATTCAGTGAAGATTTGAATACAGTGTCTTAGTGCTGAAGAGTTTCATTTATTATTTTCTAGCTACAGACCTTCTTTTTGCCCAGACAATATTTGGAAATGCAGTTCCATTTGCCACAGCTGGAGATTGCTATAGTGCTGCCAGATGCCCACAGGTATTTCATATTTGTTTAGTATTTTCTCACTGAAAAAAATTAATAATATTTCTCCTCATTTATTTTCTTGACCACAGTACCGCAAAAAACATAAGTAAATAGAAAATGCTAACTTCTTAGATGAAATTTATTGCAAAGTTTATAGATAAACTTTGGAAGAAAAGCATCTTTGCTAATATTGCATTTGTTTGAAAGGTATAATATAAGAATTTGAAATAGTTTAGATCCTGTTTCTCCTTCCACAATGCTTTATTATTTTTAATCTTTCCACTTAGTTCCTAGAAATGAATAGACATATATTACAAGGTAAAGAAATGCATCACAAGCATGTGACTTTCATTACACTGCTACCAACATCAGTTATTTTAGCTTCCTGGGCCTGTAACATTCTCAAAATAATTTTCTATTATTTGTGAAGTAATACATTTCCATGTCTTCTTGGTTTTATTCTTTCTTTTCCAGGGTTCTCTTCATATATTTTTTTTATGTCACCTTTGAGATTTCTAGTACAAAGTGTGTTTTCTAGAAGAAATTTAGTACTCATTTTTAATAAAGGATTTTATAGAGTTGTTATGAGCGAGCAATATTTTATAATAAGACAGAGAGATAAAAGCTAGGTGAATATAGCATCATTAGGTAGATTTATAGAAAATTAAAAAATTATGCACAGGAGGACAAATTATAATATTGATGTCATTTTGAAGACAAGTAGTCAATAGTTTGCTTGTATTGTCTCTTCTAGGAATTTTGTATTCACAATTTCCATCAAATGGCATGGAAGATAGGCTGAATATTTAAAAAAAGAGGACTTTTTCTGTATTAGAGAAGTGCACTTAAAGGAGGTCGCTAGAACTATAGGCTCAAATGAATATGGAAGTTAACCCAGAGGGATGGTACGGGGAGGGAGGTAGGAGGGGAGTTCAGGATGGGGAACACGTGTACACCCGTGGGGGCTTCATGTTGATGTTTGCCAAAACCAATACAATATTGTAAAGTTAAAAAAATAATAATAATAATAAAATAAATTCAATTAAAAAAATGACAACTTATTCTAGCAAAAACTATGTTGCTGCTGCTGCTGCTAAGTCACTTCAGTCGTGTCCGACTCTGTGCAACCCCAGAGATGGCAGCCCACCAGGCTCCCCCGTCCCTGGGATTTTCCAGGCAAGAACACTGGAGTGGGTTGCCATTTCCTTGAGGCAATGATTAAGTGAGGCATTATGGGTCTTAATTTTGAATTATAGAAAGTGATTAAATATCCACCTAAACTAAGAACACAGACTTTTAAGAATAAAGCTATTCTTGGCATGTATGAAAAAAAAAAGTTAACTGAGATAAACATATAAATCTTAGACCCAGAAATACAAATAGAACCTGGTAAAGGGATACGAGGGCTATCCTGGTAGCTCATTCCAGTTCATTTTAGTCAGTTCAGTTCAGTCACTCAGTTGTGTCTGACTCTTTGTGACCCATGGAATTAAGCATGCCAGGCTCTCCTGTCCATCATCAACTCCCTGAGCTTGCTTAAATTCAAGTCCATCAAGTTGGTGATGCCATTTAACTATCTCATCCTCTGTCATCTTCTCCTCCTGCCTTCAGTCTTTCCCAGCATCAAGGTTTTTTTCAAAGAGTCAGCTCTTTGAATCAGGTGGCCAAAGTATTGGAGCTTTATCTTTAGCATCCATCTTTCCAATGAATATTCGGGACTGATTTCCTTTAGGATTGACTGGTTTGATCTCCTTGCAGTTCAAGGGACTCTCAAGAGTCTTCTCCAGCACCACGGTTCAAAAGCATCAATTCTTTGGCACTCAGCTTTCCTTATAGTCCAACTCTCACATCCATACATGACTACTGGAAAAACCATAGCTTTGATTAAATGGGCCTTTGTTAACAAAGTAATGTCTCTGCCTTTTACTATGCTGTCTAGGTTGGTCATAGCTTTTCTTCCAAGGAGCAAGTGTCTTTTAATTTCATGGCTTCAGTCACCATCTGCAGTGATTTTGGAGCCCAAGAAAATAGTCTGTCACTGTTTTCCATTGTTTCTCCATCTATTTGACAGGAAGTGATGGGACAGGATACCATGATCTTAGTTTTTTGAAGGTTGAGCTTTAAACCAACTTTTACACTATCCTCTCACTTTCATCAAGAGGCTCCTTAGTTCTTCTTTGCTTTCTGCCATAAGGGTGGTGTCATATGCATATCTGAGGTTATTGATATTTCTCCCAGCGATCTTGATTCTAGCTTGTGCTCCATCCAACTTGGCATTTTCCATGATGTACTCTATATATAATTTAATGAAGCAGGGTGGCAATATGCAACCTTGTCTTACTCCTTTCTGGAAAAATAGACTGGTTCCAAATCGGGAAAGGAGTATTTCAAGGCTGTATAGTCACCCTGCTTATTTAACTTATATGCTGAAGAATTGATGCTTTTGAACTGTAGTGTTGGAGAAGACTCTTGAGATTCCCTTGGACTGCAAGGAGATCCAATAAGTCTACCCTAAAGAAAATCAATCCTGAATATTCATTGGAAGGGCTGATGCTGAAGCTGAAACTCCAATACTTTGGCCACCTGATGCAAAGAATTGACTCACTAGAAAATACCCTGATGCTGGGAAAGATTGAAGGCAGGAAAAGAGGACGACAGAGGATGAGATGGTTGGATGACGTCACTGACTTGATGGGCCTGAGTTTGAGTAAGCTCCAGAAGTTGGTGATCGACAGGGAAGCCTGGCTTGCTGCAGTCAATGGGGTAGCAAGGAGTTGGACATGACTGAGGGACTGAACTGATATTGATTTGGCATACTGTACAAAGAAAATTACAAATAAAAGTTTTGATTTTATGGTTGTAGAGAAACACAAATGCCAGATACCAAGCAGGAAAATTTCTTTACTGAGTAAGTGGTTGAAAAGAGCATCTTTTGTAATACTAATTATCCATCTTCCACTGTATTTAATGAAGATGTGGTCTGTGTTCATTTTCTTTCCCCACAAAAATGCATTCAGTACTGTACAAGCACAAATCTAGGCAAAGGAAGTGCCCAGATCACAAGTTTTGTGAAAACTCCAGGAGTTAATTGTAGACAGGGAGGCCTGGAGAGCTGTAGTCCATGGGGTTGCAAAGTGTTGGACATGACTAAGTGACTGAACTGAGATGTTCTTCTGGAATTCTCTTATCTTTTCTAGGGTCCAACGTATGTTGACAATTCGATCTCTGGTTCCTCTGCCTTTTCTAAATTCAGCTTGAACATCTGGAAGTTCTTGATTCACATGTGTTGTAGCCTAACTTAGAGAATTTTGAGTATTACTTTGCTTGTGTGTGAGATGAGTGCAGTTGTGTGTTGAGGAAATGTGGTCCACTGGAGAAGGGAATGGCAAACCACTTCAGTATTCTTGCCTTGAGAAACCCATGAACAGTGTGAAAAGGCAAAAATATATGACACTGAAAGATGAACTCCCCAGGCAAGTAGGTACCCAATATGCTACTGGAGAAGAGTGGAGAAATAGCTCCAGAAAGAATGAAGAGCCTGAGCCAAAGTGAAAACAATGCCCAGTTGTGGATATGACTGGATGTCAGCACAAAGACATGAACATTCTTTGGCATTGCCTATCTTTGGGATTGGAATGAAAACTGACCTTTTCCAGTCCTATGGCCACTGCTGAGTTTTCCAAATTTGCTGGCATATTTAGTGCTGCACTTTAATAGCATCAACTTTTAGGATTTGAAGTAGCTCGTCTGGAATCCATTTTAGTTCGCCAATTCCTAAAAAAATTGATGTTTACTCTTGCCATCTCCTGTTTGATCACTTCCAGTTTACCTTGATTCATGGGCCTTCCATTCCAGGTTCCTATGCAATATTGCTCTTTATAGTAGTGGACTTTACTTCCATCACCAGTCACATCCACAACTGGGCATTGTTTTCACTTTGGCTTAGCCTCTTCATTCTTTCTGGAGCTATTTCTCCACTCTTCTCCAGTAGCATATTGGGTACCTACTTGCCTGGGGAGTTCATCTTTCAGTGTCATATATTTTTGCCTTTTCACACTGTTCCTGGGTTTCTCAAGGCAAGAATACTGAAGTGGTTTGCCATTCCGTTCTCCAGTGGACCATGTTTCCTCAGTACTCTCTCTCATGACCCATCTGTCTTGGGTGGCCCTCCATGACATGGCTCACAGTTTCATTGAGTTGGTCAGCACTGTGATCCAAGGGATCGGCTTGGTTAGTTTTCTGTGATTGTGGTTTCCATAAGGATAAGAGGCTTGTGGTAACTTCCCGATTGGAGGGAATGGCTGTGGAGGAATCTGGGTCTTGCTCTGATAGGTGGAATGCTCAGTAAATCTTTAACCCAATTTTCTGTTGATGGATGAGGCTGTGTTCCCTGCCTGTAGTTTGGCCTGAGGCCAAACTATGGTACAGTAATGGGGTTCTATTAGCTCAGTCAGTAAAAAGTCCTGACAGGAGCCTGTCAGGCTACAGTCCATGGGGTTGCAAGAGTCGGACACAACTTAGCAGCTAAACCAAATGGCAATAATGGTGACCTCCTTCAAAAGGACTTATGCCAGGGCTGTTGTATTCAGTGCCCCGACCCCATGGCAAGCCACTGTCGATCCACACCTTCACTGGCTACTCCAGGGCACTCACAGGCAAGTCTGGCTTAGTCTCTTGTGGGGTCACTGTTCCTTTTTCCTGGGTCCTGGTGCACATAAGGTTTGGCTTGTGCCCTCCAAGAGTCTGTTTCCCCAGTCCTGTGGAAGTTCTGTAGTCAAATCCCACTGACCTTCATAGTCAGATTCCCTGGGGGTTCCTAAAGGAAATCAGTCCTGAATATTCATTGGAAGGACTAGGGCTGAAGCTGAAGCTCCAATACTTTGGCCACCTGATGGGAAGAGCTGACTCGTTGGAAAAGACCCTGATTCTGGGAAAGACTGAGGCAGGAGGAAAAGGAAATGACAGAGGATGAGATGGTTGGTTATCATCACCAACTCAATGAAAACATGAGTTTGAGCAGGCTCCAGGAGTTGGTGCCAGACAGAGAAGCCTGATGTGCTGCAGTCCATGGGGTCGCAAAGACTTGGACATGACTGAATGACTGAACTGAACTGAACTGGTAGTTCATCTGGTCAAGAATCCATCTACAGTGCAGGAGACCCAGGTTTAATTCCTGGGTCAAAAAGTTCCCCTGAAGGAGGGACAGGCTACACACTCCAGTATTCTTAGGCTTTCCTGCTGGCTCAGTAGGTAAAAAATCCACCTGCAATGTGGGAGACCTGGGTTTGATCCCTGGATTGGGAAGATCCCCTGGAGGAGGACATAGCAACCCACTCTGGTATTCCTGCGTGAAAAATCCCATGGTCAGAGGAGCCTGGCTGGCTACAGTCCATGGGGTTGCAAAGAGTCAGACAAGACTGAGCGACTAAGCACAGCACACAGCACAGTGATATGAAAGTGACTTAGGTTTTTTTATTCAACCACCATGAGTTCAATATGACTCATGTAGACCATGTCGTAATGTCTAAACTGCCCAGTATAATTGTAAGGTACCGAAACACAATGTTGAGACCAAAAGATTTATTTGCGCTTGACACTGAAATATATTTATTTAACATTTTCTGTCTGAGAAAGATAAAATTTTAATCTATCTAGGAGTAGAATCAGGGGAAAAGAGGGGAAGGTTTAAGTCATGTTTTGTAAAGAAAATGAAGAAGGTAGCCAGGAAAAGAGAGAGAGGTTATGATTAACTTTCATTAAATATGTAGAGAGTGCCATGAGACAGCAATGGCATCAGTACGTGTTACTTAAAAAGTGAAAAAAAAGTGAAGTCACTCAGTCGTGTCCAACTCTTTGCGACCCCATGGACACTAGGCTCCTCTATCCATGGGATTTTCTAGGCAAGAGTACTGGATTGGGCTGCCGTTTCCTTCTCCAGGGAACTTCCCAACCCAGGGATCGAACCCAGGTCTCCCACATTGTAGACAGACGCTTTCCGTCTGAGCCACCACTTAATCTTAGCCAAAAAGCCTTACTTACTTAAGGAGATATTAATGAGACAGAAGATTCCAGTTTGAGGTAAAAAAGACTTTTGTCAGAGAGCGTTTTCCAGTAAGGAGACACTCTGCAAAATCTGAGCCCTCAGTAAATCACTAATTTTTGTCCATATTTTTGTAAATTGATCTTGTAATCTGCAAGCCTGCTAAATTCATTTATTAGTTGTAATAATTTTTCGTTGGATTCCTTAGGATTTTCTGTATACAGAGGAATGTTATCTACAAATAGTTTTACTTCTTCCTTTGCAGTCTGGATATATTTTTTTTATTTCTTTATCTTGCCTCATTGCACTGTCTAAAACTTTCAGTATACTGTTGAATAGAAGTGGCTACAGTGGACATCCTTGTCTTAGTCTTGATTGCAGAGGAAAAGCATTAAGTCCTTTATCATTTATTGTGTTAGTTGTGAGTGTTTTGTAGATGCCTTTGATCAATTTGAAGAAGTGCCCTTCTATTCCTAAGTTAAGTGGTTTTATCATAAATGTTGTGTGTGTGTGTTCAGTCGTGTCTGACTCTTTGTGACCCCTACGGACTGTAGCCCACCAGGCTGCTTTGTCTTTGGGATTTTCCTGGCAAGAATACTGGAGTTGGTTGCCATTTCCTCCTCCAGGGTATCTTCCTGACCTGATCAAACCCATCCCCTGTGTCTCTTGCTTTTCCTGCATTGACAGGTGGATTCTTAACCGCTGAGCCACCAGGGAGGCTCATCGTGAATGTTGGATTTGTCAAATGCTTCTTTTGCATCTGTTGAGATAATCCTGTGGTTACTGTTCATTACTATAGTGATAGTGAAATGGTGTATCATACTGATTTTTGTGTGTTGAAGCAATTTTGCATTCCTGGGGGAAATCCTTGATGATATCTAATCCGTTTTGTATGTCACTAGGTTTGGTATGCTTTGTTGAGAATTTTTTGTCTGTTTACAGAAAAGATATTGGCCTGTCATTTTCTTTTTTTGTGATGCCCTTGTCTGGTTTTGGTATCAGGGAAATACTGGCTTCATAGAATAAATTGGTAAGTACCCCCCCGCTTCTGGTTTTTTGGAAGAGTTTGTGAAAAAGTAATGTTTGGTGGGATTCACCAGCAAAGCCATCTGAGCTTGGGCTTTTCTTTGTGAATGTAGTTTTATTTACTAATTCAATCTCTTTATTTATTATGGATTTTTTCAGATTTTCTAGCTCTTAAGTCTATTCTGGTACTTTTTTTCCCCTAGGAATTTGTCCATTTCATCAAAGTTATCTAAATTGTTGGCTTACAATTGTCCATAGTATTGCCTTATAATCCTTTATATTCTTGTAAGATTTGCAGTTGTTCCTGATTTCAGTGATTTGAATCTCCTCTCTTTTCTAGATTTTGTTAATTTTGTTCTTTTCAAAAAAACAACTTTTTTTAATTTTTATTTTTACTTTATTTTATTTATAATACTGTATTGGTTTTGCCATACATTGACATGAATCCACCACGGGTGTACATGAGTTCCTAATCCTGAACCCCCCTCCCACCTCCCACCCCATATCATCTCTCTGGATCATCCCCGTGCACCAGCCCCAAGCATCCTGTATCCTGTATCAAACATAGACTGGCGATTCGTTTCTTACATGATAGTATACATGTTTCAGTGTCATTCTCCCAAATCATCCCACCCTCTCCCTCTCCCTCAGAGTCCAAAAGTCCATTCTATACATCTGTGTCTCTTTTGCTGTCTCGCATACAGTGTTATCATTACTATCTTTCTAAATTCCATATATATGTGTTAGTATACTGTATTGGTGTTTTTCTTTCTGGCTTACTTCAAAAAACCAACTTTTGATTTTGCTGATTTTCTCTGTAATTTTTCTCGTTTGTTTCTCCAGTTTCCACTTTATTCAGTATCATTTCTTTCCTTCTGCTTGCTTTAGATTTAATTTGCCCCCCACCTTTTCTTTCAGTGCTTAAGGTAGAAGTTTAGGTCATGGAATGAGAGCCTTTTTATCTTTTAATATGGGCATTTACAACTATAAATTCCCCTTTAAATACTTCTTTTGCAGCATTCCTGAAGTTTTGGTGTTGTGCATTCATTTTTATTCATCTTGAGTGTTTTCTGTTATCATTTGTGATGTCTTATTTGACTCACGGGTTATCTAAGAGTGGGGTGTTTTTGTTCTTGCATCACTGAGTCTTGTCTGACGCTTTGTGACCCCATGGACTGCAGCACACCAGGCTCATCTGTCCTTCACTATCTCCCAGAGTTTGTTCAAATTCATGTCCATTGACTCAGTGATGCTATCTAACCTTCTCATCCTCTGTTGTGAATTTCCCACATTTCCTTCTGTTATTGATTTCTACTTTCATTCCATTGTGGTTGGAAAATACACTTTGTATTATTCAATCTTTTGAAATTTATTGAGGCTTGTTTTATAGCATAGCATATGGCTATCCTGGAAAATGTGCAGTGTGTGCTTGGAAAGAATGCGTGTTCTGTTGTTGTTGGGTGAAATGTTCTCTGGATGTCTGTCAGGGCTAGCTGGTTTAAAGTATTGTTCAACTCTTCCATTTCCTTGTTGATCTTCTCCCTAGTTATTTTATCTATTGAAACTGCAGTTATTATTGATGAATTATCTACTTCTCACATCAATCTTTTAGTTTCATTTACTTTGTATGTAATTTATTTACTTTGAGATTTTTATTGCACATGATTGTCTGTTTATAATTGTCATAATTTCCTTATATATTGACACTTTTGTCATTACAAAACGTTCCCTTTCATCTGTAGTATCATTTTATGTTTTAAAGTCTAATTTATCTGATATTATAGTGGCAACTCAGCTTGTTTATAGTACATAGTGTGTATGTTTTCCTCCCATTTGCTTTTGACACTCTTACAGAGAGCATTTTGAATTTCTGCCATTTGATTGGACTGTTTAATGTTATGCTTGATATATCTGAATTTATCTTTGCCATTTTGTTTTTCATATGTCATTTCATTTCTGGTTTTCTGTCCCCATTTTACTGGTTTTTAAAAATTCAGTGAATGTTTTCAAGTGTAACATTTTAATTTCTTTCATAATTTTCTCACTATATTTATAATTGTTTTCTTAATAGTTGCTCTAGGGCTTACAGTGTACATCTTAATAGAATTTACTCCAGATTTATATTACCTAATTGCAGTGACATAGAAGTATTACTCCTACATATACTTTCCCCCTTTCCTTTGCTGTTGTTGTATTTGTAATGCATATACCATCTAACCTATATAACAAACCCACAATACATTTGTATAATATTACTTTATATGATTTTGGGCTTCCCTTGTGGCTCAGCTGGTAAAGAATCTATCTGTGATGCAGGAGACCTGGGTTCAATCCCTGGGTTAGGAAAATCCTCTGGAGAAGGGAAAGGCTACCCACTCCAGTATTCTGGCCTAGAGAATTCCATAGATTGCATGGGGTTGCAAAGAGTCAGACACGAGTGAGCAACTTTCACTATATAATTTTATATCTTTTAGAGGTAAGAAATGAGAGAACTTAAATTTCATAGCGTTTGTGTGTGTGTGTGTGAAACTTTTTGCTTCTCTACATTTCTTCCTGTGGATTGCAGTTATCAGCTGCTTTCATTTAATTATCCCCAAACATCTTTGGTTCCACCTACCTGCTTCATTTGTGGCAATCTTTTCAAGTATGTTAAATTTCTGTATGCATGTATGCTAAGTCGCTTCAGTCATATCTGACTCTTTGCAACCTATGGACCATAGCCAGCAGACTCCTCTGACTGTGGCATTCTCCAGGCAAGTATACTGGAGTAGGTTGCCGTGCCCTTCTCCAGGGGATCTTCCCCACCCAGAGATCAAGCCAGTGTCTCTGACATCCCCTGCATTGGCAGGTGGGTTCTTTACTACTGGCACCACCTGGGAAGCCCACATGTCTGTATATTACTGGTCAATGGTATAATTACATACATGCTGGTTTATACAATTACTTTTAAATAAGTTGAGAATAAAGAAACATACAATTATAATGTCTTTTATAGTTGCTATTAATAAAATTATCTTTACTTGTATGCTTTACTTCTGTGGCAACTGTAAGTTCATTTCCTAAGTCTGTGAGTCTAAATATGCCATCCCATTGTCCTCTGGCTTCTAGATGAATGACAGAACTCAGCAATTTATCTTACTGAGATTCCCATATATATGCTTATTTTTCTCTAGATGCTCTCAGATTTTTTCCTTTGTTTTTGACTCTCAGCATCTTTCTTGTGATATATTTGGATGTGGATCTCTTTGTGTCTACTCAACTTGGAATTCATTGACTTCTTAGAAGTGTAGGTTAATGTAGTTTCACCAAACTTAGAAAATTTTCAGCCAGGATTTCTTCAAATATATTATCTGGTCCTTTTGGTACTTCCATCATGCATGGTTTGGTGTACTAATGGTGTCCCTCATTTCTCTGAGGCTCTATTCATTTTTCTTCATTTTTTTTTTTTGCTACTTTTTCAGATTGTATCATCACTATTAGTATCTTTTCAAGTTTGCTGATTCTTCTGCCAGCTCTAATCTGCTGGTTGATCCCCTCTAGTGAATTTTTATTTTGGTTATTGTACTTTTCAGCTCCAGAGTTATCCTTTAGATCTTTTTATAAATATAATTTTTATCTCTTTAGTGATAGTCTCTTTTGATGAGACATTATTATCATACTTTTCTTACTTTTTTAAACATGGGTTTTCTTTAGTTCTTTGGACATATTTTTAATAGCTGCTTTGAATCTTTATCTGCACAGTCTGACATCTGAAACCTCTCAAAGGCAGTTTCTGCTGCCTTTTCCTCGATTATATGAGTCATCTTTTCCAGTTTTTTTTGCCTGTGTCACAATTTTTTGTTGAAAACAGATCATTTTAGATAGTATATTTTAGCAGCAGTGGATACTAAGTTTCCTTTCCCCTTTAGGATTTGTCATTTCTTGGTTGTTTATTTGTTTAGCTCCTTGACTGGGCTATTTCAGTGACATCTATTTCCCCTGTAATATGTAGCCTTTAGTGTCCCTATTCAGAAGGCTCAGCCTTGGACATGTACAGTCACCCAATCCTTCTGGAATGATAGTGTTTTTAGCTGGCCTCTCTTTGATGAAGTTTCTAGCTGGTCTGCCTCTATTGATATTACACTCAACTCTTACCCACTACTAATTGGTAGATGATGGCTCTGTTCTTTCAATAACATCATGGAGGCATAAATTACTCTATGGTCTGAGCCAATTAAACTCAAGCCCCAGGGCCAGCGTAGGCTTATAGGTCAGTCTTTGAGGTCAGGTCAGAAAAACCTCAAAAAGAGACATTCTTAGCTATCTCTTTCCCTGGTTTTCTCTGTTACACTGAGATCTGACCTACTATTTTGCTTGTTGCTCTCATGCTCCTCTTAACTACACACCACTAAAATCTTTTTTTTTTCTCAATAGCCTCTTTAGGCTTGAACTTCCCCATTTTCTGTCCCAAATACTCAGGCTACCTAGGAAAATCTGTGAAACTTTCTGTTCTTGCAACTTGATTTTTCCCTGAGGAAGAGCCTTTGCACCCATTCTGTGGATTGAGTGGGTAGATCCCACTTTGCAGAGTAACATCCCTAGTCTATAAGCAGAATGCTGGGTCTTGACATTATTCCCTGGTCTTCTTGGCTTGTGCTGCTCAGCATGAAACCTGTGCCCTACCAGTGATTTTAAGTGGGAATGATTCAGGCCTTCAGTTCTTGGCCGACCATGCCTGAGGCAGATCTCCTGATCTATGAGTAAGGACTGAGTGGTGGAACAGAGATTCAGATCTCTGTAGTTCTTACCTCTGATCCAGCTTCTGTAGCACAGAGCTGTGTGAGATGAGGAGTGCTGGTATCTCACCTGCCCCCTGCTGCCCTTGACATATACCCTTGGAAAAAGCTTATCCCTAACAGAGAGCTGGGGGAAATAAAATCCTCTGTTCTTAGCTGTACCCATGATGAGTGGAGCTATCATCTTGCTGAGGTGGGGAAAAGAGAGGACAGGCCATAAACAGGTCATGGTTCAAATGTCACAGACACTTACTCTTCTAACCTAGATTTCATAGATTTTCTTGAATAAGTGTTTCTCCAATTGTTGTATAACCTTAGGACAATTTCAAGAGAATTTAAATGGCTGTTGTATTTTATAATTTTTTAAATGCTTGAAATGAAACATTTTGTTTCGAGAGAACTGTTGACATGTAGCTCTAAGAATTAAGACAGGGATCTCATGTACCCAGTATCCCCAAATGGTAACATCTTATAGGATTATAGTATAATATTGCAACTAGGATATTGACATCACTATATCAAGATATAGGACATTTTCATCATCACAAGGACTTTTATAATGACAACTACTCCTCTTGTACCACCAGCTTCACCTTATACCCTAGCAACCACTAATCTAGTCTTCCTTTCCATAATTTTGGTCTTTTTTTGTCTATTGTATAAGTAGAATCATATTAGTATGTATGTTTGTAACTTCAAGCATTTTGAAGAGTGGCGATAGTGAATATGCTTTAATTGCTTCTGATCTTAGGGAGAAAGCATTCAAACTTCCATCATTAACTGTATTGTTGACTACAGATTTTTGGTATGTGTTCTTTTTCAAGTTGAGGAAATTCTCCTCTATTCCTGTTTTTTCCTATGTTTCACTCTTTAGTCCACAGGTCTCTTCAAATTGCCATTCCAAAAGTGCTCCCTCCTTTTCTCTGCTTTTAAGATAGATAACTTTTCAGAGGAATTTCAAGCTCTCACTCAATCTTTGAGCCTGGTTAGCTCGATTCATTGGAGAAGGCAATGGCTCCCCACTCCAGTACTCTTGCCTGGAAAATCCCGTGGACAGAGGAGCCTTGTAGGGTGCAGTCCATGGGGTCGCTAAGAGTTGGACACGACTGAGCGACTTCACTTTCACTTTTCACTTTCATGCATTGGAGAAGGAAATGGCAACCCACTCTAGTGTTCTTGCCTGGAGAATCCCAGGGACAGGGGAGCCTGGTGGGCTGCCGTCTATGGGATCACACAGAGTTGGACACGACTGAAATGACTTAGCAGCAGCAGCAGCAGCAGCAGCTCGATTCATGTCTATTCTTCTCTTTCTCTTCTTCTCTCACGTTCGTGTACCAGACGATTGGTCTCCCTCCAAGATGATGACTCTCTGACCTACATCTTTTATTTAGTTCTCTTCCCAGGACTCTGTTTCCCCTGATGAACTCCCCCTTCTGAAGTTTTATATTGCATCTCTTTGAACACCTGTTCTAAGGTCAAGGATGTGTAATCTAAAACTTTTACCGCTCTAAACAATCTTTTCCCTCACGTATGTATTTAAAATAACATTTCCATTTTCACTCTTTTAAATGGATATTATTCATTCTCCAATGACCAGCTCATGTCAAGACTGGTCAGCATTGTCCAATAATCCATTTTCCTTCTAATCTCTTCCTTTCGGTCATGTACTTGATATGATTAGAGAGAGGGAAATTGAAGATGCCACCTAGAGATGTGAAGAGTCTGCTACAAGGTACCATCATTTTGGGAAGATCATGAAGTTCTGGAAATCTGGTCCTTCTTATAACATGTTGAATTGAATAAGGTCCGGCAAATGAGAAGATGTATGACATATGCTCACGTAGAGACTTGTAAACAAACGTTTATGGCTGTGCTCAGTCGCTCAGTTGTGTCCGACTCTTTGTGATCCCATGCACTGTACTCTGCCAGGCTTCTCTGTTCATGGGATTTCCCGGGAAAGAATATTGGAGTGAGTTGCCATTTCCTTCTCCAGGAATCTTCTCAACTCAGATACTGAACCCTTGTCTCTTGCATCTCTTGCAGATCCTTTACCCCTGCACCACCTCGGAAGCCCCCGGTCAGTGAGACATCAATAAATTTCACAGGAGACTGATACACAAATAAGTAATACAATGGTCATTTCCCCCTACAATATCTTGAGAAAGTTTTGTAGTTGTAAACTAGGTAACCCCAGTTTACAGTTGGAGAAAGAGACACTCTGTGTCAAAAAGCTGGCTAAGATCCTTCAGAAAGTCAAAGGCAGCATCATTATAGTAATAAAATGCTCCTCCTGCTCATCAAGGTGAGATGTCTTCCCCACAGAGTTCTCTAGACATTTCTGGAACACAAAGCTTTATTTCCAAAATTAGATGTTATTGGGCATAAGTATGTGCTGTCAAAAAAAGATATGCCCATTTTTTTTCCAGTCTGTGTTCAATTGCCTGAAGTTACTGTTACTGAGAGTACAAACTGCCCAGTATTCTTGAAGATATTCTGTCAAATATATAAACCAGATTGTGTGTTAATTTATACAACATTTCCGTGAATACTCTCCAGATGTTTAATGTCACAGAAAGAACTTATTCTGTTGTTTAGCATTCATCAAAACCACATCCTCTGTGTTTGCATATGACAGGGCACCCCAGGACATAAATGCTAAAAAGAGAATGGACACATATGGTAAACTTTAGGGAAAATAAACTTTGCGATATTGTAATATAAGATGAAGTTAAGGAGTGTGATGTGACTTTAGAATACATATATCAAAAGTGAAGTGAAGTAAAATGTTTGGTACTTTTCACAGAGCCACAAAAAAGAGAAATCCCCAATGTGTATCTCTTTATCTATTTTGTAATTAATATTGATTACACGAGAGCAGGAGAAATACCCAATGCCAAAGGATCATGGCCAGCATACATTTTGAGTATTTAGAGCCAGTTTTTAAATATTTTGAATGTGCATTTTTTATTATAATGTGTCAAGTTAGATATATATGCATACCCTTTTGATTATACTGCTTAGATCCTCTTTCTCCTTATTCTCGTCCTCTTGATCTATCTTGTTGCTAAAAGTGGTATATTACAATTTCCTATCATTAGGGTGTTTCTACCTACCTATGTCTTCTTTCATCTCCTGTAGTTTTGCTTCATAAAAGTAGCTGTGTTATTTGATGTATAATATTCATGTGTTATATCTTCATTGTGGATCATGGTTTTTAGCACTTCTTTGTCATGTTTTCCTGATATCAGACTTGAATTCTATTTTACATTATCAGGATTTGCTTCACTTGCTCTCTTTTTATGCCCAGTTTCCAGGTATACTGTGGCGTGCATGTGTGTGTACAAAGTCACCTCAGTCATGTGCAACTCTTTGCAACCCTATGAACTGTAACCCCACCAGGCTCCTCTGTCCGTGGGATTTTCCACACAAGAATACTGGAGTGGGTTGCCATGCCCTTTTCCAGGGTATCTTCTCGACCCAGGGATCGAACCCACGTCTCTTCTGTCTCCCACATTGGCAGGCAGGTTCTTTAGCACTGCACCACCTGGGAAGTCCATATAGTCTTGCACATCCCTTTATTAAAATTAATTAATTTATCTTAATTTTTTTAAGATGATCACTGTAAGTCAACACAGTAATTCTCTCTTCACTGCCACACATACTTTTAATTTTGGCTTTTCTGAGTCACTTTGTTTGAAATGTATTTCTTACATATAGAATGTAGTTTGGGTTTTGTTTTCAAGTCAACTGGATTTTTTTTTCTTTAGATGTTATATTCATTCACATTTTAAATTGAAAAATGATAACAGTAAAATTGCCTTTATTAGTATACAGTTTTAAACATGTATGCAAATTCATGTTGTTATCACCGTAATCTGAATATAGAACAACTCCCTCACACTGGTTCCATGGAGTCAATTCCTTCCTCCCACGTACCTCCTGGTAAACACTGATCTTTTCTTCATTGCTTTAGTTTTGCATTTTCTGGGATGACATAGAAATGTCATAGAAATGAAGTCACACAGTGTGTAACCTCTTGAGATTGGCCTCCTTCTCATTACATTGGTCAATGTAATTCTTTTGAGGTCCATCTGTCTTTTGCTTGCTGCATGTGTCAATAATTTGTTCTTTTTCATTGCTAAGCATTATTCCATCAATCAGATATCATACAGTTATCCTACAGTGTTCATTTGTTGGAAGAAAATGGGTTGTTTATAGAATTTGGAAATTATGGATAGAGCGGATATGTACATTTGTGTACAGGTTTTTGTGTGTACATGTATTTTCATTTCTCTGGGAGAAATGCCTGTGAGTGAGATTGTAGGGTCATATGGTATATGTATGTTTAACTTTATAGGAAACTTGCAAACTAGTTTATTTTTGTTGTTTTAATTTATTTTTAATTGAAGAATAACTGCTCTACAGTGTTGTATTGGTTTCCACTGTACAGCCATGTGAATCAGTCATGAATATACATATATCCTGGCCTTCTTGGACCTCCCTCCTACCCACCCCCCATTCAAACTATTTGATACAGTGACTGTACCATTTTTAAATTCCCATCAGCAAAGATTACATTTCTAGTTGTTTTTCTTCTTTGTCAGCACTTAGTATTGTCAAGTTTTTTATTTCCCCATCTTCAGTGATATCTTTTTGTAGTTTTAATTTATGTTTCACTCATAATGGTAAGCGTCTTTCCTGTGCTTATTTGTCATCTGAGTATCCTCTTTGGTAAAGTGCATATCCAAGTCTTTTCTCATCTAAACAATTAAGTTGTTTGTTTCCTAATTGTTCATTAATGTTTATAGTTTCGACAGTTCTTTTTTTTAAATTAGTTAATTAATCTTTGGCTTCCCTGGGTCTTTGTTGCTGCTTGCCAGCTTTCTCTAGCTGTGGTGACAGGGGTTTCTCTCTAGTTGTGGTGCGTGTTCTTCTCATTGCAGTGGTTTCTCTTGTCGTGGAGTATGGGCTCCAAGTTCAGGGGCCTAGGTGCCCCATGGCATGTGGAATCTTCCTACCCCAAGGATCGAATCTTTCTGCCTGCATTGGCAAGCACATTCTTATCCACCGTACTACCAGGGAAGTCCTGAGAGTTCTGTATATAGTCTGGATACAAATCTTTTGTTGTATATAACGTTTGCAAATGTTTCATTCATGGTCTGGACCTTATCCCTTCTTTTTCTTAAGTGTCTTACACTTAAGTGGAGGTTTTAAAGTTTAATGAATTCAAATTTACCATTTTTTTTCTTTATGACATTTAGTGTCGTATTTAAGAACTCTTTGACTTAGTCCAAGATACAAAGATTTTCTGCTATGTTTTCTTAAAAAAATTTATAGTTGTATGTTTTACATCTAGACCTATGATTGATTTTGAACTAATTTTGTATGAAGTTGGAAGAGTTTTGCCTATAGACATCCAATTGTCCTAACACCGTATGTTGAGAAGGCAGTTGTTTCTCTCCTTTCCACCTTTGTCAAAAATCACCTGGAGGGGACTTCCTTGGTGGTTCAGTGGTTAAGAATCCATGCTTCCAATGCAGTGGCTACAAGTTCAGTCTCTAGTCAGGGAACTAAGATTCTACTTGCCATGTGGTGTGGCCAAAAGAAGTCAACTGGACATATTTTGAGTCTGTTTCTGACTCTGTTCTGATCCATTGATCGACATATGTCTCTCTCTTCACCATCACAGCACTGTCTTGGTTATGATAGCTTTATGTTTGGGTGTGGATGTGTGTGTGTGCTCAGTTGCATCTGAGTCTTTGACCTCATGGACCATAGCCTGCTAGGTTCCTCTGTCCATAGAATTTTCCAGGCAAGAATACTGGAGCATGTTGCCATTTCTTACTCCAGGAGATCTTCCTGATCCAGGGATTAAACCCACATCACTTATATCTCCTGCTTTGGCAGGCAGGTTCTTTAACACTAGCACCACCTCTGACAGCTTTATGCTCACGTGTGTGCTAAGCTGTGTCTGGCTCAATTGTGTCTGGCTCTTTGCATCCCTATGGACTGAAGCCCACCAGGCCCCTCTGTCCATGGGGTTCTCCAGGCAAGAATACTGAAATGGGTTGCCATGCCCTTCTCCAATGATAGCCTTATAATAAGTGTTAAAACACGGTAGTGTGGGTCCTTTAACTTTATTCTTTTTTTTCAAACTTGTTTTAACTATTTTAATTTCTTTATAAAAGAAATATAAATTTATATAAATTTTAGAATCAGTTGCATTAGATTTATAGATCCCTTTCATAGTAAAATAGGTGGAACAAACTTTAAAACTGTAAAACCTAATGACATAATGGGGACGTATGAACCAAGCAGTCAGTCCAAGAAGTGGAACTTTAAAGCTTGTATCTATTTCTATGCTTTCCCTCTGTATCCATAAGTATATTTTCCTTTAATGAAGCTAATTATTCCAGGAAGACATTCCTATTTGTTGAATTCTTAGTTCTTTTGAATCACCTTTCCTTCTACTTGTGATTTATCTTGTCACTGGAAGATTTTCTTTTTTGTCCACTCTCACACACTTCCCTTCCCCTTGACTCCTACCTCTGGCAACCATCAATCTATGCTTCCCTTCTCAGATCAAGACTAAGACCTTTCTCAGTACTCCCATAGTTTTTGTTGCTCAGTCACCAAGTTGTGTCTGACTCTTTGTGACCCCATGGACTGCAGCACATCAGGCTTTCTTGTCTCTCAGCATCTCCCAGAGTTGTCTTCTGATTTCATGGCTGCAGTCATCGTCCGCAGTGATTTTAGAGCCCAAGAAGAGGAAATCAGTCACTGCTTCCACCTTTTCCCCTTCTATTTGCCATGAAGTGATGGGCCAGTTGCTATGATCTTAGTTTTTTTAAATATTTCATTTGAAGCCGACCTTTTCACGCTTCTCCTTCACCCTCATCAAGAAGTTGTTTTGTTCCCCTTCACTTTCTGCCATTAGAGTGGTATCGTCTGCATATCTGAGGTTGTTAATATTTCTCCTGGAAATCTTGATTCCAGCTTGTAACTCATCCAACCTAGTATTTCTCATGATGTGCTTGGCTTATAAGTTAAATAAACAGGGTGATAGTAAACAGGCCTTGTCGTACTCCTTTCTCAATCTTGAACCAGTCAGTTGTTCTGTACAAGATTCTAACTGTTGCTTCTTGACCAGCACACAGGTTTCTCAAGAGACCAGTAAGATGGTCTGGTATTCCTGTCTCTTTAAGAGTTTTCCACAGTTTGTTATTATCCACACGGTTGAAGGCTTTAGCGTAGTCAATGAAACAGAGGTAGATGTTTTTCTAGAATTCCCTTGCTTTCTCTGTGATCCAACAAATGTTGGCAATTTGGTCTCTGGTTCCTCTGCCTTTTCTAAACCCAGCTTGAACATCTGGAAGTTCTCGGTTCACATAATGCTGAAGCCTAGGATGCAGGATTTTAAGTATAACCTTACTAGGATGGGAGATGAGTGCAATTGTTTGGTGGTTTGAACATTCTTTAGTACTGCCCTTCTTGGGAATTGGGATAAGGATCGACCTTTCCACTCTTGTGGCTACTTGACACCAAGTCTGCCCCTCAATTTTGAACAAATGAGTGAAATGTATTTTTACCTCAATTGATATCATCCCCAGTTTCAGATGAACTGTTTTTCTACTTCTTGATACCATTATGTAGCTTTTGAAGAAGGACTAAAGAAGTAATCAAAGCTCTTGAAAATTAATCTGGAAAAATGAAGCTATAGATATTTCTAGACCCTACTGATTATGTTAATGACCACTTGAATCTCTCATTACTCAGTTGGATTTTTTTTTTCTTTCACTTCCAGTGTATATACATTTGAATCCTTCCCAGCAATGCTGAGCAGGGAGGTAAATGATAAATATTAAGTTGTGAAAATACTGCATGACACAACAAGAGTGCCATAAATGGTTAGTTACAGACAAGCTGCTTCACAGAATATATTTCCATTTCTTTTATTTGGCAAGAAGCTGACTTAAAAAATGAGTTAATGTGGGATTAAATATTTAGTTCAAAATCTGTATCAGATGACTAAGTATCAAATAGTAGAATATATCCTTAGAATTAGTTTTAATTTAAATATTTACTAATGTAAAATTCTGATGTGCCTAGTGTTCATGTCATTTATTATCACAAGTATAAAGGGTTTATATATATATCTATATATTAATTTTTATGATGCTAAAATTTAATATTTATAATGTTACACTTAATTCATCTGTTTAAAAACACTTCCTGAGTACTTGAATGGGTCTTCCTGATGGCTCAGACAGTAAAGTATCTGCCTGCAATGCAGGAGACCTGGGTTCTATCCCTGGGTTGGGAAGATCCCCTGGCGGAGGGCATAGCAACCCATTCCAGTATTCTTGCCTGGAGAATCCCCATGGACAGAGGAGTCTGGAGGACTATAGTCCCTGGGGTCGCAAAGAGTTGGACATGACTGAGTGACTAAGCACACACACACAGAGTTCCTAGGCCTACTTTTGGAATCTAGGATTACATCAATGAAGCAAACATACAGGTATTTTAAATTCCATAACCAAATGATGTATATAATAATAAACTTTCTTTGGAGTTTATCTAAAACAAATTATTTCTGTTTAGGGGAAAATTCTGCATATATTATCATTGTATTATAAATACCTTTGAATCTATTTTGATTTTAAATAAGTATGTGATGGATAAGAAATCTAACTTAATAAACTGAATTGATACATAATTTTTAGCAATTGTAATTTATATTACAAATATATGTGAAATCTATTTTACTTTTGCTTTCATGAAAGATAATATTTTCCATCACGTAACATAATCCTTAATGTTTTATCACAGTTTTGCTCAAGATTCCTGTGCCCTAGGCCACGGAATATTGTGATGTGATCTAGGATTGTCCTAACATAGCTCTAAATCTATATGTATCCTGAACATTGGCATAGGCTTACTTAGCATTCATTAAATACCTCAGCTTTTCAGTGTGTGATTCTGTACTGGGAGGTCATATACATGAATGCCACATATTTTACCCATTTAACTCATTTCTTACTTAACAGATATTTCAAGTTTAGTTTTTAACAGTGATAGTCTGAATATTTTGACATAAAATGGTTCTTGTGTCTTGAAAATAATTAAATCATAATGCCACTAGGGGGCTCACATACCATGTGTGTAATTCATGTGGCATCACACATCTGCATAACGCTTTTGGGTACTTAAAAGGATGTGATAGCTGGGACCATAATACTATATTCAATAGTTTTTGCGTGATAGATGTAAGGGCACAATAACAGAAGGAAACACATTAACTAGGTGTAACTTATCAGTGAAGTTAGCAGTGAGGAGTCAAAAATTGAAACTGGATAAATGCTAGTCTGGTACCAGTCCCTGTGACACCTCTTCTATCTAGACTTGCTGCTGCTGATGCTATAGGAATGTAAGCTCTAGCTGTCAATCACTAGAGTCCTAGGACTGGACAAAGTTACTTTCCGACAGATAACACTATCTGGCATTATTTCAGTTGTCCCTTGTAACTGAGAAGATTTATTTGTAATCAGTTTAAAAAATCTTTAGCTTGTTCATTTTGTTAGTGTAAGAAAGTGTATGTTTTATATCAACGTTCTTTCATTTTCTAAAGAATCTAGGAAGGCAAGTTTTTAAGATCATGCCAATTTATGTGTTTCCAGCCAAGTACATGCATAAATATATATATATATATTTTTACTAATTCCATCTAGTCTTATTTTTTTTTATTTTTTATTTATAATCAAGGGACAGTTCAGCATTAATTTGGCAGGAACTGGGATGAAGATATCCAGTACAGCAAAGTGGCTGGCTCAGGGCAGTTATGCCTCTGTGATCATTCACAGATCACAGGTAAGTCCTATTGGACCAAAAAGCCTGTCTGAAATACTTCTGTGCTGTGAAGTAGTGTTAAATTCCTCTACCTTAAGTTCAGAATTATATGAAGTTAATGACTAATGCTTTTGAACTGTGGTATTGGAGAAGACTTTTGAGAGTCCCTTGGACTGCAAGGAGATCCAACCAGTCCATTCTGAAGGAGATCAGCCCTGGGTATTCTTTGGAAGGACTGATGCTGAAGCTGAAACTCCAGTACTTTGGCCACCTCATGAGAAGAGTTGACTCACTGGAAAAGACTCTGATGCTGGGAGGGATTGGGGGCAGGAGGAGAAGGGGACGACAGAGGATGAGATGGCTGGATGGCATCACTGACTTGATGGACATGAGTCTGAGTGAACTCCAGGAGTTGGTGATGGACAGGGAGGCCTGGCATGCTGCGACTCATGGGGTCGCAAAGAGTCGGACACGACTGAGCGACTGAACTGAATTGAACTGAATGACTAATGAGTTTTTCCATATAATGGGGTATGTTACATTATGACGAGGTATAACTAATGAAATTATGGAATGAGGTTCATTTTTATTCATGTGCTTATGGAGGTTTTATATATATACACATTCTTGTTTAGGCTATAGATATCTGTGCATGAAATCAAGTGCCAGAGCATATAGATTTAAGTAGTTCAAGTTTGGGGCTAATGGTTTGAAACACAGGTGCTTCAAAAAGAGGTAGTCTTTCTAATTATTGAAGACTGTTACATTTTAATATTTCAAAGTAAGAGGTAAATTTTTGGTTTATTTACCTCCCTGCTTTGATTTAGTGATTTAGTGATGTCAGAGTCATTTGTCATTTAATGAACATCCTTTATAGTTTCTTCAATAATTAGGAATATTTTTATGGTTGTATGAACATTTTCCTCATCTATCTTTATTTAGAAAACATTGTCATGATTTGAGAGAATAGCATTGAAACATGTATATTACCATGCGTGAAGTAGATCACCAGTCCACGTTCAATGTACGAGACAGGGAGCTCAGGGCCAGTGCACTGGGATTTTAATTTTTCTTATAGCACATGTATTATCTAAAGTATTATCCTCCTAATTGTGGTGCTGGTATAGTGTGCTAACACATAAAATTTATGAGATGGCTCCTGGTACTTAGAATTACCACATCTTAAATAGCATGACCCCATCTACATTAAATCAGGATCTCTGTTATAATTTCTGTTCTCACCTATATTGCACCATTTAAATCAGTACCATCAACAGTCCCTGCCTACACCAAGGTTTTAGAATTTTTCTTTCTTTTGCTAAAAGTGATTTCATTCCTATATATACATACTACTTGTAAATGAAATTCAATTTTCTGATATTTGCAGACTTTAAAATACTTTATTTCTGACCATTATGAATTTGTGTTTTAATTAATAATTAAAGACTTTATATTTTTATTATTTCTATCACATGGGTAAACAGTAGGCTTTTAAAATGGTTATTTATTTCTAAATATTTATTTGGCAAATTTAAGTGTCATTCTTTTGGGTAGAAGAACGGAAATAAATCAATTACTTAGTTAAAATATGTTCTGAGTAGGTATAAAATTTAGACAGTGCAACGAGATATTCTGACTTTATCTAGTTGTTAAGGTATCTTCTTGTTAAATGACAGCTGGCCAAGGGCAGCAATAAAAATGAATATTTGGTACAATCATTCCTTTCGCGTCTATTTAAGTTTTATTGTAAAGACTATTTGTTTACTTATTGAGAATTTCTCCCTCAATCAAAGATTTTGCACATGAAGGTATTTCCTGAGATCTGACGCATGGTGTGAAACTCTGACTTATGAAACCCAAATGTACTTATGGAAATGAACACATATTTTCATTTCTTAGTGAAGTTAAACAAGATTAGGGGTTTACTTGATCCATTTGAGAACAGGAATGTATATAAATTGGAATTTTTACTGCCATCCCCTTCTCTGTTTACTCAGATTCTCTAGAGTGTAGAAAGCTTCTGAAAGAAGAGGCAACTTCAAAAGCCCCTGATCTCAAAACATTCTTTATCCTCAAAAGTTTCAGGAACCCAGTTTCCTTTTCTACCCTCCCTCCTTAGATTAAAAAAACAAAAACATAAATAAAGCAAAACTTACCTTCTTCAGAAACCATAAGAGTTCAAACTATTTTTGTTTCATCCGATCAAAAGGCCATTTGACTTTTGGACCTAAAGTTGGAAGACAGTCTGGAAAGAAAATTTATCCTGTCCTCATCACTTCCTTCACCAGCCTCTGCCCACCCATTCCTCAGTTAGCAGCTCTGCTTTTCTAAAAAGGAAGAAGAAGAATCTCCTTTTTTGTTGTCGTTTAGTCACTAAGTTGTGTCTGACTCTGTGTCTAATTATAATTCTTACTTTCGATCCAGTTGTTTCCCCCATTCTTTCACCTTTTATATTTTCTTCAAGCTGTGTTTCCAATGCTTCCAGGAGATGTTTGAAGTTAAGGTCAAGTTTGCATAATATCCTTCTTTTATTTAGTCCATGAGAATCTTATATAAAATCCTAATACCTTTCTTTTATTCAGTCTGTGAGAAACACTGGACAACAAATTGGGAGAGGTTTTAATAAACTCACTGAAGCAAATAGATACCTTGATGAAAAATGCGTGGATTGAGAGGAATTGTCCAACGTAAAGTGTAGTTTATAATTATCAAGTGGCTAATATGAATCTCGGGTTCTCTAATTCCTGTGACCACAGATTTCAACTGAGCCTGAAATGGCATGATCTTTGACCTCAAGTATAATTGTTATAGGAAACCTTGGCTAATTATTTCAGCCACATGATTCAAAGCCTTTGCTTTTCTGCCTTGCGCACACAGATACCAGCATGTAACAGATTCTCCCGTATCTCTGCCTCTTCTATTTTCAGGATGGAACCAAAGTCTATGGCAGATGTGGAGGGTTCTGTGGAAAGTGTATTCCTCACATGACTACTGGTCTCCCAGTTCAAGTAGTGTGAACATTCAGAAGGAAAGTGTGTCCCAAAGAAGAGACATTCTCTGGAACCTGCAAATAGCTGGTGCTTGTTTCTTTATTCCTTCCTGAGATTTATGTCTAAAATATTTGTGCCTTTTTTCTAGGATGCTCATGAGGAGTCAATCACTGCTTAATTTTTCAAGGCCTTTGAAATAAACTGAATGATACATGGTTCTAATCAGGATCCTTAAAAGGATGAAATAATTTATGGTAGGGCATACAGGGATATTTGAATTATGCTAAGATAATACTACTGTTAACAGATTGCACTGGACCAGAATTATGTTATGCCTGTAAACACACATGTAAATCTCTGCTCACATCCTACTGTACAATGAAATGTTTATTCTACTTGTTAAAATGGAGCAAGTAAAAATTAGGAAAATGAACTTAAATCATAAACATTATTGAATCTGTCAGAATAGCAAATCAATGGTCACATCAAAAAAGTACATAGCCATTATACTTTCTACTGATACAGCTTAGATACCTTGTTTTATGTTTCCTTTAATTTTTAATTGTGCATTATGGTGCTTCAAAAAAAATCATCCTAAAATATAGTATAGTTTTGTAATTAAAGTATATAGTTGGGTTAAATACTAAACATGAAATTTTGTGGGTATAATACAGAATAAGATATGATTTAGTAGAATTTCACTTAAAAACACCTACCTCTAATTTGATTGTACTTATAAGAGCAATACATTGTTTTTAAAATGTTTATATTCTATCATGTCTTTATAACTTATATGCCTATATGTCTACTCTTAAAAAATTTATTTTCTCAAAGTTATGTACTGTATATTAATCAAGTAGAAAACTAAGAATTATTGACATTTTGAAGAACCTGTTTTGCTAAACATAAAATTATTTTTACATATGCAAAATTTTTATTAGAGAGTTCAAGTTATTTTATATCTGAGGTCTCTCAAATCCAGAACATGAAAGATAGTATAAAAATTAACTATTCACAAGTAAATGCTCAGGTATTAAGAGATTTTTTAGGTGAATAATTTGTGTATTATACAACCATTTGATTTTAAAAGAATCAGATAATATTTTTCTATGATAACCTCCTCTATAAACCAAGAAAACTGAATCTAATAATAGATTTTTGCCAGGAAATAGTAGTGTAGTAGTTTTACCCACAAAGTTTTTCTTTTTCAAACTATTAGGGGTATATTGTACCATATAAGGTACTAAAGCAATTTTGTACCAATGTGGTTAAATAAACATTTAGGGATCTCTGTATCAGAAAAGAAGTATTTTGCACTATGTGCCTGAAACCAGTTACAAACATTATTACAAAATGTATAACATGTTCTAGAAATGTTTTTATGCATAAGTAAAATCATATAATTTATAAACATTTGAATAATAAAGATATTTGTGTGATACATTGGGACTTTGCTTTCATTTTCCTTAAAAAAAACATTTTACTCCAATTATTGCAATTTCAATGGAAATATCTCCTGCCTAGGAGAAGGCAATGGCACCCCGCTCCAGTACTCTTGCCTGGAAAATCCCATGGATGGAGGAGCCTGGTGGGCTGCAGTCCATGGGGTTGCTAAGACTAGGACATGACTGAGCGGCTTCACTTTCACTTTTCACTTCCATGCACTGGAGAAGGAAATGGCAACCCACTCTGGTCTTCTTGCCTGGAGAATCCCAGGGACAGGGGAGCCTGGTGGGCTGTTGTCTATGGGGTCGCACAGAGTCAGACACGACTGAAGTGACTTAGCAGTAGCAGTGTACACCCTTATGGAAATAAGGGCATGAGGCTGACAGAAATTTGCAATGACTTCTGTTTATAGAAGGGGTACCATGTATACTCATATTCAGTTGGCCAAATTAAATCACATGACCAAATCCTAGGCAATGTGACAGGGAAATATACTTCTGCTACAGGGCAGGATGGCCAGATGTATGGAAATGAGTGAGGACTCACAATCTTCTCCCAAGGGAGGGAGAAGATCCTTGGGAACAATAAGATTTTATGTCCACCATTTTATGTCTTCAGCTTCACCAGAAATTGCCAGAGTACTACTTTCTAAAGGGGTGGAATAAATTTAAATTACCGCTGCCTCTGTGTACAAATATTAGAATATCTACATTCTCAGTGACATGTCAATTTTTTTTGATCTGATGGGGTAGAGAGTAGTATTCAACTGTTTGAATTTATATTTATCTAACACAATTGCACTCATCCCACATGATAGGAAAGTAATGCTCAAAATTCTTCAAGCCAGGCTTTAACACTATGTGAACCATGAAAATTCCAGATGTTCAAGTTGGTATTAGAAAAGGCAGAGGAAGCAGAGGTCAAATAGCCAACATCCATCGGATCATCGAAAAAGCAAGAGTTCCAGAAAAGCATCTATTTCTGCTTCACTGACTACAGTAAAGCCTTCAACTGTGTGGATCACAACAAACTGGAAAATTCTTCAAGAGATGGGAATACCAGACCACCTTACCTGCCTCCTGAGAAATCTGTGTGTAAGTCAAGAAGCAACAGTTAGAAACAGACAAGGAACAACAGACTGGTTTCAAATTGGGAAAAGAATACGTCAAGGCTGTATATTGTCACCCTGCTTAGTTAACTTATATGCAGAGTACATCATGAGAAATGCTGGGCTGGAGGAAGCACAAACTGGAATCAAGATTGCCAAGAGAAATATCAATAACCTCAGATATGCAGATGACACCATCCTTATGGCAGAAAGTGAAGAACTAAAAAAGCCTCTTGATGAAAGTGAAAGAAGAGCGTGAAAAAGCTGTGTTAAAATTCAACATTCCAAAAACTAAGATCATGGCATCCAGTCCCATCACTTCATGGCACATAGATGGGGAAACGGTGGAAATAGTGACAGACTTTATTTACTTGGGCTCCAAAATCACTGCAGATGCTGACTGCAGCCATGGAATTTAAAGACGCTTGCTCCTTAGAAGAAAAGAATGACCAACCCAGACAGCACATTGAAAAGCAGAGACAGTACTTTGTCAACAAACTTCCATCTAGGCAAAGCTAATGTTTTTCCAGTAGTCACGAATGGATGTGAGAATTGTACCGTAAAGAAAGCTGAGTGCTGAAGAATGGATGCTTTTGGACTGTGATGTTGGAGAAGACTCTTGAGAGTCCCTTTGACTTCAAGGAGATCCAACCAGTCAATCCTAAAGGAAATCAGTCTCAAATATTCATTGGAAGGACTGATGCTGAAGCTGAAACTCCGATACTTCACCTGATGGGAAGAACCGACTCAATGGGAAAGACCCTGATGCTGGGAAAGATTGAAGGCAGGAGGAGAAGGGGACGACAGAGGATGAGATGGTTGGATGACATCACTGACTCGATGGACATGAGTTAGAGTAAGCTCTGGGAGTGCTGCATTCCATGGACTCATAAAGAGTCTTGCAGGACTGAGAGACTGAACTGAACTGCTGAGAGGCTCTTGTAGAGTAAAACTTACAATTAAAACTTAATCAAGTGAAACTTAATCCAGTTATCTGCTGGTGAGTGGGGCTGAGCTTCCTCCCTGGTAGTTTCTTGGTCTGAGGCAACCCAGCTCTTTGATCTAAGGGGTGTATGGTCAGGTTAATGGTGACCTCCAGCAGGGTTTATGCCAAAGGGGACCTTCCCAGAAAGCTGCTGCCAGTCCTTGCATCCCTGTGGTGAGGCCCTGCTGACCCACACTTCCACAGGAGACCCTCCAACACTAGCGGGTAGTTTTGGTTCAGTCTCCTGTGAAGTCATTGCTCCTTTCCTCTGAGTCTTGGTGTGCACAAGGTTTTGTTTGTACCCTCCAAGACTTGAGTCTTTGTTTCCCCCAGTCCTGTGGAAGTTTAGTAATCAAGTCCCTTTGCCCATCAAGGTCAGCTTCCCTGGGGTTTCCCAGTCCCTTTGTCGGGTCCCCAGGCTGGGAAGCCTGACATGTGGTTCCAAACCTTCACAACAGTGGGAGAATTTCTTTGGTATTATTGTTCTCCAGTTTGTGGGTCACCCATCCAGCGGCTATGGGATTTGATTTTATCATGATTACCCCCTCCTACCATCTTGCTGTGGCTTATTCTTTGTCTTTGGACATGGGGTATCTTCTTTTAGTAGGTCCATCATCCTCCTGTTGATGGTTGTTCAACAGTTAGTTGTGATTTTGGTGCTCTAGCAGGAGATGAGTGCCTGTCCTTCTACTCTGCCATTTTGAACCAGAAGAAACAAAACTATTTAGTATTTAATTGTGAGGAAATAACGCAGTCCTGGAATGGAGTAAATCAGCACTTTTTAATGCACAAAATCTGTTCAGTTTACCAAGCAAAGCAAAAAGATTTCATTCACAGTGTTTCATAGTTAAGTCTGCCTGAGTTTTTGATGTACTTTGCATTTTCTATCTTTTGGGTCTCATAATAAACACACAACTATAACCTCAATGTTGTAAATTGTAAAATGGTGGGAAGAAAAATTTCACTGCTTGCCCTCCTAATATATAAATTATGAGATTAAATGGGCTATTGTTTGTGAATATGCCTTGAATGGTAGAAAGTGCTAAATTAGCTATATTCTTTAATGTTAAACATAGAAAATAATTCCAAAAGGGCTCTAGTGACCAAGCAGCAGGTTCTGAAGGTCTACACTCCAGTTCTGCTCCTTATGTAAGCTCTATGACCTTGGGAAAATCACAAACTTTGTATGAACATTATGGTTGTAACTATACATGTGAGCTGTTAGTAGTATCTTTCTCACTTTGTGGCTAAAATATTAATCTATAAAAATTTGGCACTAGGTCAGGTTCATAAGTTAGGTTAAAAATCATTTTTGCTTAAACATTTTTATTGTGGTAAGATATGCCTTACATGATATTTACCACCTTACCCATTTAAAAAAATTCGGTTTAGGGATATTCAGTACTTCAGCCATTGCCACCATCCATCTTCAGAACTCTTTTCATTTTGGAATCTGAAACACTGTGCCATGAAACAATAATCCCCCATTTAATGTTCATCCATGTTATGGCATGTGTCAGAATTTCCTTCTATTTTTAAGGCCAATAATATTCCATCGTATATACCATCCATCGCTTACATTCAACTGTCAGTGGACATTTGGGTTCCTTTCATGTTTTAGCTATTGTGAATAAAATTTGGATGGATGTACAATATGGGTGGATGTAGAAGAAAGGTGGATGTACAAGAATTTCTTTGAGACTCTGGTCTCTCTTGTTTTGGTTGTATACCCAGAAGTGGAATTATTGATAATATAGTTGTTCTGTGTATATTTTTTTGAGGACCCACCATACTGCCGCATGCTGTTTTCCAAAGTGGTTGCTCCATTTTACAATCCCATGAACAGATCCAATTTCTCCATATCTTCATTGACAGTGGTTATTTTTAATGTTTTCAATAGTAGCCACACTAATGGATGTAAGGTGCTATCTCACTGAGGTTTTGATTTACATTTTCCAATTTTGGGGGCTCCAAAATCACTGCAGATGGTGACTGCAGCCATGAAATTAAAAGACACTTACTCCTTGGAAGAAAAGTTATGACCAACCTAGATAGCATATTCAAAAGCAGAGATATTACTTTGCCGACTAAGGTCCATCTAGTCAAGGCTATGGTTTTTCCTGTGGTCATGTATGGATGTGAGAGTTGGACTGTGAAGAAGACTGAGCGCCGAAGAATTGATGCTTTTGAACTGTGGTGTTGGAGAAGACTCTTGAGAGTCCCTTGGACTGCAAGGAGATCCAACCAGTCCATTCTGAAGGAGATCAACCCTGGGATTTCTTGGGAAGGAATGATGCTAAAGCTGAAGCTCCAGTACTTTGGCCACCTCATGGGAAGAGTTGACTCATTGGAAAAGACTTTGATGCTGCGAGGGATTGGGGGCAGGAGGAGAAGGGGACAACAGAGGATGAGATGGCTGGATGGCATCACTGACTTGATCGAGTCTGAGTGAACTCCGGGAGTTGGTGATGGACAGGGAGGCCTGGCATGCTGCGATTCATGGGGTCGCAAAGAGTCAGACACAACTGAGTGACTGAACTGAACTGAATGATAAATAATTTTGGCATTTTTATGTGCTCATTGGTCATTCATATATCTTCTTTTGAAAAATGTCTATTCACATTCTTTGCCCATTTTTTAATTAGGTTGTTTTTGCTGTTATTGCTGGGTCTTATTCTGGATATTAGCCCTTTATATGCAAGTATATATTTTCTGTTGCATAGTTTGCATCAGTGTTCATGAGGGTGTTGGTCTGTGGTTTCCTTTCCTTCTAGTGTCTTTGGCTTTGGTGTTAGAGGAATGCTGGCCTCAGAGAATGAGAAATTTGAAGTTAGAAAGTGTTCTCTCGCCTTCAAATTATTTTTTTAAAGTTTGAGAAAAATCGGTGTTAGTTTTTCTTTAAATGTTCAATGGAATTCACAAGTGAAGCCATTAAGTTCTGGAATTTTGTTGGAATGCTTTTGATTTCTGATTCAACCTCCTACCTAGTTATCAGTTTAGTCATGTTTTCTGTATCTCTGTGACTCAATCTTGATTGGTTTTGTGTTTCTCAGATTTGTCCATTTCATCTAAATTATCCAATTTGATGGCACAAAGTTGTTCATCTTACTCTTTATAATCCTTTTTGTTGTCTATATTTATTGTTGATGGTAATGCTGCCACTTCCATTTTTTATTGAAGTTATTCAGTTCTACTCTCTCTTTTCTTAGGCCAACTAAAGGTTTTCAGTTTTGTTCATATTTTCAAAGAATCAACTTTTGGTTTTATTGATTTTTCTTTATTATTTTTCTGTTGTTTCATTTATCTCTACTCTAATCCTTATTATTTTCTTCCTTCTGCTAGTTTTATTTTTAGTTGGTTCTTTTCTAGTTCTTTAAGTTGCAAAGTTAGCTTGTTGATTTGAGATATTGCTTCTTTTTTAATGTGCTTATAACAATAAATTGCCTAGTTAGCATTGTTTCTGTTATGTTTCCAGATGGTGCTAGTGGTAAATAACCCACCTACCAATGCAAGAAATACAGGTTAGGTCCTGGGATGGGATCCCCCAGAGGAGCGCATGGCAACCCACTCCAGTATTCTTGCTTGAAGAATCCCATGGACAGGGGAAACTGGCAGACCACAGTACATAGGGTCTCAAAGAGTCAGATGAGACAGCACTCACATAATTTTCAGTGTATTCATCTATAAGTATTTTCTAATTTCCCTTGTGATTTCTTCACTGATGCATTTGTTGTTTAAGAGTATGTTGTCTAATTTCTACAAATTTGTGCATTTTCCAGTTTTAGTTCTATTTTGTTTTCTAACTTCATCGTTAGATGAAAATAAAAATACTCTGTCATAAAAAATACTCTGTATGATATCTATTTTATTAAACCTATTAAGACTTAAGTTGTGGCCTAACATATATTCCTTGCTGGAAAATGTCCACTGTAGGGTTGAGAAGAATGTGTGTTCTGTTGTTGTTACAGTGTTCTGTATATGTCTATTAAATTTAACTGGTTTTTTGTGAGGAGAAGGGGATGACAGTGGATGAGATGGCTGGATGGCATCATGGACTCGATGGATGTGAGTCTGAGTGAACTCTGGGAGTTGGTGATGGACAGGGAGGCCTGGCATGCTGCAATTCATGGGGTCACAAAGAGTCGGACACGACTGAGTGACTGAACTGAACTGAACCGAACTGATTGTGTTATGAGTTTTCTATTTCCTTACTTCTGTGTGATTGCTCTATCCACTATTAAGAGTACAGCATTGGTGTCACCAATTATTATTGCAGAAATGTCTATTTCTCTCTTCAATTTTGTCCATTTATGTTTCATGTATGTCATCTGTTATTAGGTGTGTAAATGCTTCTAATTATTATATCTTCCTGCTGTGTTGACACTCTTACTTATATTGATGTCTTTCTTTGTCTCATACCTTTTTTTATTTTAAGTCATTTTGTCTATTAGTATAGCTTCTCCTGTGGCTCTCTTGTTTAGTATTTGCATGAAATATTATTTTCCATTCTTCCAACCTATTTTTGTCTTTGAACTAAAGTGAGTCTCTTATAAACAGCATAAAATTAACGTAACAGTATATCATATTTTTTATCTATTATTCCAATCTCTGTCTTTTAATTAGATAATTTAATTCTCTTACATTTACAGTAAATACTGATAAGGACTTACTTCTGTTATTTGCTGTTTATATTCTGTGTGCTTTATGATGCTTTTTTTGTACCTCATTTCCTGAATTATTGTCTTCTTTTGTATTTAGTCAATAACTTTTAGTAAAGTATTTTAATTCTTTTATTGCCTTTTGTGATATTCTATAACTATTTTCTTTGTGGTTACCATGGGGATTACATTTAATATTCTAAAGTTACAATATTCTAATTTGAATTTATACCAGCTTAACCTCAAAAACACACAAGCATTTTTTTACAGTTCCTTCCCATGTTTTTCAGTTACTGATGTTACAAAAGTATAGCTTTATACATTATGTGATCTAAAACATAAGTCAGTAATTGATTTTCATAATGCATTATTCTCTTAAATATTGTAGAAAACAAAATTAGAGCTACAAATTTTAAAATAATATTAGCTTTTATAATGAGTCATTTATTTACCTTTATTGACATCTTTATTTCTTCTTATAACTAAGTTACTAGCTAGTGTTCCTTCATTTCAACTTTCAGGACTACTTGTAGCATTTTTTGCAGGGCAGGACTAGTAGTAGTAAGCTCCATCTTTTGTTTATCTGGAAATATCTTAATCTCTGTCTGGTTTTGCCAGATATAGGATTCTTGGTTGATTTTTTTTTTTTTTTTTTTCTTTTCTCTTTACACTTTGAATGTATTAGCTCACTGCCTTTTGAACTCCAAAGTTTCTGGTGACAAATCTGTCCAAAACCTTGTTAAGGATCATTTGAGTGTGATGGGTTAATTCTCTCTTGCTGCTTCCAATACTCTCCTTCTTTTTGAATTTGGACAGTTTGATTTTAATGTGTGTCAGTTTGGGTTTCTTTTAGTTCATCTTACTTGGAGTTCATTGAGCTTACTGTACACTTTTGTTCATGTCTTTCATCAGATTTGGAAAGTTCCTGGTCATTATTTCTTTAAATAATTTCTCTGCCCCTTTCTCTCTTCTTCTGGGATTCCCATAATTCATATGATGGTCTGTTTGATGGTGTGCCACAGGTCCCTTAGGCTCTATTCACATTTGTTTTTACAATTGTTTTCCTTCCTGTTTCTCAGACTTGATAATTTAAATTATCCTGTCTTCAAGTTAATGGGTTATTTTGCCTCTCAAACCTGCCTTTGAATTTCCTTAGTGTATTTTACTTTTCAATTATAGTTTTTAAAAATATCTTTACAGGTTTTCCATGCCTTTACTGATATTTCCATTTATTTACGTTTTCTCGACTTTCTGTAAGTCTTCCCTTAGTTCTTTGAGCATCTTTCTAAAATTTTATCTAATAGGTCTGCCATCTAGTCTTTTTTCAGGGGCATTTTTGTTTTGTTGGTTTATTTTTTCCCAATGAATGGTCTATACTTTCATGGTTTTTTTTGATACGTCTTGTGACATTTTGTTGAAAATAGAACATTTAAATTCAATTATGTAGAAATTCTGGCAATCAGATCCTCTTTTTCAAAAAGGATTTGCTTCTTGTTGTTTCTCTCTTGGTTTGGACTGTTATAGGCTGTCTCTGTGCCAGCAATCAACTTGGATGTAAGTGTAACGTCTTCTCAGATCTTTTGTGACTCTGCTTCTTTTCCAAACCACGCACAGTGACTTTCTAAATTCAAATACAATTGCTTTTGAATGTCTTGGTCATTACTGTCTGGCTCCCAAAAGGGGAAAAAGAGAAAAGCAAAGGAGGGAAAAAGATCTCTCCCTTTAAATTTCCTGGAAATTTCTTTAGGCTGAGAGTGAGGGGATTGCAACAGTGGATGTGTATGTGGGGATGTGTTTCATAATAACTGCCTGTCTCCATATCTGTATCGTCATGATCAGAAGCAGCTCACAGTGAACAAGCATGGATTCCTCAAGCTATGTGCAAGCTGCTCCAGGAACAAATCATGACTGTCTTCCTTGGGAATGGGGAGGGGCTATGGGTATGCTGTTGAGTTAAATCTGAAATTGATTGAGTATGTGTGATAGTCACTCAGTCATATCCAACGCTATATGACCCCATGGACTTTAGCCCACCAGGCTCCTCTGTCCATGAAATTCTCCAGGTAAGAATACTGGCGTGGGTTACCATTCTCTTCTCCAGGAGATCTTCCCAACCCATGGATCAAACTCAGATCTCCTGCATTTTAGACAGACTCTTTATCATCTGAACAACCAGGGAAGCCTCCAAATTGACTGAAATTGATCACAATTTACTGTCCAAGCCATCCCCTGGAAGTTGCAAAGCTTCAGTAGATGCCAGAGATCTAAAATGGTTATATCAGACAGATGCTGCCAGTACAATGGTTTTCTAGGTGGGAAAACAAAGATTCTTGATGATTCTTACTATACCATTTTCCTAGATTTCTCTCTCCAATAAATTTTTAAAGTGTTAACTGTCATTACTACTTTTATCATGACCTGTGGAATCATGGATAATGCTTTTGTGAACTAGTTTCACAGTATACAAACATGTGATATGTAAACAGAGATTGGGTGTGTACCTCTTTGGAAACCTAGAGTCTCAGGGATAGTAGAGAGACTGTTTACTTTAAAATCTAAAAAAAAAAAAAAAAAATCATTCAATTTTTAAAAGTTGAAGTGAAGTGAAAGTGAAAGTCATTCAGTCATGTCTGACTCTTTGCAACTGTATAGTCCATGGAATTCTCCAGGCCAGAATACTGGAGTGGGTAGCTGCTCCCTTCTCCAGGGGATCTTCCCAATCCAGGGATCACACCCAGGTCTCCCAAATTGCAGGCAGATTCTTTACCAGCTGAGCCACCAGGGAAGCCCAAGAATACTGGAGTGAGTAGCCTATCCCTCTCCAGCTGATCTTCCAGCCCCAGGAACCGAACCGGGGTCTCCTGCATTGCAGGCAGATTCTTTACCAGCTTTCTTTACCAGGGACTCAGTTTTAATAACCCTGTATGTGAGACAGCAAAAGAGACACAGATGTATAGTACAGTCTTTTGGACTCTGTGGGAGAGGGAGAGGGTGGGATGATTTGGGAGAATGGCATTGAAACATGTATAATATCATATATGAAATGAATCGCCAATCCAGGTTCGATGAATGATCCTGGATGCTTGGGGCTGGTGCACTGGGATGACCCAGAGGGATGTACGGGGAGGAAGGAGGAAGGGGGGTTCAGGATAGGGAACACGTGTACACCCGTGGCGAAATCATGTTGATGTATGGCAAAACCAATACAATATTGTAAAGTAATTAACCTCCAATTAAAATAAATGTATATTAAAAAAAGAAACCAAGAAAAAAAGTTACTTTCAATTTACAGTTATTACAAAATGTTAGCTATATTCCCTGTGTTGTACAATACATTCTTGAGCCATCTTACACCTAACAGCTTGTACTTTCCATTTGCCCACCTCTATATTGCTCCTCTTACCTGCCTATTGGTAACCACTAATTTGTTCTCTATATCTGTGAGTCTGCTTCTTTGTTGTATATTTTAGATTCAACATATAAGTGATATATAGTTTTTGTCTTTTTCTTTATGACTTATTTAAATTACCATAATGCCTTCTGCTGCTGCTGCTGCATAAGTTGCTTTAGTCATGCCCGACTCTGTGTGACCCCATAGACAGCAGCCCACCAGGCTCTTCTGTCCATAGGATTCTCCAGGCAAGAATACTGGAGTGGGTTGCCATTTCCTTCTCCAATGCATGTATGAATGTCGAGTTGCTTCAGTCATGTCCGACTGTGTGTGACCCTATGGACAGCAGCCCACCAGGCCACTCTGTCCATGGGATTCTCTAGGCAAGAATACTGGAGTGGGTTGCCATTTCCTTCTCCTAATGCCTCCTGAGACTCTCTATATTACTGCAAATGGCAAATATTTTTTCATTTTTATGCTGAATAGTTCATTAATTATAAATAAACCATATCTTCTTTATCCATTCATCTGTTGATTGACACTTAGGTTGCTTCCATGTCTTGGTAATTGTAAATACTGCTATTAATATTGGTGTGCAGGTATCTTTTTGAATTAGTGTTTTTGGTGTATATACATATATATATCCAGGAGTGGAATTGTTGGTCCATATGGTAGTTCTTAGTTTTTTGAGAAACCTCCATACTGTTTTCAACAGTGGCTCTACCAATTTATGTTCCCACCCATAGTGTTCAGGAGGACAGATCTTATGTTAAGTATGCCTATCATAAATAATAATAATAATAATAATAATAATAGAGAGTAGAAGGCAACTTTGTGATCTGATTTGTATGTTTATGGTATAGATTGTGGTGATGATTTTAGTCTTATCTCCAAGCTCATCAAGTTGTATATATTAAATAAGTATAGTTTTTTCCATGTCAGTTATATACCTCAATAAAGTGGCTTTAAAAGTTAAATACCAAGGTTTTATTTTCATTCTTAAACAGCCTAAAATAAAGACATAAAAAACACCAATAAGGGCACTAAAGAAGAATGATGCAAATCACACTGAAATACTGAAGTGAATTGGTGCCCCTTTGATGTTGTAACCCACAGTCAGTAGAGGATGCTGTTGCTCCTCTTTCAGAGACAGTTTTCCAGGGCTATGACCCTCTACTAAGGGCATGAAGGGAAAATGAAAGTGAGTTGCAAAGATGGGGATTGCCTGGTGGAAATGATTCACCCAATTTGACTTCCTGCTGGGTAAAGCAGCAGACTGAAAAGGCCATGAAAATGCAAGGGAAATCATAAGCAGATGGAGGCTTTGCTGCCAAAAACTGTTCTGAGAGTAATGCTCAAAGGTGATTTCAAAGATCAGGAGACTGTATAATTGAGGCATGTATATACTGCTATTTCCTTCAATATACGATTAGTCAGCCTAAGAGTTGATCATTCCTAGATTTCTGGAAGTTTGATCTTAATTAACAAAGTTGCTCTGATGTAATATATGGGTTCAGACAATTTTGATTTATTTCATTGTTTTTTGACTTCTTGGCGAGGTCAAATGTTTGCAATATGCTTTGCAGCATTTTACTATTTCCCAGATTGTAGATTTCTTTCATTTATTCATTGAGATATATTTTGGGGTATGATTGCAAAAAATAATAGAAGTCACCAACACAGACATTGGAATAGGGCTGAAAGACCTTCAAAGTTGCACAATCATATGGTCATAAAAAGTGTGGGAGCTGGTAACTACTGGCTGGGACCAAATACCTTTGGTTTGCAGTGTGAATCCTGACAAATTGTTTTGTCTCGCTGATACTCAATCTCTTTATTTGTAAATTAATTGCCATAGTAGCTTGGATATAGTAACCCTTCAATATGTGTTAGTGTTATTTATAAATTGTTTCCATTGTCATTTTTTTATTTTCACAATAGTTATGAGGTGGGTGAACAAAATAGTGTTGTCCCCACTTTAGAAGTGGAAAAAAATGGGGGCTTGGAGAGTTTGAGCTGCATGCAGATATCCCCATGCCTGGGCTTCCCAGGTGGCGCTAGAAGAGAACCCACTTGCTAATGCAGGCAGACATAAGAGATACAAGTTAGATCCTTGGGTCAGGAAGATCCCCTGGAGGAGGGAACAGCAACCCACTCCAGTATTCTTGCCTGGAGAATCCTATGGACAGAAGAGCCTGGCGGGTTAAGGTTCATAGGGTTGCAAAGAGTTGGACATGACTAAAGTGACTGCATGCACACATGCATCCCCATGACTAATAGGAGGATTCTGGTTCCGCTTCGTCTGAAGTCAAGGGTTACACCCTTTTTTGTAATCGACATCAGTTCTTCTGGTGTAGTCGTTAGTGGGCATGAGGCTTATCCATGGATCCCGGTGAAGTACAGCTTCCAGTTCAGTAGGACTGCAGTTGGCCTGAAGTCTTGCATTTCACACCTGCTCTGAGGTGGCCAGTGGGCCAGTAGCATCACCTGGGAGCTGGTTAGAAAGAAGAATCTTGACTCCAGATCCACTGAATCTGCATTTTAACAAGAGTCCTGAAAGATTAATTTGTTAACGTTTAAGAAGTATTCATTTAGAGCAGGGGACAGCGATTTTTTTTCTGTAAATGATCATATAGTAAATACTGGCTTTGTAATCTTCGGTGATTCTCTGGTATACCTTAAAAGTCTCAAAAGCTCAGGCTTTATCCACACTTCCTTCTTGCATGAGGGCAGAGTGATGTCTGATGAGTCATGTCTCACTAGGGTCCCCGTAGGCTTCCCTGGTACCTCAGGTGGTAAAGAATCTGCTTCAGGGCAAAAGTGGGGTCAGTCCCTGGGTCAGGGAGACCCCCTGGAGGAGAGAATGGCAACTCACTCCAGTACTCTTACCTGGAGAATCCCATGGTCAGAGGAGCCTGGTGGGCTACAGTCCATGGGGTTGCAAAGAGTTGAACAGGACTGAGTGACTAACACTTTCACTTTCAGGGACCCATGAGTAACTATTTTCTCTGGACAAGCTCTGTAAAGGTCAGGGTTCTCAATTGTTGCCTGACAACAAGATACCTTCTAGTAGAAAAAAACCTGTATCTGTGGTAACTGAAATTCCAGTTAAGTGAAATGTTTGACACCATGTATGTTTTAACCACCATTTTGTGATGCTTTTTTTTGTCAATTCTTTAAGTACACCACAAATATCCTAAAACAAGAATTTTAAATGGCAGTGTTCATAAGGACAATGTGCAACTCTTGATTGAGTGCCTGTGGGATCTTCCATAAGAGATGATTGGAAGTTCTGGTAAGACCTAGGAATCTTCCTTTGAAGTCAGCTGCTCAGGTGATTTGAATCAGGGAGGCCTCCAGAGACCTTGGTCTGAGCCAAATGAGCTGAACTTGGATTTGGCACCTCTGGTAGAAAAGTTTTTTCACTGAAGTCTCAAGAAGAATTGACAAGTGGGATTTCAAATGATGTTCTTTTGAATTCATTATATCTCATTTTACATTGATTACATGTCAAAATTATATTTTTAGATATACAGGCTTATTAAAAATTTTTAATTATGTTCTTTTACTTTGGTGACTGAATCAGTTTTCTCCATGTTTACAAACTGGCTGGATGTGTCCTCTAGAGGCCATGATAGAACTGTACCAAGGCCAAGTTACTGTTACAGCAACAGTTCTCTAACCTTCTGTTTCAGGGCCTCTTTAAGCTCTTAAAAATTGGTGGAGTCTCCAAAGAGCTTTTGTTCAGCTGAGCTACATCTACATTGATATATGTATATGTATTCATATCTACATATATATATGAAATAAAACTTGGAACTTCAAAAATATTTATTAGTTTATTATAAATTAACTTTAATAAGCCAATACATGTTGATATAAATTATATATTTTTATATATTCTCCAAAACAAAGCACACTTATCAAGAAAAATGGCATGTGTTTTTGTTTCATAAATGTCTTTAATGTCTGCCTTAAGAGAAGACCCATGGATTCTCACCTCAGCTTGTGCATTTAATCTTTTGTGATGTCCTACATCATGGGAAACTCCACAGTAAACCTGTGGGACAATGAGAGTGACAATGGTTATGAAGATCTTAGTATCATTATGAAGATAGTTTCGTGGATTCTGAAAACCTCATGGAGGCTCCGATGTTCCCTAGACAACACTTTGAGAACCACTGCTTTGAATAAAGATAAAGACAGGATTTCAGAGGCTGGAGAGTAAAAGTGCAAATTCTTTATCTTAGCATCCTCAGACCTTCAAATTCTGATTCCAACCATCCTTTCAAATACTTCTCTCTCATTTCTCTACTACCTGAAATGTTTAGTTATACCAATTGCTATTAATCTTATTTATTTTTTTCCTCTTGAATCTCTGTTCTTGTGTGCTTCTGCCACTGCTTATTTTGATTCCTCTTTTCAGATCATCCGCAGTTATACTCTTTACTGTATTTTTATTGTATCAAAGATAAGATTTTCACATACAAACTTTCTCTATTCAGAATAAATTGCCTTTTCCTAAATATCTTCTTGCTTTGTTCCTACCAGTCATGGGTTAAATGATGTCATTGATTTTTATCATAGCCCCTTCCTCATAAATTTGTTTTCCCCTTGCTAAACTGAAAGTTCATTGAAGATGCCTTTGTATACCAAACTCAGTACACTTATTTTCTTTCTGAATGTGATTACTAGTGCTATTTAATGGATGAATAAAGGAAACATAGTGATTTTTTTATATTAAGATGCTGCTCTATAAATTGAAAAATGAGTACAACAAGGCTGTATTATATCACCCTGCTTATTTAGCTGATATGCAGAATATATCATGCAAATTCTGGGCTGGATGAATCATAAACTGGAATCAAGATTGCCAGGAGCAATATCAGCAGCCTAAGATAAGCAGATGATGCCAATCTAATGGCAGAAAGTGAAGAGGAACTGAAGAGTCTCTTGATGAGGGTTAAAGGGGAAAGTGAAAAAGCTGACTTGAAATTCAGCATTCAAAAAAATAAGATCATGGCCTAGGTCCCATCTCTTCATGGCAAATAGAAGGGGAAAGAGTGGAAGCAGTGATAGATTTATTTTCTCAGGCTCCAAAATCACTGTGGATGGTGACTGCAGCCGCGAAATTAAAAGATGCTTTCTTCTTAGAAGTAAAGCTATGACAAACTTATACAGAGTATTGAAAAGCAGAGACATCACTTTGCTGAGAAAAGTACACCTACTCAAAGCTATGGTTTTTCCAGTAGTCTTGTATATATGTGAGAGTTGGACCATAAAGAAGTCTGAGTGACAATGAATCAATGCTTTCGAATTGTGGTGCTGGAGAAGACTCTTGAATCCCTTGGATCTCAAGATCAAACCAGTCAATCCTATGGGAAATCAACCTTGAATATTCATTGGAAAAACTGATGCTGAAGCTGAAGCTCCAAAATTTTGGCTACCTGATGTGAAGAGCTGACTCACTGGAAAGACCCTAGGAAAGACTGAAGGCAAAAGGAGAAGGGGGTGACAGAGGATGAGATGGTTAGATAGCATCACTGACTCAGTTGGACATGAATTTGAACAAATTGCAACAGATAGTGGAGGACAGAGGAGCCTGGTGTGCTGCAGTCCATGAGGTTGAAAAGAGTTGAACACGACAGCAACTGAACAAAGCAATATAAAAAGCATTTTAAATAATGTTTCTAAAAATTAGTCAAATCTTTTAAATAAGTTCTTTGTAATGTTAGAATTTCAGGGACATCCCTGGTGGTCCAGTGGTTAAGACTGCACCTTCTAATGCAGGGTGTGAGACTGATTCCTGTTCAGAGAGCTAAGATCCCACATGCCTCTTGGCCAAATAACCAAAATATAAAACAGGAACAATAATGTTACAAATTCAATAAAGACTTTAAAAAATGGTCTATATAAAAACTTTAAAACTGTTAGAATTTCAAAACTTAGAATGAATAATAATATATAAATGAATTTATAATACTTACATAGAATCAAAGCTTATAATTTAGCATATAAAATGTTGCTTAATTCACAAGATCATATTCATCATATGGCAAAAGGTGATGAGCTAAAAAGTGGAGCTAACTTCATCTGTAGTTTAGCAGAAATTTGAAAACTTTTAAAATATAGGAATGATAAGTAATTTTAGATATTTCATAACCTACAAAGTATCATTTGGAAATACATTTATGTAGACAAACCATATATTTCATGGTGGTTTTCTTTTTTCAGACCATATGACCAATGTGTTTGCAGCCAATTTCATGTGTTTATGTATATCTCTCCATGTACCTGAGGAGGAAATAGAGTCTCTTTATCTGTTCTGTAGTATCATCCATTAGGCTGTTGGTATGAAAATTACCAGTTCTAAACATACTTGAGACAAAGGAATAGTCCCTTAGTAGCTAGCAGAAAGCAAGAATGAAGTTCCTATCTTCTCTAATATTACTATTCCTTTCTATTACATCTCATTCCCTGGTGGCTCAGATGGTAAAGAATCTGCCTGCAATGCAGGAAACCTGGGTTTGATCCCTGCGTTATGAAGATCCCCTGGAGAAAGGAATGGCAACCCACTTCAGTATTCTGGCCTGAAAAATCCCAAGAACAGAGGAGCCTATTGGGCGACAGTCTCTGGAATTGCAGAGTTTGACATGACTGAGCGATTAACACTACTGCTACTATAAGATTTTCAACTGTAAACTTTCAAACTAAAATTTATTGCAAGCAGAATATTTTAAACTAAAACATTTGAATCTTTGAGTTCTTTTCTCATGGTTAAACTGCAAGAAAAACCGGAATCTCCACTTAACTGCTCATTCAATCCAACTTTAAACTTCCTTTAAAATGTCCACACTGTAATTTTCTCTTAGAGTGCAGAAAACTCTGACTTTCAGCAGACCACAATTTAATTATCTGTTTCAAATCTCTGGCAAGTTAGTACACATTTCTGAGACTGTTTCCTCATTAGTTCAAAACAAATCTTACCTTGCAAAATTTTGATGGCTTATTCAAATGATAACAGTTATGATTTGATGGGAATTTTTGAATGCATTATCTTATTTAATCCATGAAAAAAACCTATGTGTTAACTACTGTGATTTTCCCCCCACTTCTTACAGGAATGATAATTTTTAAGCAATTTTGTTCTTCTGAATTGAGATATAATTTATGTAAAATAAAATCCACACATTTTAAATGTTCAGTCAAATGGAATTTGATAAATTTTTATATCCAGTAACCAACTCTCCAATCAAGGTAACCAATATATAAGAACCTTGATTTTAATTAATTTGCTTAAATTACATAGTTAATTTTTGAGCTGGGATTTGTACATAGACAGTCTGGTTTTTCAGAGCCCTCACTCTTGACCTTGATGTTCATCCTCAGCTACTTTTCAATTTAATAGTGGAATGTAGAGACAGAGTGTTTAAAATTATGCATATCACAACTTATATGTTATTTTATTTACATGATTTATATGTATTAAATACAGGCTGCATCAATGTATTTATGTGTATTAAATACATCACCAATTGGCTATAATTTATCCATTTCAAAAACCAGATTTGCTGAATTAAATAGTTTTCTTTTTCTTATGTAAATACAACCCAAATAGCTTTTATCAGATTATCCAGTGAAATGAGAGAGATCTCCTGCTATAATCTCTTTCAACTGTATTATTAATGTTTCAAGCTTGAGACTCTTGTGCTTGTTTTCTTCAACTCCAAGTCCACATAAGCTGATGATGGGCAATGATATGTACTTTTTGGAAACTCATGACTCGCATAGTTTTATAGAACATGACAATTGATCCTTCACAGGTGACAGAGAAAGGAATTTAGCTGATGCAGAAATAAATGTTTCTCTGCATCATTTATAAAGCTTCTCATTGACATTCTTTTGTTCCAAATAGGGTTTAAAAGATCATTTTACCAATTTTCATCATTTATTTATTTATACTTTAAAACTAAGGGTCTTTACTTTGAACAATTTTATTTAGGGTGGGACTGTTTCTGGGAAGTATTTGTTAAATGTAAAGTATCCAACTACATGAGTAATAAGCATGACCTCATAACCCAAAAAATTGAAGATAACGACATAATGGCACTTTGGATTTGAGTTATCTTATCCTTCTGAGGTGCTGAAAGCACTTTGTGGATAAATACTGAATTTCTAAACTTGAAGATTGACTGTAAACTAAAACAAACATATTATCTTGCTTTGCGAAATATTTTGTACTTGCTCCAAATCATCTCTCTCTGTACAATGGATTTGAAAGTGGTCAGGCTAAAACAGAAGAGGCAAGGAAGAGACTGACCTTGGTACAAGCAATCACTACAGGTAGTCTGAATACCCCCACCCCCAAGATTGCAGAAATATAGTAAAAAGCAAAGTTTAATGGGGAGAGGATAGGCTCCCACGCTAGAAAATCTCTATACAATTTGACATGTTTATTTTTGAATACTTATGTGATTCACTCTTTTATTCATTTACCAATGTTTATTGACTATGACAAAGCCTTTGACTGTGTGGATTACAGTAAACTGTGGAAAATTCTGAAAGAGATGGGAATACCAGACCACCTGACTTGCCTCTTGAGAAACCTGTATGCAGGTCAGGAAGCCAACAGTTAGAACTGGACATGGAACAAAAGACTGGTTCCAAATAGGAAAAGGAGTCCTTCAAGGCTGTATATTGTCACCCTGCTTATTTAACGTATATGCAGAGTACATCATGAGAAATGCTGGACTAGATGAAGCACAAGCTGGAATCAAGATTGCCAGGAGAAACATCAATAACCTCAGATATGCAGATGACACCACCCTTATGGCAGAAAGTGAAGAGGATCTAAAAGGCCTCTTGATGAAAGTGAAAGAGGAGAGTGAAAAAATTGCCTTAAAGTTCAACATTCAGAAAACTAAGATCATGGCATCTGGTCCCATCACTTCATGGGAAATAGATGGGGAAACAGTGGAAAGTGTCAGACTTTATTTTTTTGGGCTCCAAAATCACTGCAGATGGTGACTGCAGCCATGAAATTAAAAGATGCTTACTCCTTGGAAGAAAACTTATGACCAACTTAGGTAATATATTAAAAAGTAGAGACATTACTTTGCCAGCAAAGGTCCATCTAGTCAGTTCAGTTCAGTTCAGTCGCTCAGTCATGTCCAACTCTTTGCGACCCCATGAATTGCAGCACGCCAGGCCTCCCTGTCCATCACCAACTCCTGGAGTTCACTCAGACTCACGTCCATCGAGTCAATGATGCCATCCAGCCAACTCATCCTCTGTTGTCCCCTTCTCCTCCTGCCCCCAATCCCTCCCAGCATCAGAGTCTTTTTCAATGAGTCAACTCTTCGCATGAGGTGGCCAGAGTACTGGAGTTTCAGCTTTAGCATCATTCCTTTCAAAGAAATCCCAGGGCTGATCTCCTTCAGAATGGGCTATGGTTTTTCCAGTGGTCATGTATGGATGTGAGAGTTGGACTGTGACGAAAACTGAGCACCAAAGAATTGATGCTTTTGAACTACGGTGTTGGAGAAGACTCTTGAGAGTCCCTTGAACTGCAAGGAGATCCAACCAGTCCATCCTAAAGGAGATCAGTCCTGGGTGTTCATTGGAAGGACTGATGCTGAAGCTGAAACTCCAATACTTTGGCTACCTCATGCGAAGAATTGACTTATTGGAAACGACTCTGATGCTGGGAGGAATTGGGGGCAGGAGGAGAAGGGGATGACAGAGGATGAGATAGCTAGATGGCATCGCCAACTCTATGGAGATGAGTTTGGGTAAGCTCCGGAGTTGGTGATGGACAGGGAGGCCTGGTGCCCAACAATTCATGGGTCGCAAAGGGTTGGACACAACTGAGCAACTGAACTGAACTGAACTGAATGTTTATTATTCTTTGAGCAAAATGTGATTAATGAATATATATATATATATATATATATATTACCCAAAGTACCTGACTAAATTTTACATTTTGGTAGTAGAGATATACAAGTCAGTATAATGTTAGACAGAATTTAGTAAACACCAAAGGCCAAGTTAAAACTATATAACAGGGGTTATATAGTTATATAGGGTTATATAGGAAGATGGGGTTTTCCTGGTGGCTCAGCTGGTAAAAAAAATCTGCCTGCAATGCAGGAGACCTGGATTTGATCTCTGTGTCAGGAAGATTACCTGGAGAAGGGAATGGCTACCCACTCTAGATTTCTTACCTGGAAAACTCCATAGACAGAGGCTACTGCATGGTGTCTAAAAGACTGAGTGACTAACACACACACACAACAGGAAGATGTAGAGGCAAGCAAACTCATGAGATCTTACTGGAGCATAAATGAAATTTTCATAAAAGAAGTAGCACTTAAATAGTGACTTGTATAACAGGTGGGATTTCGAAAGCAAACATTTAGAGAGAAAATGACTAAATATAACTTGGAAAATGGCATGGTGTGGCGGTGATTTTGGGGATACATTAATGGAGCACTAAAGAGTTTGGTTTGAGTGAACCATAAGCCATAGGAATGATAAAACAAGAAATATCTTGGGATAAAAATTTGCATTCAATTACAGCAAAAAGCCAAGGAAAAATTCTAGTTGAAAACTAGTATCATGAGAACTGTGCTTAACAGTGGTGAAGGGAGGAGAATTGGGCAGAGGAATAGGTGAAAATGAAATTCAGGTGCAACAAATACTTTGCCAACTTGGCAGGGAGCTCTGAGGCAGTTATTGCCCTTAGAGTTGTCCTAGGTTGTGTTGAAATGGCTAGGCATTTACAACTGGCTCAATCTCCAAATGTGTGCAGCACTGGAAGAAGCAGGGAAATGTGGAGGTGAATGTTCCCCTGCAACTGAGGCAGACCCTGAGGGAGCTGTTGGGGAAAGTCATTCTTCTGGTAATACTTCCTGTCGCAGGGTGACAGGCCTCTTTCTCACAGATGTGGGAAATACATCTACCTGTCTATCAGTAAATGGACTAAATAGTTCAAAAAAAATGATTAAGATTGTCAGATGGATGAAGGGCCAAAAGATTATTACAGGCAGCTTACAAGAGATCCCTTAAATATAAGTACACAGAAAGTTTAAAAAGAAATACAGTCACTAGGGAGAATAATATGGAGAGTTCTTAAAAAAACTAGGAATGATTTGACCATATGACCTAGTAATCCCACTGTTGGACATATACTCTGAGAAAACCATAATTCTAAAAGACACATGTACCCCAGTGTTCACTGCAGCACTATTTACAATAGCCAGGACAAGGAAGCAAACTTGATGTCCACTGACAGATAAATGGATAAAGAAGAAGTGGTGCATATATACAATGGAATATTACCTGGCCATAAAAAGACTAATTTGAATCATTTGTAGTGATGTGGATGATCTAGAGCTTGTCATACAGAGTGAGGTTAGTCAGAAAGAGAAAAACAGTATATTAATGCATATATACCGAATCTAGAAAAATGTGCTGATGGGCATATTTGCAGGAAAGTAATGTAGATGCAAAGGAGAAAAGGAAATATAAACCCATTTGAATGCACAGTTCTGAAGAATAGCAAGGAGAGATAAGAAAGCCTTCCTCAGTGATCAATGCAAAGAAATAGGGGAAAACAACAGAATGGGAAAGACTAGAGATCTCTTCAAGAAAACTAGAGATATCAAGGGAACATTTCATGCAAAGATGGGCTCAATAAAGGACAGAAATAGTATGGACCTAACAGAAGCAGAAGATATTAAGAAGAGGTGGCAAGAATACACAGAAGAATGTACAAAAAGGATCTTCATGACCCAGATAATCATGATGGTGTGATCACTCACCTAGAGCCAGACATCCTGGAATGTGAAGTCAAGTGGGCCTTAGAAAGCATCACTATGAACAAAGCTAGTGGAGGTGATGGAATTCTAGTTGAGCTATGTCAAATCCTGAAAGATGACACTGTGAAAGTGCCGCACTCAATATGCCAGCAAATTTGGAAAACTCAGCAGTGGCTACAGGACTGGAAAATATCAGTTTTCATTCCAATCCCAAAGAAAGGCAATGCCAGAGAATGCTCAAACTACCGCACAGTTGCACTCATCTCACATGCTAGTAAAGTAATGCTTAAAATTTTCCAAACCAGTGCTCACTTTGGCAGCACATATACTAAAATTGGAATGATACAGAGAAGATTAGCATGGCCCCTGTGCAAGGATGACATGCAAATTTGTGAAGCGTTCCATATTTTTAAAACCTCGAATAACCAAAGCAATCTTGAGAAAGAAGAATGGAACTGGAGGAATCAACCTGCCTGACTTCAGGCTCTACTACAAAGCCACAGTCATCAAGACAGTATGGTACTGGCACAAAGACAGAAATATAGATCAATGGAACAAAATAGAAAGCCCAGAGGTAAATCCATGCACCTATGGACACCTTATTGTTGACAAAAGGAGGCAAGAATATACAATGTAGAAAAGACAATCTCTTTAACAAGTGGTGCTGGGAAAACTGGTCAACCACTTGTAAAAGAATGAAACTAGAACACTTTCTAACACCATACACAAAAATAAACTCAAAATGGATTAAAGATCTAAATGTAAGACCAGAAACTATAAAACTCCTAGAGGAGAACATACGCAAAACACTCTCCAACATAAATCACAGCAGGATCCTCTATGACCCATCTCCCAGAATATTGGAAATAAAAGCAAAAATAAACAAATGGGACTTAATTAAACTTAAAAGCTTCTGCACAACAAAGGAAACTATAGCAAGGTGAAAAGACAGCCTTCAGAATGGGAGAAAATAGCAAGTGAAGCAACTGACAAAGAATTAATCTCAAAAATATACAAGCAACTCCTGCAGCTCAATTCCAGAAAAATAAACCACCCAATAAAAAAATGGGCCAAAGAACTAAACAGACATTTCTCCAAAGAAGACACACAGATGGCTAACAAACACATGAAAATATGCTCAACATCACTCATTATCAGGGAAATGCAAATCAGAACCACAATGAGGTACCATTTCACGCCAGTCAGAATGGCTGCTATCAAAAGTCTACAAGCAATAAATTCTGGAGAGGGTGTGGAGAAAAGGGAACCTTCTTACATTATTGGTGGGAATGCAAACTAGTACAGCCACTATGGAGAGCAGTATGGAGATTCCTTAAAAAACTAGAAATAGAACTGATATACGACCCAGCAATCCCACTGCTGGGCATACACACCAAGGAAACCAGAAATGAAAGAGACACGTGTACCCCAATGTTCATCACAGCACTGTTTATAATAGCCAGGACATGGAAGCAACCTAGATGTCCATCAGCAGATGAATGGATAAGAAAGCAGTCGTACATATACACAATGGAGTATTACTCAGCCATTAAAAAGAATACATTTGAATCAGTTCTAATGAGGTGGATGAAACTGGAGCCAATTATACAAAGTGAAGTAAGCTAGAAAAAAAAAAACACTAATACAGTATACTGACACATATATATAAAATTTAGAAAGATGGTAACGATAACCCTGTATGCGAGACAACAAAAGAGACACAGACATGGGACTCTATGGAAGAGGGTGAGGGTGGGATGATTTGAGAGAATGGCATTGAAACATGTATAATATCATATGTGAAATGAATCACCAGTCCAGGTTTGATGCATGATACAAGATGCTCAGGGCTGGTGCACTGGGATGACCCAGAGGGATGAGATGGAGAGGGAGGCCGGGAGGTTCAGGATGGGGAACACATGTACACCCGTAGAGGATTCATGTTGATTTATGGCAAAACCAATAGAATATTGTAATTAGCCTCCAATTAAAATAAATAAATTTATATTTTAAAAAATAAATAAATAAAAAATAATAAATAAAATAAAATTCTCCAAAGCAGGCTTCAGCAATACATGAACTGTGAACTTCCAGATGTTCAAACTGGTTTTAGAAAAGGCAGAGGAACCAGAGATCAAATTGCCAACATCTGCTGGATCATGGAAAAAGCAAGAGAGTTCCAGAAAAACATCTATTTCTGCTCTATTGACTATGCCTAAGCCTTTGACTGTGTTGATCACAATAAACTGTAGAAAATGCTGAAAGAGATGGGAATACCAGACCACCTGACCTGCCTCTTGAGAAACCTGTATGGAGGTCAGGAAGCAACAGTTAGAACTGGACTTGGAACAAGAGACTGGTTCCAAATAGGAAAAGGAGTACGTCAAGGCTGTATATTGTCACCCTGCTTATTTAACTTATATGCAGAGTACATCATGAAAAACGCCGGGCTGGAGGAAGCACAAGCTGGAATCAAGATTGCTGGAGAAATATTAATAACCTCAGATATGCAGATGACACCACCTTTATGGCAGAAAGTGAAGAAGAACTAAAGAACCTCTTGTTGAAAGTGAAAGAGGAGAGTGAAAAAGTTGGCTTAAACCTCAACATTCTGATAACTAAGATCATGGCATCCAGTCCCATCACTTCATGGCAAATAGATGGGGAAACAGAGGAAACAGTGGCTGACTGTATTTTTCTGGGCTCCAAAATCACTGCAGATGGTGATTGCAGCCATGAAATTAAAAGATGCTTAATCCTTGGAAGGAAAGTTATGACCAACCTAGATAGCATTTTAAAAAGCAGAGACATTACTTTGCTAACAAAGTAATACAAAAGTCCGTCTAGTCAAGGCTATGGTTTTTCCTGTGGTCATTTATGGATGTGAGAGTTGGACTATAAAGAAAACTGAGTGTCGAAGAATTGATGCTTTTGAACTGTGGTGTTGGAGAGGACTCTTGAGAGTCCCTTGGACTGCAAGGAGATCCAACCAGTCCATCCTAAGGAGATCAGTCCTGGGTGTTCATTGGAAGGACTGATGTTGAAGCTGAAACTCCAATACTTTGGCTATCTCATGTGAAGAATTGACTTGTTGGAAAAGACCTTGATGCTGGGAGGGATTGGGGGCAGGAGGAGAAGGGGATGACAGAGGATGAGATGGTTGGATGGCATCACCGACTCGATGGACATGGATTTGGGTTGACTCTTGGAACTGATGATGGCCAGGGAGGCCTGGCGTGCTGTGGGTCATGGAGTGGCAAAAAGTCGGACATGACTAAGCGACTGAACTGAACTGAACTGAATGGAGATGCAGATGTAGAGAACTGACTTCTGGACACAGTGCGGGGGAAACAGAAGGTGTGACAGACTGAGAAAGCATTGATGTATATACAATATTATGTGTAAAATAGATAGCTAGTGGGAAGCTGCTGTATAACACAGGGAGGCCAGCTTGGTGCTCTGTGATGACCTAGAGAGGTGAGTTGTGGAGGAGAGGAGGGAAGCTCAAGAAGGAGGCTAGATATATTTCATAAATATATATATACACACACATATATATATTTATACATATATAAAGTTATGACTGGTTCACAATGTTTTATGGCAGAAACAAACACAACATTGTAAAGCAATTTTCCTCCAATTAAAAAATAAATTTAAAAAAAGAAAAGGAAAGGAAAAAAGAACTATAACATACAAACACTACCCAAAGTAAAGCTGATGTGACTATTCTTACCAAACAAAATATAGACGTTAAAGCTCAGAGCATTATTGAAGATTAGGAAGAACATTACATAATGATCTCTTCCAGCAGAAAGATATCTCAATCAAAAATCTGAATGCATCCAATAAGAGTTTAAAAAGAAAGGAAGAGATAAATTTGCTATCTTAGTGAAGACTGTAATACACCTTTCTCAATTGAATATGGAAAATGCAGAAGGAGTAATTAACATACATAGAACACAACCTCCAACAAGAACATAATCTCATTTTTTTCAGGTACACGTGGTACATTTATTCAAATAAAATCAAGTGGAAACGCTAACAATCTAAAGTGTGTTAACAGAAAAGAAGAATGCCTTTGATGGGCCCACGGGTAGACACAACAAGCTAAGGAAAGCACAGGTGACCATGAAGAGAGGTCAAAAAATATTACCCAAACTTAAACACAAAGAGAAAAAAGAGTGAAGGGAATATAACAGCGCATTCAAATGCTGTAGGACATTACAGTCTAATATACATCGAATGGGTATGCCAGAAGCAGAAGAAAGTATTGAACTAACCCTGTATTCCTTGATAAACTGTTCTTTGTCATAAAATGGTCATTTTTGAGTTACTTAATCAGATTTTTAAACTAATACTGTATTTAGAGATTGGCCAGTAGTTTTCTCTCTTCTCTCTCGTTTTTCTCTCTGTCTCTATTTATATCTTTTTCACGGTCTCTGTCTCTCTCTTCCTCTTTTACTGGCACTACGTCAGGCCTTCCCTGGTGGCTCAGATGGTAAAGAATCTCCCTGCAATGCAGGAGACCTGAGTTTGATCCCCAGGTTGGGAAGATCCCTTGGAAGAAGGCATGGCAACCCACTTCAGTATTCTTGCCTGGAGAATTCCCACGGACAGAGAAGCCTGGTGGGCTACAGTCCATAGGGTCACAAAAAGTTGGACATGACTGAATGACTAAGCACAGAGCATACATATTGGGTTTTGGTATTGAGGTGTCTGGTTTGCTAAAATAAACTAAGAATATTTATATCCTTTTTACTATAGTCAGGTAAAGATCCAATATATCCTGAGATTACCTGTTCTTAAGATTAGAGAAAAATCAGCTATGAAATTTTGTATTTGATTTTTGTCCATGTATCTTTTTGATTAATTCTGTCAGTCTTAGTTTTTATACTGTATTCCTTCCTTAAATTTGAAGGCATTCCAGTTTTAGCTGTATCTTAGATTTTGGTATAATGCTTTCTTTTCTTTTTCTGTATATAGTTCTGTAGTTTTTGGTTTTAGCTTGCTATTTAGAGTTTCTTTAGAAAGATAATTCCTAATTTTCAGATAGTTCCATATATAAAGACTTCCTATTACCTTTTTTCTTTTCCCGTGTCTACTTCTTTTTTTTTTTTTTTAGGTTTTATTTTATTTTTTATTTTTTTACTTTACAATACTGTATTGGTTTTGCCATACATTGACATGAATCCACCACAGGTGTACATGAGTTCCCAACCCTGAACCCCCCTCCCACCACCCTCCCCATATCATCTCTCTGGGTCATCCCAGTACACCAGCCCCAAGCAAAATAGACACGTGTACCCCAGTGTTCATCACAGCACTGTTTATAATAGCCAGGACATGGAAGCAACCTAGATGTCCTATTACCTTTTTATATTTTATTTGATTTATGATAAAAAATGTAGCCTGTGAAAGCTCTACTATTTTTTATTTCATCTAGGCTTGTTTGTGGAGAAATAATGGAGTAGATTGGTTTTTAAAAAATATTTTACTTTTATGTATTCGACTAAGTATATCTGATTCTAAAAGAGTTATACTAAATCTGACACTGCAAGTCAAGTTTTTAATCAAGTTCTATATGTATTTATGTTATTTTTGTTTTGCATATTTATCATTTTATCTGATATATACAAGTTATGACTTTAGTATATGATGTCATTACCCTATTTTGTAATTTTCTTAAATTATACCTTCTCTGTTAATAATATCATTCTGCTTTTTACTTTTTGCCCATTCCATTGTGTGCATCTATTTATTATTACCTAGTTTTTAGTACATTTTACCTAAAAAATATTTTCTGATTTTTTTAACCTAATCTCAAAAATCATTTAAGAAGGGAATTAATCTTGATCACATTTAATTTTGTAAATAATGTTAATGCATTTTAATAGTATTAATACATTAATACATTTTATTTTATTTCTGCTCTCTTTATATTCCTGTATATTTATGTGACTTTGCTACCTAAAAAAATTTCCACTTGCTAACTTAGAAGTGAATTCTGCTATCTCCTCTACTAGTAGTTAGAATTTATCCTTTGTTACAATGAGGTAATGGTGTTACTGACAGATGCCAACAGAAGAGGATGCAAAATGTTTTCAATGACAAAAGCTATGGGATGTGAACGCTATCACTCACTCACAGGAGTGCGGATTCTACCAGGCCAGAAGAAGCTCTTTGTAATTCTCACAAGGGCTTTCTTCCTTGATCTCCTTCGCATCTGGCTGTTCTGAACACTGGCCTGCTCATCAGAAGCAAGTGGCTGATATAAACAATTCCAACACATTCCAGAATGTTTACTGAGATATTGGGCAAAACAAAGATCAATTTCCTAAAGCCCAGAGTACTCCTCAGTGAACTCAGGCTTCAGTTTGTCTGAAGACTGCTCTTATTTCCCATTCCAGGACCTCAACTGCCATCTGTGTCAACTCAGCAGGACTGCTTTTTCCTTCTCTTTCTTTCTTTTCATGTTTCTTTTTTTTATTTCTTTGGTTTCTTGTTTCCTTAATATTTTTCACTTCCCAACCAGAGTTATAGGGAAGAAGATGTATCAGTTAAACATATCAAAATATTTGATCCTAGTTATTAATAGAATGGCTGGTTCTCTGAATCTTCTCAAATTTTAGCAGACATTGGACATTGATCTTTGACACCCATCAGTAGGTACAACTTTTGTTTGGCATGCTTTATATTTTTTGTCTTTGTCAAGCATCCTCATAGACATGTAGCCTGTCCCAAGCTCAACCTATTCCAATTAGCTCCCTTTTCCCAAAAGGTCATAAGTCATGCTGCTACTTCCAATTCAAATAAGTGTCTTTTTTACTTTGCTCTAATATAATAGCTTATTAATACATCCCCCCCCTCTTTTCACTAGATTTAGTATACTATCCTAAATTAGACATATCAAGCAATGTGTTCAAATTAATATTTTTCCTCGTTTTGAACATTCATTTCCCTTTTCAATGACCTTGGAGTTGAATGCAGGCATGCTGTCTTTATTAAGTGTGCTAATTTTGTATGAAAAGTAAAAAGGAAATCCCAGCCCTCTCCAAGGGCACTCCAAACAGCAAGCAAGCACAGAATGCATGATGGCTCAGAGAGCATCCAGTTCAATAGGCAAGGGATAGGAAATGGACATTAGAGACAAATAAAAATCTTCAGATTTTGCCTAAAAGTCTCTCCATCTGGCTATGCATGTTCACTATTATTAAAGTCATCTTTAAACTTTTATCTCAAGCAGTTTTAGTACTGTGCTCTAGTTTCTTAAAGACTTTTGGACAATTGTAGATATAACTCTTAATGATACTGTAGTTATCAGTATGTCTCAGTCAAGTCAAAATCAATTAAGAAGGAATGCTATAAACTACAATCCAATTGACATCAAGAAATGTCAGCAATGTTTACAACTTTTCCCAGAGTTCAAAGTAGGGCAATTTCTTTAGGTCACAATATTTTTATGTTCTTGTGTTCCACCACAGGCAGCTCATAAAAGATGCTAGCATATTTAGATTATGTACAGCTGTGGACCATACCACCCACAGAGTGCAAGGCTCCGACCAGGTGTGAGAAATTCCTTTTTGCTGTTCCCAGATGATTCGTAAAGGGTTAGGCCCTGAACGCCCACCACCCTTCCTGACTAGCCTGTTCTGCAGATTCTGGCTACGTGCCTGCAGTGGAGGTCAATTTCCCAGAAATACCCTTCCTTTTTTGATGCTTGTAATCAAATACATATTTCTTCACTCTTCTATAGAAATAAGACACTGACCCACTGTCCACCACATGAAGTCATTTTTGTTCCCAGCTTAGTGTCTCCTTGCCAAGATAAGAGCTTTAGCACATTTTTACATGCCCACACTTGTTTGTTGACAGAGAAAAATTGTAAGAATATTTTAATTCTGCCATCTCACCAGCCCTACATCACTAATTCCCAGACTTTACTAAAACAGCTAATGTTTTTAATTACAACTTACTATTAGGTTTTACTTTGTAAGTACTGCAGACCTATTTTCTATCCAGGTAGAACTATACGTTACCTTTTTTTAACCTACAGGTAAAAAGTACTTTAAAAATAATTATTGATAGCTGATTTATATCTTGTCTGACCTCTCTGATTACATGTCCAGATCTGTGTGATTTTGGATACTCAAAGATAATGGCCTTGACAGTGATCTGCTCTGTTCTGAAACTGTTGGGAAACCTACAGTATGCCTAAGAGAGAGATTCCATTTGTTACTCATCCGTTCAGTTCAGTTCAGTAGCTCAGTCGTGTCCGACTCTTTGTGACCCCATGAATTCCAGCATGCCAGGCCTCCCTGTCCTACTCATACTCAGGTGAAAATGACTTTTCTGATGATGTCTAGTCAAGACCTCAAGACATGATAACTACAAAGGAAATGAAAAATGCAAATAAGGGGCCTGAGAAATTCAGTGTTTTTTATGAGCAGACATAAGATAAAAATTTTTAACTAAAGAAAGATCCCCTTAAGTTTAAGTTGTAGAATGTAAAAAATTCTCTGTGACATATCTCTGCTGTTTTATCAGCATGGATGTCTCACAGAGTGGGATATTAGGATAAAATCCTAAGCAACTATTTACACTATTCCAAGAACAACTCTAAGTCAGTTGTTGGAGGAAAATGGATGATGTCAAGGAAGGAAAGAAATGCACACTTTTGTAACCAGTCTCTGTCATAATGGGTAGAGATTTGAGAATGAAAGAACAAAACAAAAACTGCTCAGTTAACAATTATAGCAAAGGTAGGCTACTGGCTTTATGGGTGGCCCATTAAAAGAGAAGAAAACAGGGGAAACAGATAAGTAAAGAAAAAAAATGCAATTAGGAGAAAGAAGCTAAAGTTTAGGGAATAAATATGCAATGAATAAATTGGTGAATGCATGGCATAAAAAGAGAAATTAAAATTGATGTCAAGAAAAAACTTGGCAGAACTTGATAATACACCTAAAACAGAGCTGAGCGTGAAGGACAGCATGCGAAAACAGATCCTATGGAACTTCTAAATCTCACTGAAGTCAAAACTATACAGTATCTCTCTTATTTTTTTTTTAAGTCTTCTGAAAACAATGACCAGGAGTTTATTACTTTGAATTTTTTGTCATTTGATAAACATACTGATGAAAGAAAGAATGTAATATCACAGTAACATGTATAATTACTGGAAGCTAGATGTTAAAGAATGACTATCACCAAATAATTGAGATAATATAGTCATGTTGGACTCAACAGAATTTTAGGGAGTTGTTTTAGTGGGGTAGAGATGGTATTTCAAACAACTCCAAGATGAATTCATAGATACAATGGTGTTTCTGTAATTTGGAAGAACAGATTTTTATGTAGAGGGTTTCACTTCTTAGATCGATGGATTAAGACCCTACTAGGAAGAAAAATCAGCAGAAAATAATTTAAAACTTGGAAGTAACACACAAAACAGTTACCTGAAGGTACTGGACAGTGAAGAGAAGACACACTGATGGGGAGTCTATGCTCGCTTGAAGGAGCAAACAGGGGGCATTGTCTTTAAATAAATTCCCCTCTCAGCAGCTCTTACCCTGGGCTAAGTGCACTCCAGGGAATAAACACAGAAAGAGTAGGGGCTCATGTAGAAAGATCCAGACATTCTGGCCAGTGAAATTAGAAACATGTATCCCCAAAATGTGATCCACTGAGCCAAAATATGAAGCCTTAAATTCTATCTGCCAACACTTTTGACTGACACCTGAGCAATGCATGCATGAAGCAGAGTCAAGCAACCCAGGGAAAGGCAAAAGACGTGAACTGAGATGAAAGAAGTCATTCAAGAAACTCAGCAATTTGTAGTTCAAGCTCAGTGGAGAAAATTGCTTGCTAAAAGCAAATGCTTATCACAGCAAAAGAACAAAATCTAGAATCCTCAGAACTTAAAATTCATCAAGCCTAGGATACAATTGAAGATAACATAACATATGAAAAACCAAGAAAAAGAAACATTCTCAAGAGAAAAAAAAAATTCATCCAGTCTGAACCTAAGATGAACTACTTATTGAAACTATCAGACAAGGAGTTTAAAGTAATTATAACTCTTCTCAATAAAGTAAAACAAAACCCCAAACAGAAAAAAAAAAAAAACCCCAAAACTAGAAAGACATGTTTTCAGTGGATAAAAGTCTCAATGGAGAAATGAAAATTCAGCTGGAAAAAAAAAAAAGAACCAAATGGAAATTCTAGAACTTAAAAATAAACTTTATGAAATAAAGATGTCATAAGTAAGTGGAGGAATATTTTCATGAATTGCAAGAACATGTTCATGAATTGGAAGATTCAATTTGGTAACTTGGCCATCTTTCCTAAACCAATCTATAGATTAAATGCAATCCTACTCAAAATCTGAGTATTTTTTTTTAATTGATAAGCCAACTAAAAAATTCATGTGGAAAGGCAAAGAATCCAGAATTCTTTAGATTGGTGGGGTTACATGTGTTATCTGCTGATGGGAATATATAATTCCTAGCAAGGACAGAATGGTACCATCTCATTTACCCAACAACTCAACTATCCAGAAAGAGTCAGTTCAGTTCGGTTCAGTCACTCAGTCGTGTCCAACTCTTTGTGACCCCATGAATTGCAGCACTACAGGCCTCCCTGTCCATCACCAACTCCCGGAGCTCACTCAGATTCACGTCCATTGAGTCAGTGATGACATCCAGCCATCTCATCCTCGGTCGTCCCCTTCTCCTCCTGCCCCCAATCCCTCCCAGCATCACAGTCTTTTCCAATGAGTCAACTCTTCACATGAGGTGGCCAAAGTACTGGAGTTTCAGCTTCAGCATCATTCCTTCCAAAGAAATCCCAGGGCTGATCTCCTTCAGAATGGACTGATTGGATCTCCTTGCAGTCCAAGGAACTCTCAAGAGTCTTCTCCAACACCACAGTTCAAAAGCATCAATTCTTCGGCACTCAGCCTTCTTCACAGTCCAACTCTCACATCCATACATGATTACTGGAAAAACCATAGCCTTGACTAGACGGACCTTAGTCAGCAAAGTAATGTCTCTGCTTTTGAATATGCTATCTAGGTTGGTCATAACTTTTCTTCCAAGGAGTGAGGTGAGGTGAGGTGAAGTCACTCAGTCGTGTCCAACTCTTTGTGACCCTGTGGACTGTAGCCCATCAGGCTCCTCTGTCCAGGGGATTCTCCAGGCAAGAATACTGGAGTGGGTTGCCATTTCCTTCTCCAGGGAAATGTCTTTGCTTTTGAATATGCTATCTAGGTTGGTCATAACTTTTCTTCCAAGGAGTAAGTGTCTTTTAATTTCATGGCTGCAATCATCATCTGCAGTGATTTTGGAACCCCCCAAAAATAAAGTCTGACACTGTTTCCATCGTTTCCCCATCTATTTCCCATGAAGTGATGGGACCGGATTCCATGATCTTTGTTTTCTGAATGTTGAGCTTTAAGCCAACTTTTTTACTCTCCTCTTTCACTTTCATCAAGAGGCTTTTCAGTTCCTCTTCACTTTTTGCCATAAGGGTCATGTCATCTGCATATCTGAGTTTATTGATATTTCTCCTGACAATCTTGATTCCAGCTTGTGTTTCTTCCAGTCCAGCATTTCTCATTATGTACTCTGCATAGAAGTTAAATAAGCAGGGTGACAATATACAGCCTTGATGTACTCCTTTTCCTATTTGGAACCAGTCTGTTGTCCCATGTCCAGTTCTAACTGTTGCTTCCTGACCTGCCTACAGGTTTCTCAAGAGGCAGGTCAGGTGGTCTGGTATTCCCATCTCTTTCAGAATTTTCCACAGTTTTCTGTGATCCACACAGTCAAAGTCTTTGGCATAGTCAATAGAGCAGAAATAGATGTTTTTCTGGAACTCTCTTGCTTTTTCCATGATCCAGCAGATGTTGGCAATTTGGTCTCTGGTTCCTCTGCCTTTTCTAAAGCCAGCTTGAACATCAGGGAGTTCACAGTTCACGTATTGCTGAAGCCTGGCTTGGAGAATTTTGAGCATTACTTTACTAGCATGTGAGATGAGTGCAATTGTGTGGTAGTTTGAGCATTCTTTGGCATTACCTTTCTTTGGACTGTGGCTCAGATCATGAACTCCTTATTACCAAATTCAGATTTAAATTGAAGAAAGTAGTGAAAACTGCTAGACCATTCAGGTATGACCTAAATCAAATCCCTTATGATTATACAGTCAAAGTGAGAAATAGATTTAAGGGCCTAGATCTGATAGATAGAGTGCCTGATGAACTATGGAATAAGGTTTGTGACATTGTACAGGAGACAGGGATCAAGACCATCCCCATGGAAAAGAAATGCAAAAAAGCAAAATGGCTGTCTGGGGAAGCCTTACAAATAGCTGTGAAAAGAAGAGAGGTGAAAAACAAAGGAGAAAAGGAAAGATATAAGCATCTGAATGCAGAGTTCCAAAGAATAGCAAGAAGAGATAAGAAAGCCTTCTTCAGCGATCAATGCAAAGAAATAGAGGAAAACAACAGAATGGGAAAGACTAGAGATCTCCAGAAAGAGTAGTGACATACAACAAAATATCTTCATGGAGGAATAAAATGTCTATGCAAGTCTCCTGCTGCAAGTCCAAAATTTGTTAATGTAAATAAAATACACAGTTTAAAGTGAGTATGCCTGTGCATGTGTATTTGATGGAACATCAGGTCCATGGCAGGGACCTCAGAAAAAAGGGTTTCAGTGTCTACTATGGCTGGGAAATAATTCACGTCATTCCCTTTCTGAAGATTCACTGTGCCGAGTTAACTGAGCCATGGCTCTGAGATTAATTGCAAGTCAAAAACCTATTCAACATTATCTTTAAGTATACAAGTATATATAAAGTATATAACTTGAGAAAACTATTTGGACAATACAGAAAATTAAGATTATTAATGTAATTGTCTTGATCAACTGTCACCTACTGGTAGCATTCAGTTCTTCTTAGAAGGGAGAAAACAGCAAAACAGGGGAAGTGAGACTGTTGCTGAAAGTGGACATTTTAAAAGAATAGCCATCATCAAGCCATCCTCTAATTAAAGAAAAAAGAAACTGAATTGTTCACAGTCCAATAGATACCAACATTGACATCATATTATTTAGAAAGAATTACTAATAACATGATCATTATGATGAGAATAGAGAAAAATTGGTATCATTCTCATTCTACATATTGAATAAATTTCCAAGTTCTATTCATTCTAACATTAAAATGTCTTTAGTATTTACTCTTTCATCTCTGTGTCTAGCATGTCTCTCCTGGTTCTTGCCCTCATTTTCATTACATTACTGAAAGAGCAAAAAGGGTTAAAAATACAGATGCTAGAATACCTGCAGGCAGCATTTGAAAAAATATGGAGAGATCAAACTTCAAGGAAATTTGATGATATCTTTCTAAGATTTCTTGGGATTTGGGCTCCTTTATACCATTTAGCAGAAAAACAATTAGTTTCACTCATTCATTTAAATTGGTTCTCATTTCAGTTTCTTAATCTACATGAAGATTCTCAGGATCAGGAAGTAATTAATCATCTGGAAGAAGGTCAGATTGATTGAATCATCTCTGCCCTGAATGGCCAACCTAAATAATTAAAGTAGACTTTGTCATGGAAATGAGTAATTTTGCAGTGAAGAAAAGGAAACATTAAATTTTGATGTATATTGCATGTTCAAGGATATCAACCTTAATTCCTATGTCCAGGATCCAAACGAATGTTAGTAGCCTATCAAATGAACATTGAATTTAATTGGTTACTCCATTAAGAAATATTATTGACCTCTGGGTGTCATGATAGCATGACATTCAATTATATTTTTTTCTCAGCTTATATTTTTTCAAACTGCATTCTAATAATTTCAGTCAGACTTTATAGGCTGGCTCACCTTGTCCCTAAAATGATTTTTACTTTTTCTAACACATTTTCCAATGTCATTATATTTTTCTTGAGTAAAGCAGCTATTTCACTGTTTCTCAAGCAATAGGCCAAGGACTGCCTATATCAGAAACATCTGGAGTCTTGTTAAAATTTTACTTCTAGGAGTATATAGGCCAAAGGCTGTTGGAGAATGTGTATTTACATTAAGCACATTAGATGGTATTTACATCCACTAAAATTTGGGAGACACTGAACTACTCAATGATGGTGAAAGGGCAGCTAAACCCAGATCACTGACCTTCACTTGTCTAGACAAGCAAAATAGTGGCTGTTCATCCATGACAGACTTTCTAATTTTTGAAATCAAAATAACAGAGTTAAGACTCTAAATTAGTTTTTGAGTAGGGTTGCCCATTAAAACAGGACTCCCAGGTAAATGTAAGGTTTGGATAAGCAACAAGTAATTAGCACATGCAGGTCCCAAATTCTACACTGGATTTACTTGTACTTAAACATTATTTGTTGTTTATCTGAAATTCAAAATAACTGGTTGTCACACATGTATCAGTTAAATCTAGCAACCTTACTTTAGAATATCATAGGTCTGGGTTTGAATCTGCCATTTATTATTAGTTGGGTAACTTTGGAAAATGTCCTTAACCCTTCTAAACTTCAATTTCTTAAACCATAAGATGAAACAGAATTACAACAAAACAAAACACCACAAAACAAAAAACCCCCTTGAAAACATACTTTAAAGGACTGTCAAGAAAATTATACATTTGTTATATAATGTATGTATTTTATGTATAGTATATCATCTGTACACTATTGACACTTCGTACAATGTCATGCAAATATTAAGCTTGATAAGAAGTAGTTTTTATTGTTATTGCCATTGCTAATAATATTTGGTATAATTTAATAATATACAAGTAAAAGGGAGGGTCTAAGCCCATTTAACAAATACTGTCAGTTAAAAATTGACAGTATGTGTTTAGACAGCACCTTAATGGAGCATACAAATCGGTAGACTCAATATTTTACTTTCTGCTCACTGTCTCCTTTGTTTGGCTCTTTGCCATCATTGCATCAGTAATTTAGGAACAAAGTATGTGACTTGTATTTTTCAGGAAGGATCCTTCTTGTGGTTACAACTTTTACAATTGATTCAGTAAATCTAAGCGGTTTGCTCCTTTATAAAAATATATATATATGTATATATATATTTGATATAATTTTTCACACAAATCGAGATAAGCTCATTATATTTTTCTGTATCAGACATTTCAATAATTAAAATTAATAGTCAATGTATTTCATTCCAACTGTTAATAGAATAAATGTGTATGCATATGTTCACTTCAAGAATCATTTTTGTTGAAATAACTTTTTTTATAAATTATTCAGATGAATATTGTAAGTTGTATAGAATCTTGGTATCTTTTTAAAAAAATTTGTATATTTTTAGATTTATTGAATTAAAATTTATTTATTTAAAAATTGTTTATTTTATTTAAAATTTTAATTTATTTTAATCTTTAAAAATTATTTATTTTTAATTGGAGCATAATTGCTTTACAATGTTGTATTGGTTCCTGCCATATATCAGTGTGAATCAGCCATAGGTATACATATGTGCCCTCCCTCTTAAGCCTCCCTCCCACCTCCTACCCCATCCCACCCCTCTAGGTTGTCACAGAGCAGTGAGGTGAGTTCCCTGCATTATGTAGCAAATTCCCACTGGCTGTCTATTTTTCACATATGGTAGTATATATCTTTCAATGCTACTCTCTTAATTCAGCTATCTCCTTCCCCTACTGTGTCCCACAGGTCTGTCCTCTATGTCTTTGTCTCTATTGCTGCCCTAAAAATAGGTTCATCAGTACCACTTTTGGTAGATTCCATATATATGTGTTAATATTTGCTTTTATCTTTCTGACTTTCGTCACTCTGTATAACAGGAGCCTGGTGGGCTGCAGTCCATGGGGTCACAAAGAGTCAGACACGACTGAGCGACTTCACTTTCACTTTTCACTTTCATGCATTGAAGAAGGAAACGGCAACCCACTCCGGTGTTCTTGCCTGGAGAGTCCCAGGGACGGGGGAGCCTGATGGGCTGCCGTCTATGGGGTCGCATAGAGTCGGACCCGACTGAACCGACTTAGCAGCAGCAGCAGCAGCCTACAGAGTAATTGCTTGTCTACTGGCAAAATGGGTAAACGTAGAGTTTAATTTGGCAGTTTTGCAATGACATACTTTTGAAGTGCTTTTGCAATATTTTTTGGATTTAATTATTTATACTCATTGTAATTGTTTACAATGAGTGTATTTTTTATAGAATGCATAAACATTATAAAGAGCATATCTTAGGTTCTAAATTATTATATACTTCTGAGTGTACACATAGCGATAACTCAAAATCAGTAAAAATCTCAACCATATAATGCTGAAGGAAAGAAGAGTTGTAGAATGAAATACAAAAATGATACTAATCTGTGTATAAACAGATTAATAATACACAATGATTATAGATGTATTTAGGATACAGTAAAAGTACAAAGCCACGCAAGGAAACGATATCCACCAAATGTGGAATACTGTCAATCTTCATATATGTCATGGGCAGGGGTGGACTGGGTTCAAAGTGCGTGGCATGATGAACTGAACCATATCTGTTCTATTGATACTTTGTTTCAAACAAGAGAGAGATCTAAAGCAGACGTGGCAAAATATTGAGATTTAATAAGGCTATTATTTAGAGAGATTATATACAGCGATTCATTATGTACAATTTTTTGTATCCTTGGAATATTTCATTTGTAATGAGATGGGCAGAACTCTCATTCTTTTCCAGTACACTCACATCTCATTGGCCAGGAACTCTATAACCGAGCCACTGAGGAGTTATGGTGGGGAAGTAGCCCCCTGATGGAATCTAGAGACAAACACAAACACACCAATGCATGGGCTTCACAGAGGCTGTTCAGGCCCAGTGAGAAGTCTACACCTAATAGAGTTATTCTGCTTGGTGACTCAGAAATAGCAAATTGAATGGTGCATGTGTATGTTGGGTTGGTGTCATAGAAAAAGAATCAAAGAAGAGAATTTGGGACACATGTTTATGGGAACAGGATGAAGTGATGATACTCCTCTGATGCCAAGAAGTTAAAACAGCCTGGGCCTAAAAGTTCCACATGAAACACTCTTGGGAATGGTGATACTATCAGATGGACTATGATGTATTGTTCTTATTTTTCGTGTGGGGAAAGTGGCTCTTTCTTCTACAAAACTAACGTTGTCCAAGTGGAGAGTATAAAAAAATGACTTAAAATATGGTCCTGTTTTTCCTGGTGAAGCCCGAGGTTGATGGAACACATTTTTGCATCTTTCAAAGTTCACAACTTACAGGTTTGCATGTAGAAGAACTGCTGTACTCAAAGTGAAAAATAGACTGAGAATAAAATAATCAAGTCACAAAATTTGAACTCTCTCAAGAAGTTTATACAAAAAATAATTTAATTTAAAAAGCTTCCTCTTGGGAATATATAACTCTTCAGATTACTTTTTCCCCTCCAAATTATGATGCTACCATATATCCATGGAAATAAAAACACACTTTGTTTTACAGTATGAACATCTTTCTAACACTGCTTCATGTATTAATTTAAAGTATATAAGGTGAATGAAAAGGACTTTTCATTGCTTCATAATTTTACTTTCTTTCCATTGTTTTCCTGTTATATTTCTCTTTATATTTAATGACCTAAAATATATAATTCTCAAAATTATGATAAACAAGGGCTATATGGAGAAATTTTACAATTTTTGAAGACATGTAAAATCTTAGCAAGTGTTTCTGATTTGAGACATGGTATAAAATACTTCAATTACATAGGCAAAAATTCTAACAGCAAATTCTATCTTTTAGTCTTCTGTTTTCATCATGTCTTAAGCTAATAATGGCCAAGTTATCATAGTAGAGGTTAAAAGGACAGACTACTTTAAGTTGTCTTCTTTGGGTCTTGAACATTGTAAGTCACCCATGATTCTCAATATGATTTATTGAGTTGACAAGAAAACAAAACAAAACACTTCTTCAAAGTCCAAAGTTGTGTAAATAAAGTGTAACATTTCAGTCTTCGGATATCTCTGCATCTTGGATTCTTTTAAACAAACCCTTTAAAGGAGTTGTTTTAGGATTTTCATCAAAACAAGAGTACCTTCTAAACAAAATGTGTAGTTACTTTGAAGAGTTGTTCTAAGCTGTTAAAGAGATTTTCTTGAAGGGAAGACCTGAGGAGAGGGAAAGGAGCATTTGAAACATGAAAATCTCAGCAGATATAGTGTAAAAATAAGTATTATCTATACCATTAATTAGAAAAGGTTATTTGAATGAATTTTACTTTTAAATTAATTTACTTTATCAATATAGAACATAATGTTTCTTAACTGGATTAAGCCAAAGAGAATAAAAACAAAGGAATTTTAAAAATTCCCTGTTAGTCTTTTTCCTGAGGCACATTTCCCAGACTTCAGGGTCATCATCTCGAAAAACAAATTCTAGGATTCTTTAGAAAATTCTGTGACCCTGAGCCTCAGAGTTGTCATTTTTTATTCTATGCTTTTTGTATCATGCACAAGGAAACATCTTTTGGAAATCATCTGGCCATTGATATATACCGTAGAAGTTTTGGTTTTTGTTTCAATACAAGCTTTTTACTGAGAAAGAAAAAGGATGTCAGTATGTCTTAGCCAAAGAAAGAAACTTAATGGCAAAGACAGCAATAGTGTTCTTTCATGGAGCTTTCTATTCTAGTGCTATTAGCTTTATACATAATAACAATTTTGATAGCAACAGAAAAGCCAGAGAAATCTACCTCTAGTCTTTAATTTCATAAATGACAGTACTATCTGACAATATTTTTATGAATAAATAAGGTGGTTTTCTTTTGTACAGAGAAGTTTATTTTAAAAGACTGTAGCTTCATAGGCCCATATTGGTTTTGTTTTTCCTGGCTGTAGGGAAGGGGTCTGTGCTCTGTTTCTGATAAATTTCCTCTTGTTTTCAGTTCTGACAAATATTCCTTTGAATATGGTGTATGAAAATATTCTAGCACCAAACCAAGAATATCTAACCTTATTTATGTCTGTATTCTGTCCTTAAACATAAACAGCTGTGCACACATACATCTGTCTCACGTCTGACCAAGTACTGCTGTCCAGGTCTTCATATATACAAATAAATGTTCCCAGTTTTATGGGAAATTGTAGCTGGTGCAGCAGGAGTTTCAAAACCCACATGCATTTTTCAAATCTTACTTGCACAAACAAAAAGAGGAAAAATATAGGCAAGCCAGGTTTGGAACTGCTGACTTTTAGAGTCAGTACAGAATGACTGAAGAATCTACATTTTGACCAAAAAATAAAGAGAACATGTAAAAAAAATTACAATTTGTCAAATCTTTTAAAGCTTAGGTTATGCCTTGGTAAAGAAAAACTAATTCTAAAGTCTTCATTAGTGCTGCTTGCTGTATAACTCTGGGAAAGCAACTTACTGACCGATCATTAGAAAGACCAGATGAGCAAAGTCCTTGATAAATTTCTTGGTTCTCATTATTACACACTTTGAGAAGTCACAGGCCAAGTAGAGATTCAAGAAGTTCCTCATTTTGATGATAAGATTAGGAGATATGTTTTATTTCATTATTATGTTTATATGTCTTCCCCAATTTTCTATAATGAACATGAACCACTTTTATAATTAGTTTTAGAAGTTATTATAATAATTTCTCATTTAAACTTGAGGTTGATAAGTCAAACTATAAAGGCTATGGAAAGATTTTTTTTAAATACATATTATTATATTATATATTTTTTAAAAATGTTTTATTCCTTGTTTCACCTTATCTTGAGAAAAAGACACCCTACCCTGGAGAATTGGGCTTCTCTGGTGGCTCAGATGGTAAAGAATTTGCCTGCAATGCAGGAGAGCTAGGTTTGATCCCTGGGTTGGGAACATCCCCTGGAAGAGGGCATGGCAACCCACTCCACTATTCTTGCTTGGAGAATCCCCATGGACAGAGGAGTCTGGCGGGTTACAGACCATGGGGTTGCAAAGAGTCAGACACAATTGAGTGACTAAGCACAGCACAGCATTCTGGAGAATTAATTTTAAAATAAAAAGAAAATGAAAGCAAGTGGGAAATATATTTGCCACCAATGGAGAAGCCAGGAAAAGCTTCTGCAAAATTCTACAAGGTTTGTGATCATTGGCATACTTCCAGTTATGTGATAGAAGATGGCTCTGTTTTGTCTGAAATACTGATTCAAATATTAATTTTTCTGTACCTGTAAAAGTCAAGCAATATATCTAGGGAAATTTGAAATTTTTTTCAAGAATTCACAAACTGTTTCTATTCTGATTGCCAGTTCAAGATGACAGATAGAGAACATGTATTAAACTTACTTCCTCTTCAACCCCATTAAATTATAGAAAGTGTGTACTAAATAAAATAAGTCCATAATAGCCCAGGGCCATCAGTAGTCCAGAGACTATGAGGAATCCAAACTGAAAGACAGGTGTGAAATTTTTCTGGAGGAAAAAACTAGTGGGAACTCTCTTCCTGATAGAATCTGTAATAGCTCTGTGTGAGATAGTCATGGGAAAAATGAGAAGGCTATAATTTTGTTAAAGATCTGCCCACTTAAAAAACAGGGAGTGATTAAAGACAAACCCAATCTAATTCCAACCCCAACTTTCATGGGTAAAAAGACTAAGTTCAAGCTAAACAAAGCTCATTGTAAAGAGATTAAAAGCAATGTGAGGGGAAGGCAGAGCAGTTAGAGGGGTTGGGGGTGGCTGCTGATTCAATTCCTTCTACTTCTCAGCTCTAGGTGTGTATTACGCAGAAGGAAGCTTGCCACCTGAACACTGGAAAACATCTGACTCGGGAGAAAAAGGAGATAGTTGAGAAGAAAAGGTAATGTGTATCTATGCATATGATCATTTCTAATATGTGGATCCTGAAAGAGGGAAAATCTTCCTTTAGGATTTCAAGCCATAACTAAGCAGACTTGAAGAGGCCAGTTCCATAGCTTTCGCCAATGAAACCAGGCCTACCCGTGAATATTCCCTTTATGTAATCAACAAATTATCTTTCTAAAAGATAGTTTGATTAGAAAAACATTTCAAAATAGAGACTTGACAATGTCTGCATCAAATAAGCTATGAACACAAACGTTTAAATTCTCTCCTTCTCCAAAAGCATGAACTGTAAAGCAAGACTACCTGAGTTCAAATTCTGTTTTAATCATATACTAGCTGAATGACCTTAGGGAAGTTGCTTAAACTCTCTGTCCTGTTTTCTCATCTTTAAACAGCTGTAATGAAGTGCACACACAACATGGGATATTTGTGAGGATTAGATGAACTAATATAAGATACTTGTCAACTGGACCCTAGGACATATTACTAGGTAAGCATTTATTACTGACATTGCTATTGGATGACATCACCAACTCAATGGACATGAGTTTGAACAAACCCCAAGGGTTGGTGATGGACAGGGAAGCCTGTCATGCTACAGTACATGAGGTCACAAAGACTTGGACACGACTGAGCTACTGAACAGAACAGACCATGAAAAAAGGAAGAAGAGTTGTATGTTCACAAAGTGATGTCTCTGCTTTTTAATACACTGTCTAGGTCTGTCCCTTGGACAGAAAGGAGATCAAACCAATCAAAGCTAAAGTAAATCAACCCTGTATATTCATTGGATGGATGGTTGCTGAAGTGCCAATACTGTGGCCACCTGATGCAAAGAGCTGACTCATTGAAAAAGACCCTGATCCTGGGAAAGACTGAGGGCATAAGAGGGCAATAGACTATGAGATGGTTGGATGGCAGAGCATATTTAAAAGCAGAGACATTACTTTGCCGACAAAGGTGCATTTAGTCAAAGTTATGGTTTTTCGGGCTTCCATGGTGGCTCAGAAAAGGCAGAGGAACCAGAGATCAAATTGCCAACATCTGCTGGATCACCAAAAAAGCAAGAGAGTTCCAGAAAAACATCTATTTCTGCTTTATTGACTATGCCAAAGCCTTTGACTGTGTGGATCACAGAAAACTGTGGAAAATTCTGAAAGAAATGGGAATACCAGGCCGCCTGAACTGCCTCTTGAGAAACCTGTATGCAGGTCAGGAAGCTACAGTTAGAACTGGACATGGAACAAGAGACTGGTTCCAAATAGGAAAAAAGGAGTCCGTCAAGGCTGTATATTGTCACCCTGCTTATTTAACTTATATGCAGAGTACATCATGAGAAACACTGGGCTGGAAGAAGCACAAGCTGGAATCAAGATTGCTGGAAGAAATATCAATAACCTCAGATATGCAGATGACACCACCCTTATGGCAGAAAGTGAAGAGGAACTAAAAAGCCTCTTGATGAAAGTGAAAGTGGAGAGTGAAAAAGTTGGCTTAAAGCTCAACATTCAGAAAACGAAGATCATGGCATCTGGTCCCATCACTTCACGGGAAATAGCTGGGGAAACAGTGGAAACAGTGTCAGACTTTATTTTTGGGGGCTCCAAAATCACTGCAGGTGGTGACTGCAGCCATGAAATTAAAAGACGCTTACTCCTTGGAAGAAAAGTTATGACCAACCTAGATAGCATATTCAAAAGCAGAGACATTAGTTTGCCGACTAAGGTCCATCTAGTCAAGGCTATGGTTTTTCCAGTGGTCATGTATGGATGTGAGAGTTGGACTGTGAAGAAAACTGAGCACCACAGAATTGATGCTTTTGAACTGTGGTGTTGGAGAAGACTCTTGAGAGTCCCTTGGACTGCAAGGAGATCCAACCAGTCCATTCATTGGAAGGACTGATTCATTGGTGTACATTGGAAGGACTGATGCTAAAGCTGAAACTCCAGTACTGTGGCCACCTCATGCGAAGAGTTGACTCATTGGAAAAGACTCTGATGCTGGGAGAGATTGGGGGCAGGAGGAGAAGGGGACGACAGAGGATGAGATGGCTGGATGGCATCACTGACTCAATGGACGTGAATCTGAGTGAACTCTGGGAGTTGGTGATGGAGAGGGAGGCCTGGCATGCTGCAATTCATGGGGTCACAAAGACTCAGACATGACTGAGCGACTGAACTGAACTGAACTGATGGTGGCTCAGATGGTAAAGCATCTGTCTGCAATGCAGAGACCCAGGTTCAATCCCTGGGTCAGGAAGATGCCCTGGAGAAGGAAATCGAAACCCACTCCAGTACTCTTGCCTAAAACATTACATGAACAGAGGAGCCTGGTGGGCTACAGTCCACGGGGTCACAAAGAGTCACACCCAACTGAGTGACTTCACACTCATGATTTTTCCAGTAGTCATGCATGGATGTGAGAGTTGGACCATAAAGAAGGCTGAACACTGAAGAATTGATTCTTTTGAACTGTGGTGTTGGAAAAGACTCTTGAGAGTCTGCTGGACTACAAGGATATCAAATCAATCAACCCTAAAGGAAATCAACCCTAAATATTCATTGGAAGGACTGATGCTGAAACTGAAGCTCCAATACTTTGACCATCTGATGTGAAGAGCCAACTCATTACAAAAGACCCTGATGCTTGGGAAGATTGGAAGCAGAGGGACTACAGAGGATGCAATGGTTGGATGGCATCTCTGATTCAATGGACATGAGTTTGAGCAAGCCCTGGGAGATGGTGAAGGACAGGGAAGCCTGGCATGCTGCAGTCCATGAGGTTGCAAAGAGTCAGTCACAACTTAGTGACTGAACAACAATAAAGTTTTGTCATAGCTTTTCTTCCAAGGAGCAAGCATCTTTTAATTTTGTGGCTGCAGTCACTGTTCACAGTAATTTTGGAGCCAAGAAAATAAAATCTGTCACTGTTTCCATTTTTTTTCCATCTCTTTGCCATGAATTAAGGGGACTAGATGCCATGATCTTTGCTTTTTGAATGTTGAGTTTAAGTCAGCTTTTTCACTCTCCTCTTTGACCCCTATCAAGGGGCTCTTTAGTTCCTCCTCATTTTCTGGTATAAGAGTGGTATCATCTGCATATCTGAGGTTGTTGATATTTTTCTTGGCAGTCTTGTTTTCAGCTTGTGATTTATCCAGCTGGGCAATTCCCATGATGTACTCTGCAAAGAAGTTAAATAAGCAGGAGTGACAATATACAGCCTTGATGTATTCCTTTCAAATTTTGAACCAGTCCATTGTTCCATGTCCAGTTTTAACTGTTGCTTTTTGACCCACATATAGGTTTCTCAGGAGACAGGTAAGGTGGTCTGGTATTCCCACTGCTTTAAGAAATTTCTACAGTTTGGTGTGATCCACATGGTCAAAGGGTTTAGCATTGTCAAGCAGAAGTAGATTTTTTTTTTAAATTCCTTTGGTTTTTCTATGATCCAATGGATGTTGGCAGTTTGATCTCTGGTTCCTGTCCCTTTTGTAATTCTAGCTTTTGCATTTGGAAGTTCTTGGTTCAAGTACTATCAAAGTCTTTGTTGTGGATCAGTCACTCAGTCATGTCCAATTCTTTGTCATCCCATGGATTGCAGCACACCAGGTTTCCCTGTCATTCACCATCTCCCATAGTTTGCTCAAACTCATGTCCATCAAATAGGTGATGCCATCCAACCATCTCATCCTCTATTGTCCCCTTCTCCTCCTGCCTTCACTCTTTCCCAGCATCATGGTCTTTTCTAATGAGTTGGCTCTTCACATCAGGTGGCCAAATTATTGCAGCTTCAGCTTCAGCATCAGTCCTTCCAATGAATCTTCAGTGTTGATTTTGTTTAAGATTGACTGATTTGATCTCCTTGCAGTCCAAAGGACTCTCAAGAGTCTTCTCCAACATCACAGTTTGAAAGCATCAGTTCTTCAGTGTTCAGCCATCTTTGTGGTTCAATTCTCACATCCATACATGACTACTGGATGTATGAATGTACCAGTAGTCAAGTTGAAATCTACCTTGAAGAATATTGAGCATTATCTTTCTAACATGTGAAATGATAGTAATTGAACCATAGTTTCAAGATTATTTGGCATTGCCTTTCTTTGGGATTGGATTGAAAACTTTTTCCAGTCCTGTGGCCACTGCTGAGTTTTCCAAATTTTCTAGCATATTGAGTGCAGCACTTTAACAGCATCATCTTTTAGGATTTGAAATAACTCAGATGAAATTCCATGATATCCACTAGCTTTGTTCATAAGAATGCTTCCTAAGGTCCACCTGACTTCACACTCCAGAATGTCTGGCTCTAGGTGAGTGAACAGAGCATCACAATTATCTGGGTCATTAATACCTTTTTTGCATCATTCTTTTGTGTATTCTTGCTACCTCTTCTTAATCTTTTCTGCTTTTGTTAGGTCCTTCCTTGCCATTTCTGTCCTTTACTGTGCCCATCTTTACATGAAATGTTCCCTTGGTATCTCTAATTTTCTGGAAGAGATCTCTTGTCTTTCCTTTTCTATTGTTTTCCTCTATTTATTTGCAATATTCATTTAAGAATACTTTAAAAAAAAAATCTCTCCCTGCTCTTCTATGGAACTCTACATTCGGTTAGGTATATCTTTCTCTTTCTCCTTTGCCTTTTGATTCTTTTCTTTTCTCAGCTAGTTGTGAGGCCTCCTCAGACAACCATTTTGTCTTCTTGCATTTCTTTTACTTTGGTATGGTTTTGGTCAATATCACAAATTGTACAATGTTACAAACTGTCATCCTTTGTTCTTCAGACACTCAGTCTACCAAATCTAATCCCTTGAATCTATCTGTCACCTCCACTGTATAATCATACAAGATCTAATTTAGGTCATACCTGAATGATGTAGTGGTTTTCCCTACTTTCTTCAATTTAAACCTGAATTTTACAATAAGGAGTTCATGATCTGAGTCACAGTTGTCTCCCAGTCTTGTTTTTGCTGACTGTACAGAGTTTCTCCATCTTCAGCTGCAAAAAATATAGTCAACTTGATTTCAATTTTAACCATCTGATGATGTCCATGTGTAGAATCATTTTTTGTGTTATTGGAAGAGGGTCTTTGCTATGACCAGTGTGTTCTCTTGGCAAAAATCTGTTAGTTCTTCGCCCTACTTCATTTTGTACTCCAAGGCAAAACGTTCCTGTTACTCCAGGTTTCTCTTGACTTCCTACTTTTGCATTCCAGTCCACTCTGATGAAAAGGACATCTTTTTTGGTGTTGGTTCCAGAAGTTCTTGTAGGTCATCATAGAACCGTTCAACTTCAGCTTCTTCAGCATTAGTGGTTGGGGCATAGACTTGGATTACTGTGATGCTGAATGAATCAAGATCATTGATTCATTTGAATCAATGAATGAGTCCTTGGAATTCATTTATTAATGAATCCTTGGAGATGAATCAAGATCATTCTGTCATTTTTGAGAATGCACCCAAGTACTGGATTTTGGACTACTGTTGACTATGAGGGCTACTTCATTTTTTTAAAGGGATTCTTGCTGACTATAGTAGATATAATGGTCATCTGAATTAAATTCACCCATTCCTGTCCATTTTAGCTCACTGATTCCCAAAATGTTGATGTTCATTCTTACCATTAAGATGCCACTCTTGCCATCTTCAGCTTGACCTACTTGAATATTATGATGATATTCTAATATGAGTTTTTTTATTCTAGTCACTCATCCATCAGCAAATGTATAGTGAGTCTCTACTGTGTATTCTTGCCTGGAAAATCCCATAGATTGAGGAGATTGGTAGGCTACAGTCCATGGGGTCACAAAGAGTCAGACACGACTGAGCTACTTTACTTTCTTTCACTGTGTATTAGACACTGTGCAAAACACTGAGCTTACCACATAGAACTTAGTGGTCTAATGAGAAACTTATACATTACTGAAAAATGTATTTAGTTACAAATTATGAATATTATGAAAGAAAGGAATAAGACTCAGTAGCAATGAAAACTGTTTACTGATTCAGGGATAGAAAAAACAGTGGGACAAAAACAGAATCAAGAACCAGATCCACACACCTTTGGAAGCTTGATAAATATCAAGTTTTTATAAATGGATGGGGAAAGGAAAGACTATTTAATACGTTTTAAATATCAGGATATTTTGTTATCCAGACTAGAAAAAATTGAATAATATTAATACCTCTTACCACACATAAAATAAATTCTAGGAGGTTAGTGTGAAAAAAAAAACTTTGATATTAGATCTTTTGCAAAAGGATATATTTATGACTTTTATATAAGGAAGTAGGTTTTAGGTCAAAAAGATCATAAATCATAAAAATATCAATAAGGATGACTTAACACACAAAATTTCAGTGCTATCTATAAAAGTTTTATACCTAGAAAACATAAATACATAACAGAAAATTGTAAATATATAACAAAATGAAAAACAAGGCAATAGATAGTGGTCAAAGGGCACAAATAGACTTCAGGAAAAATGAATAAAAGAAAACGAGATCCTAGAGAGTTTTGGAATTCTCTGATTTTCTTGGAAACAAAATAAACTCACCATTGACTGTTATTCTGACTAATATGGAATAGAGTGACTCAGTAGTGACACAGTAGAGACTCACTCCTTTCTGTGGAAAGGTGTTTAACCACCTTAGTGCCGCTTCAGCCAAAGCCACCATGAACATACGTAAAGCTGAACCATTGAGTTTCTTGCTTGTTGCACTGGAGAGATCACTCACTATGGTGACCTGAGCTGCATCTGAGTGAGAGAGGGTCAGAAAGAACTTGTTATGGATTAAGCCTTGGATAAGTGCTTTAGAGGAGGACATAAGAGGTGAGACATTGCTCTGAACTGGATATTGTCTGGAAGTACAATAATTGTGTAATTGTTAATTCTTGTATAGAAAGAGCATGGCCCCACCCATCAGAACAACACTCAGTTTCCCCCTCAGTCTCTCCCGTCAGGAATTTTCCATAAGCCTCTTATCCTTCTCCATCAGAAGACAGACAGACTGGAAACCACACTCACAGAAAACTAACCAATATAATAGCATGAACCATAGCCTTGTCTAACTCAATGAAACTATGAGCCATGCCACACAGGATCACTCAAGACAGACAGGTCATGGTGGAGAGTTCTGACAAAATGTGGTCCACTTCAATATTCTTGCCTTGAGAACCCCATGAACAGTATGAAAAGACAAAAAGATTGGATACTGAAGATGAACTCCCCAGGTCGGTAAGTGCCCAATATGCTACTGGAGATCAGTGGAGAAATAACTCCAGAAAGAATGAAGAGACAGAGCCAAAGCAAAAACATCACCTAGTTGTGGATGTGACTGGTGGTGGAAGCAAGGTCGGATGCTGTAAAGGACAATATTGCATGGGAACCTGGAATGTTAGGTCCATGAATCTAGGCAAATTGGAAGTGGTCAAACAGGAGATGGCAAGAGTGAGCATCAACATTTTAGGAATCAGTGAACTCAAATGGACTGGAATGGGTAAATTTAACTCAGAGGACCATTATATCTACTATTGTGGGCAAGAATCCCTTAGAAGAAATGGAGTAGCTATCATAGTCAACAAGGATCCAGAATGCAGTACTTGGATGCAATCTCAAAAGCAACAGAATGATCTCTGTTCATTTCCAAGGCAAAGCATTCGATATCACGGTAATTCAAATATATGCCCTGATCAGTAATGATGAAGAAACTGAAGTTGAAAGGTTCTATGAAGACCTACATACAAGACCATCTAGAACTAACACCCCCAAAAGATGTCCTTTTCATTATAGGGGACTGGAATGCAAAAGTAGGAAGTCAAGAAACACCTGGAGTAACAGGCAAATTTGGCCTTGGAGTACAGAATGAAACAAGGCAAAGGCTAATAGAGTTTTGCCAAAAGAATGCACTGGTCATAGCAAACACCCTCATCCAACAACACAAGAGAAGACTATACACATGGACATCGCCAGATGGTCAACACCAAAATCAGATTGATTACATTCTTTGCAGCCAAAGATGGAGAAGCCCTATACAGTCAGCAAAAATAAGACCAGGAGCTGACTATGGCTGAGATCATGAACTCTTTATTGCCAAATTCAGACTTAAATTGAAGAAAGTAGGGAAAACCACTAGACCATTAAGGTATGACCTAAATCAAATCGCTTATGATTATACAGTGGAGGTAAGAAATAGATTTAAGGGACTAGATCTGATACACAGAGTACCTGATGAACTATGGATGGAGGTTCATGACATTGTAAAGGGGACGGGGATCAAGACCATCCCAAGAAAAATAAATGCAAAAAAGCAAAATGGCTGTCTGAGGAGGCCTTACAAATAGCTGTCAAAAGAAGAGAAGTGAAAAGCAAAGGAAGAAAGGAAAGATATACCCATTTGAATGCAGAGTTCCAAAGAATAGCAAGGAGAGATAAAGAAAGCCTTCCTCAGTGATCAGTGCAAAGAAATAGAGGAAAACAATAGAATGGGAAAGACTAGAGATTTCTCCAAAAGAAATTTTCATGCAAAGATGAGCTCAATAAAGGACAGAAATGGTAGGGACCTACCAGAAGCAGAAGATATTAAGAAGAGGTGGCAAGAATACACACAAGAACTGTACAAAAAAAGATCTTCATGACCTAGATAAGGAAGAGGTGGCAAGAATACACAGAACAACTATACAAAAAATCTTCATGAGGGTGATCACTCACCTAGAGCCAAACATCCTGGAAAGTGGTCAAGTGGGCCTTAGGAAGCATCACTATGAACAAAGTTAGTGGAGATGATGGAATTCCGGTTGAGCTATTTCAAACCTAAAAGATGATGCTGTGAAAGTGCTGCACTCAATATGCCAGTAAATTTGGAAAACTCAGCAGTGGCCACAGGGCTGGAAAAGGTCAGTTTTCACTCCAACCCCTAAGAAAGGCAATGCCAAAGAATGCTCAAACTACTGGACAATTGCATTCATCTCACACACTAATAAAGTAATGCTCAAAATTCTCCAAGTTGGACTTCAACAATTCATGAACCATGAACTTCCAGATGTTGAAGCTGGTTTTAGAACAGGCAGAGGAATCAGAGATCAAATTGCCATCATTTGCTAGATCATTGAAAAAGCAAGAGTTCCAGAAAAATATTTATTTCTGCTTTATTGACTATGCCAAAGCCTTTGAATGTGTGGATCACAATAAACTGTGGAAAATTCTTCAAGAGATGGGTATACCAGACCACCTGACCTGTCTCTTGAGAAATCGGTATGCAGGTCAGGAAGCAACAGTTAGAACTGGACATGGAACAACAGCTGCTGCTGCTGCTGCTAATTCGCTTCAGTCGTGTCCAACTCTGTGCGACCCCATAGACGACAGCCCATCAGGCTCCTCTGTCTCTGGGATTCTCCAGGCAAGAATACTGGAGTGGGCTGCCATTTCCTTCTCCAATGGAACAACAGACTGGTTCCAAATAGGAAAAGGAGTACGTCAAGGGTGTATATTGTCACCCTGTTTTTTTTAACTTTTATGCAGAGTACATCATGAGAAATGCTGGGCTGGATGAAGCACAAGCTGGAATCAAAATTGCTGAGAGAAATATTAATAACCTCAGATATGCAGATGATACCATCCTCAGGGCAGAAAGCAAAGAAAAACTAAAGAGCCTCTTCATGAAAGTGAAAAAGGAGAGTGAAAAGTTTGGCTTAAAGCTTAACATTCAGAAAACTAAGATCATGGCATCTGCTCCCATCACTTCATGGAAAATAGATGAGGAAACAGTGGAAACAGTGTCAGACTTTATTTTGGGGGGCTCCAAAATCAGTGCAGATGGTGACTGCAGCCACGAAATTAAAAGATGCTTGCTCCTTGGAAGGAAAATTATGACCAACCTAGACAGCACATTATAAAGCAGAGACATCACTTTGCCAACAAAGGTCCATCTAGTCAAGGCCATGGTCTTTCCAGTAGTCATGTATAGATGTGAAAGTTGGACTGTAAAGAAATCTGAGCACCAAAGAATTGATGCTTTTGAACTGTGGTGTTGGAGAAGACACTTGAGAGTCCCTTAGACTGCAAGGAGATCCAACCAGTCCATCTCAAAGGAAATCAGTCCTTAATATTCATTGGAAGGACTGATGTTGAAGCTGAAACTCCAATACTTTGGCCACATGATGCAAAGAGCTGACTCATTTGAAAAGTCCCTGATGCTGGGAAAGATTGAAGGCAGAAGGAGAAGGGGATGACAGAGGATGAGACGATTGGATGGCATCACTGACTCGATGGACATGAGTTTGAGCAAGCTCTGGGAATTGGTAATGGACAGGGAAGCCTGGTATGTTGCAGTCCATGGGGTCACAAAGAGTTAGACATGACTGAGAGAGTGAACTGAATTGAATTGATATAGAAAGAGGGAAGTATAGACTGAATCTGCAACTGTAATTGGAAAAGGAGAAACAGTTATTTTTATTAGCCAGGATAAAGGGATTCTCTTCATTTTTATTTTTTGAGCAATGTTCCTGTTCCTGTTTTTATTCAGTATAATTATAATAGTACCCCAGGTTTTTGTCTTATCTATCGCAGTCACAGAGTGGCCTTGTTTGTTGTTCATGTTCTATAAAATTGTCATTGTTTAACTTGAGAGGACCAATTTCCAAGTACTCATAGTAGGAACAAATTAAGAACAACCTAAATGTCCATCAGCAGGAGAAAATGGACATAAAAATATGGAATATTAAACAGCATCAGTTCAGTTCAGTTCAGTCGCTCTGTTGAGTCCAACTCTTTGTGACCCCATGGACTGCAACATGCCAGGCTTCCCTGCCCATCACCATCTCCCGGAGTTCACTCAGACTCATGTCCATCGAGTCAGTGATGCCATCCAGCCATCTCATCCTCTGTTGTCCCCTTCTCCTCCTGCCCCCAATCCCTCCCAGCACCAGAGTCTTTTCCAATGAGTCAACTCTTCCCATAAATTGGCCAAAGTACTGGAGTTTCAGCTTTAGCATCATTCCCTCCAAAGAAATCCCAGGACTGATCTCCTTCAGAATGGACTGGTTGGATCTCCTTGCAGTCCAAGGGACTCTCAAGAGTCTTCTCCAACACCACAGTTCAAAAGCATCAATTCTTCGGTGCTCAGCCTTCTTCACAGTCCAACTCACATCCATAAATGACCACAGGAAAGACCATAGCCTTGACTAGACGGACCTTAGTCGGCAAAGTAATGTCTCTGCTTTTGAATATGCTATCTAGGTTGGTCATAACTTTTCTTCCAAGGAGTAAGCGTCTTTTAATTTCATGGCTGCAGTCACCATCTGCAGTGATTTTGGAGCCCAAAAAAATAAAGTCTGACACTGTTTCCACTGTTTCCCCAGCTATTTCCCATGAAGTGATGGGACCAGATGCCATGATCTTCGTTTTCTGAATGTTGAGCTTTAAGCCAACTTTTTTCACTCTCCTCTTTCACTTTCATCAAGAGGCTTTTTAGTTCCTCTTCACTTTCTGCCATAAGGGTGGTGTCATCTGCATATCCGAGATTATTGATATTTCTCCCAGCAATCTTGATTCCAGCTTATGTTTCTTCCAGTCCAGCATTTCTCATGATGTACTCTGCATATAAGTTAAATAAGCAGGGTGACAATATACAGCCTTGACGTATTCCTTTTCCTATTTGGAACCAGTCTGTTGTTCCATGTCCAGTTCTAACTGTTGCTTCCTGACCTGCATACAGCATACAAACCCAAATTATATATGCAGTACTTTTTAATGTACAAGAATTATATATATACATTGAATGCTGTTGCCTTGCTAAGTCAGTTCAGTCATATCGGCACAAAAGATAGAATGTATCAATGAATATATCATTTGTGATGATAGTACATTTATGGATGTCAGTTCAGTTCAGTTCAGTTGCTCAGTTGTGTCCGACTCTGCGACCCCATGAATCGCAGCACACCAGGCCTCCCTGTCCATCATCAACTCCCGGAGTTCACTCAGACTCGCGTCCATCGAGTCAGTGATGCCATCCAGCCATCTCATCCTCTGTCGTCCCCTTCTTCTCCTGCCCCCAATCCCTCTCAGCATCAAAGTCTTTTCCAATGAGTCAACTCTTCGCATGTCACAAATATAAAACAGTAGTTACATTTGAGAAGGAAAGAAAGTGAACTGAAGAAAGCATACATTGTGGGTTTCGACAATCTGAAACACTTTATTAAAAGAGTAACTTTAAAAAATTATGGTGAAAATGCCAACATTTGATGAATTTGAGTTATGAGTGAATGGGTGATTATTTATTAATTTTTACATCTGATGCTTGATATTTTTCATAATTATAGAAAATCAAATCATAGTTTCAAAACATGCCAAAATTTTTGAGATTTTTCATTTTATCCTTTCTTTACATGGAGAAAATCTACTGATGAAATGCCCCCCTGCAGGAGAATTTAATGTAGTTTAGCGCTTCCCTGGTGGCTCAGATGGTAAAGCGTCTGCCTACAATGCGGGAGACCCAGGTTCGATCCCTGGGTTGGGAAGATCTCCTGGAGAAGGAAATGGCAATCCACTCCAGTATTCTTGCCTGGAGAATCCCATGGATGGAGGAGCATTGTAGGCTACAGTCCATGGGGTCGCAAAGAGTTGGACACAACTGAGCGAGCTTCACAGGATTCTTGTAGGAGTAATCTGAATGATCAGATTAAGGCAGCTTTCTACTGTGAAAGTTGGGATCACCCAGAAAATATCCTTGCACTGGGGGGCCTGTCCAATTTATGCCAGCATTAAATGTGCACTTTGGAAAGAGTTTATTTAGAATGAATCTGCTCCTGATTTTGAAATTCTTTAAGAAAAAAGAACAAGTATGGGAGGACAAAAGGAAGGAAAATCCTATAATCTAAAAACTGTTTGATAAACTAACTGCCAGAAATCCTAATTGAGTTATGCAAGCCTTTTATAATTATAACACATCTTGTTTATTTCATTAGCAGTTAGAAATAATCTTCAGGGAGAATGTTAGTGTGGTTTAGGACCCTTATAGGAATGATCTGAATAACGAGTAAGTCAGGGAGATGGAATTTTAATGCTTCAACTAGTCTCCATTTTCTGGGTTTGGTCCATATGGTAATAACCTACCAACATGTATTTTCAGAAAGTGAGAAGAGACATGAAAATCATCTCTAGTGACAGGCAAGAGTATTTTAAAAGTGTTAATGAAAGGCTTTTCACGACATGTGTTAAAGACGGTAAGGAGAACTTTCAAGAGGGACACTGCAGAGAGAGTTTTCCAGTAGGAAAGAGTGCTGAACTCAGTTTAAGAACAAGTGAAGATTTACAGCCAGGAAACAGGGTGGGGTGGGGGATGGGAAATAACTGAGTAAATATCAAAGCTAAGGTGATTCTGGCTGACCTGACTTGACAAGATTCTTGCTGAAGTTAGGCCAGATTGATAAAATATCAAGGAAGGGATTTTTATTAATCTGCCTCAACAGGATTTTTGCTAAAACTGGGCAAAGCACAGAAAAAGCAGAGCACAAGGTCATAGAGGAAGAGCCTCTCAGAGCAGCCTAATTGAAGTTTTGTCAAGGAGAAAGTCTTTATCAAATATTAGTATAAGAATGTGGCTAGACTTTGGGAAGAAATCACTGGGACTTGGAGCATTTGGGACAGAATAATATAAAATTAAAGTCTAAAGTCTAAATGTCACACAAGGCTGCTTTCTGTCTTTTCATGATTCTAGGCTTTAACCTTCTAGCCAACAGCTCCAATATCTGAAAAGGAATAAAACATTACCAATGAAGGACCTTATTGCCCAGTAGTTCTTAGACAGCTGCATCTTAGTTGTTGCTATTCAGTCATCGGTCATGTTCAACTCTTCATGACCCCATTTACTGCAGCATGCCAGGCTTCTCTGTCCTTCATCACCTTTTGGAGCTTGCTCAAACTCATGCCTATTGAGTTGGTGATGCCATCCAACCATCTCATCCTCTGTCTCCCCCTTCTCCTCCTTCCCTGAATCTTTCCCAGCATCAGGGTCTTTTCCAATGAGTTGGCCCTTCACATTAGGTGACCAAAGAGCTTAACCTACAGCATCAGTCCTTCCAAAGAATATGCAGGGTGGGTTTCCTTAAGATTGACTGACTTGATCTCACTGCTGTCCAAGGGACTCTCAAGAGTCTTCTCCAGCACCACAGTTTGAAAGCATCAATTCTTCAGTGCTCAGTCTTCCTCATGGTCCATCTCTCCCATCCATATACATAACTACTGAAAAAGTCATAACTTTGACTCTACGGACTTTCTTGGCGAAGCGATATCTCTGCTTTTTAATACACTGTCTAGGTTTGTCATACCTTTTCTTTCAAGAGCAAGCTTCTTTTAATTTCATGGCTTCAATCACCATCTGCAGTGATTTTGGAGCCCCCCAAAATAAAGTTTGCCAATGTTTCCACTTTTTTCTCCATCTATTTGATATGAACTAGTGGGACCAGATGCCAGGATCTTAGCATTTTGAATGTTGAGTTTTAAACCAGTTTTTTCACTTTTCTCTTTCACATTCATCAAAAGGTTCTTCAGTTCCTCTTCACTTTCTGTCATTCAGTTCAGTTCAGTTCAATTCAGTCACTCAGTCATGTCTGACTCTTTGCAACCCCATGAATCACAGCACGCCAGGCCTCCCTGTCCATCACCAACTCCCGGAGCTCACTCAGACTCACGTCCATCAAGTCAGTGATGCCATCCAGCCATCTCATCCTCTGTTGTCCCCTTCTCCTCCTGCCCCCAATCCCTCCAAGCATCAGAGTCTTTTCCAATGAGTCAACTCTTCACATGAGGTGGCCAAAGTACTGGAGTTTCAGCTTTAGCATCATTCCTTTCAAAGAAATCCCAGGGCTGATCTCCTTCAGAATGGACTGGTTGGATCTCCTTGCAGTCCAAGGGACTCCCAAGAGTCTTCTCCAACACCACAGTTCAAAAGCATCAATTCTTTGGTGCTCAGCCTTCTTCACAGTCCAACTCTCACATCCATACATGACCACAGGAAAAACCATAGCCTTGACTAGACAGACCTTAGTCGGCAAAGTAATGTCTCTGCTTTTGAATATGCTATCTAGGTTGGTCATAACTTTTCTTCCAAGGAGTAAGCGTCTTTTGATTTCATGGCTGCAATCACCATCTGCAGTGACTTTGGAGGCCCCCAAAATAAAGTCTGACACTGTTTCCACTGTTTCCCCATCTATTTCCCATGAAGTGATGGGACCGGATGCCATGATCTTTGTTTTCTGAATGTTGAGCTTTAGGCCAACTTTTTCACTCTCCTCTTTCACTTCCATCAAGAGGCTTTTTAGTTCCTCTTCACTTTCTGCCATAAGGGTGGTGTCATCTGCATATCTGAGATTAGTGATATTTCTCCCAGCAATCTTGATTCCAGCTTGTGCTTCTTCCAGTCCAGCGTTTCTCATGACGTACTCTGCATATAAGTTAAATAAGCAGGGTGACAGTATACAGCCTTGATGTAATTCTTTCCCAGTTTTAAACCAGTCCATTGTTCCATGTCCAGTTCTGCTGCTTTTTGTCCTGCATAAAGGTTTCTCAGAAGATAGATAAGTTTGTCTGGTATTCCCATATCTTTAAGAATTTTCCACAGTTTCCTGTGCTACTCACTTCAAAGGCTTTAGTATAGTCAGTGAAGCAGAAGTAGATGTTTTGCTGGAATTCTCTTGCTTTTTCTATGATCCAAAGTACGTTGACAATTTTAAAATCAAGATGATATTCTATTGTGAACCTGTCATGATAAAGCACGTATGGAAGAAGAAATATTGTGATATGTGACTCTAGACTACAACGTTTGCAATGGGAAAAAAGCATTGTAACAGCTTGTTCAACAAGAAATCAACAACCATTGTTCCTTTTACTTTGTGGCTCTAGCCATCAGGACTTATAATAAAACATTCAAAGTACTATGGTTGTGGACACGATGTTTTTGTGAGTTCTGCTACTTTATAACAACCTAGGAAGAATGTCTGAAATATTGCTTAGTGTGCAACTACCACAATAGTGTGGCTGAATTCTTGACATGATATAGTAGAAAACTCTCACCCACACTGATACAGTTGAAGAATGACTGAGCCAGAGGGATGTTTGTAATTCTTGGAGCAAGAATAAGCATAGACAGCACATCCGTTTGATCTCTGTCCTACAAATGTGTGTGTACATGGAGTGGTCAAAGTGAGAATTCCGGATTCAGACTGAAGTCAGAACTAGAATCTAGTGCCTTCACATACTAGATCTGTGACTTTGACAAGTTACTTTACTGTGCCTTAGTTTTCTCATTTTAAATGGGATAAAAAGATTGGCATAATGTGAGGACCAACTGAAATAAAAAAATTTTTAGTGTTTAGCCCGGAGCTTAACACAGAAAGAAGTTAAAAATATTAACCATTACTACTTCAACTACTACCACTACTATTATAATTATAATTGTTTAGCTCCATAGCCTACCAAGATCCAGGAGTTGGTGATGGACAGGGAAGCCTCGTGTGCTGCAGTCCATGGGGTTGCAAAGAGTTGGATACAACTGAGCAACTGAACTGAACTGATAGCCTACCACACTACTTTGTGCATAATTTATACTTAATAAGTATTTGTTGGATTAATTCCTAAAGAAAAATCATCATTCTATTTTAAGTTTTTGACTGAGTTTGGATAGAGACCAATGATTGAGACACCCCTGCTCCCTTTAGTAACTCATGGTGCAGCTGCTAGTGATACGTCAGCTGGGACATAAAAAAGGCCACTTAGTCTCCTCCAACAGTTCAATGTCTGGTTTAGGGTGATGTATGGAGGCACCTGGATAAATCTCCAGCCTGCAGTAAATAGCCAAAGGGGAGCATTTGCTGAGTTGTGTGTTGCAAACACATGGTGAACAATTATAATTTTATCAGAAGATTTGAAGGAAGGCCTAGGAATATATTCGATAATTTTGAGAAACCACTATAAAGTCTTCACTTGTTATGTTCCTAAAGATAAGCAATGTTGGTCAGGGCCCATGGTGAAAGTGTGTCTTCAAGACATTGCACATTCAAGCATATGGCATACTTGTACATCGAGTTGTCAATATTCAAATGGATTCTAGTCCTCTAGTTCTCCAGACTGTTCTAGCCCAGCTGTAGAAGACAGAAAAGCAAATCCCAAACAAACCTATTCTGAGAGAGAAGCTGGGTAAGAAGTGCAGAGCAAAGATATTATATAGATATATATTTTATGTTAGGAAGATTTAAGAGCTAAGTAGAATAAATGTCACAGTCCAAAGTATGAGATAGAGCTATGGCAGAGAACAACCTAAAAGTAACAAGCCATCAGAGAATGAGAATTTGAGAAGGAAATATAGTTAGTACAACATGCTTCCAGCAGGCAGCAGCTTATCAAACTGGAGCTGTTTCAGAGGATGGAGGGTGTGCCTTGAATGGCTAAGCACCATCCTTGGCTTCCATCCCTAGAATTACTTAGTCTGCAAGCTAGAAGGATTTAGTGACTGCTAAAATTGACTGCTATTCACTAAGAAGAACTATGGTGAGATGGTGGATGCTGTGTTCTCAAGAGCCAGGCAGTATGGGTTTAAATTCTGGTTCTACAGGTTGCTAGTGTGTAAGGACAGCTTCTTAAATTACATTTCTTGTGCCTCCTTTTGCTCAGCTAAATGGGAAAAAAGAGAATAACCTACTTTACAGAGCTGTTTTGAGGATTAAGCGAGTTATCTACACAACTCAGAGTGTCATGTTTGGCATACAGTAAGTCTGGTCTTTATCATCATCATCATCATCATTCAAAAAAATCAAAAGTTTCCGCAGTAGTCGAGGTGTGTGTACTCAGTTGCTTCAGTCGTGTCCATCTCTTTGTGATGCCAGACCCCATGGACTGTGGCCTGTCAGGCTCGTCTGTCAATGGGATTTTCTAGGCAAGAAGACTGGAGTGGACTGCCATTCAGGAATCTGACCCAGGGATCAAACCCTCGTCTCCTGTGTCTCCTGCATTGCAGAAGGATTCTATATCCACTGAACCATCTGGGAAGCCTACTTTAGGTATATAATACTGCAGTTTAAAAAAATCAATATCTACCTATGAGGTTTCAAAAACCATATTGGAGGGTAATGTTCTGTGTTTCTCACTGTGATTCCATATGTAACTGACTTTTCCCCCGATTCATTTGACATTTACATATGTATTTTTTTTCTTCTAAAAATTAAGTCAGATATCTAAACAAACAAGGTATCTTCTTTCATAGACAGTCTTAGTGAAAGTGAAAGAGAAGTTGCTCAGTTGTGTCTGACTCTTAGAGACCTCATGGACTGCAGCCTACCAGGCCCCTCCGTCCATGGGATTTTCCAGGCAAGAGTACTGGAGTGGGGTGCCATTGCCTTGGTGGAATAGACTTATTGTGCCAGGTTATTTTTTAATATATATTTTACTTTTAAATTAGAGAATAATAACTTTACAATATTGTGATGATTTTGCCATATATCAAGATGAACTGGCATTAGGTATGCATATGTCCCCTCCCACTTGAGCCCCCCCCGCCCCACCCCATCCCATCCCTCTAGGTTGTCTCAGAGCACTGACTTTGGTTTCCCTGCGTCATACATTGAACTCCCACTGGCTATCTATTTTGCATATGGTAGTGTATATGTTTCAATGCTGTTGTCTCATATCATCCCACCCTCTCCTGCCCCCAGTGTGTCCAAAATGCCTGTGTCTCTTTTGCTGCCCTGCAAGTAGGATCATCAGTACTATCTTTCTAAGTTCCATATATATGCGGTATTTAACAAACAATATTTGTCTTTCTCTTTCTGAATTAGTTCACTCTGTATAATAGGCTCTAGGTTTATCCACCTCATCAGAACTGACTCAAATGCCTTCCTTTTTATAGCTGAGAAATATTGCATTGTTTATATGTACCACAGCTTCTTTATCCATTCATCTGTCAATGGACATCTACGTTATTTCCACATCCTACCTGTTGTAAAGAGTACTGCAGTGAAGATTGGGGTACATGTGTCTTTTTCATATCTGGTTTCCTCAGGGTATATTTCCACTAGTGGAATTGCTGGATCATATGATAGGTTTATTCCTAGTTTTTAAAAATAATCTCCATGCTGTTCTCCATAGTGGCTGTATCAATTTGCATTCCCGCCAACAGGTAAAGGTGTTCCCTTTTCCCCACACCCTCTCAATCACTTATTGTTTGTAGATTTTTTGATGATGGTCGTTCTGACCTGTCAGGTTATTTTGATTTTCTTTTTGGGTGAAGTTTTGATGTTCTTCAGGTTCTTATTGTTAGAAACTTAACATTATTCTGAGTCATACATTGGATATGGAGGAGTGTCCAGCACAGAAAAAGCCTTTTAGAATTTCAAACCTTTCACAAGTCTTCAATGTGAGCTCTGTTGACAAAAGATGACATTTATGGGGAAATAATGTTGTTTTAACAGGTTTCAGTTCTTGCCTTATTTCCTCTCTCCCTTCCTTTCTATTCCTGAACGTTGAATCTAGTAATAGGCTCTTTAGCAGGCTTTGGCCTGTTCAAGTGGCTGAGCCAAATCTGGCTGGTCAGGAAGTAACGTCAGCCAAGTCTTCTGAGGAGGCTTTGGATTGAGTCATGCTGGAGGCCAGCCTGGGGTACTGGCCCAAAGGGGGCCAGCAGAGTCTGGACGTCACCTCTGAGCCTTTCCCTCCTCCATCCCATCCTCTCTTGTGTTGGTTCAAGCTTCTGGCTCTTACACCACTCCACAGAACATTTTGCCAGAAGAACCCAGACTTAGAAGTCTTACAATTCAGTATGTTTATGTTAATGATATATTGCTGGAATATGCAGTACTAGATGATAAACCCATCTCAGATTTTGTGTGTTTGTGTGTGTGTGTGTGTGTATGTGCATGCGCACACGCATCTAGGGATAGGAACATTGAAAGACACTAGAAAATATGAATGGCTAAAGAAAGTTTGAGTCTGATTTGATTTGAAATAGGCTTATCAGGACATACACATAAATTCTCATCAGTGAGATGATATGATAGTCAGAAAACTGCCAACTACATTTGATTTCTTATAGACCTACTTTTCTCTCTGGATTAGCTGACACTTTTTTTAAATTTTATTTTATTGAAGCATAGTTGATTTATAATATTATGTTATCTTCTGCTGCACAGCAAAGTGATTCAGAATTATGTTAAGCAGAAATAACAACAAAGATTTTCTTTGCTGGGACAAAACATGAATCATTATAATATTGACCATATCTCAGAAAGTCTAAGAGCAAAAAAAAAGAATTCAAAAGCATCAGAGAGAATATTCAGAATGCACAAATATGAAAATTGCTTTAAAATTGTAAAGTACCTTCTAAATGTTAGAAATTTTTGCACATGGTTCTTAATTCTCATAGAAAACCTTCAAAGTTTGTACTATATTTCTTATTTTATGTAAGAACTAAAATTGAGGCACAGCAAAGTAGGTGAGTTTCCCAATGTCAAACGGCTTGCAAAGGAAAACTTAAGGATGTGTTCAGGCACTGTGTTAGCAATTTACATGTGTTACTTCATTTACTTTTTACAGCAACCCTTTAAAGATGAGGACATTTAAGAGGAGATACAATAAAGATAGTGGCAAGACTTATACCAGGACTACCTTTAGAATTTATAATCTTAAACACACATAGTTTTTTGTCTTTTTAAATGATCAAATTTTCCTCTTGAGAGCATTTCAAGTTCAAAATAGGTTGTATCTGGCATCTTGTTAATTTTCAAACAAGTGCGAAATGGTTATTCTTCATCCAAGAGTTCAAAATCAGACCTACACTATATCTCTCATAAAGAACTTTTGCTTTAAAAATTGGTATGTGCCAACTTTCAAGTTATTAGTACGTCAAGAGGTTCAGTGGTCTTCAGATCTTTCCCTTTTCCATATAGTCTGATACTTGGTTGTATGTGTAGGGGTTAATACTACAGACGTGCTATTGATGACCTTGAAGTGACTTTTATCTTCACAAATTGCTAATTACACGACTAGTCAGTTAGGCAACCTCTCAGAAATAAAAGGAATTCTTATCCACATTAAAGATAATATAGTTAAACCTATTTCCCATTTGTCAGGTTCAGGGTTTTGCAACACAGTAAATGTGAGATAATATATTAGAAAATTCACTGCATGGAAATTATTTCACTGATAACATCAGTAAAGAAGAGAAAATAGATCTAACCAGGGAAGTTTTATCTCTTCAAAATCATTGAAGATACTTAGAAGTTTATTTTGGACTTACACATTTTGTGTAAATCCTTAAAAGAAATAATAGAGATCAAGTAATCATATTAAACAATTTAGGTATTTATTTTTAGCAAGAACTAAGTTTATTAATGTTTGTGTCTAACAGTTTCCAGATGGCCTACTTGTACATGGTATAGGAATCAGTTTTAAACTCTTAATAAATTGAAGCACAAAGTAGAAGTATTCAAAAGCATTTACCAAAGATTTTCTTTTTTAAATATATACCTAAGATTTTAAAGTTATTGATTACATTTGGTGCATTCTTGAGACAATCCAGACAAGAAGATGTATTGCAATTGAATGATTTTCTGCTTTGTGTTTTACTTTATCCATTTGCTGAAAATTTGGAACCAAATTTTGAGTCTCAAGTTTAATATAGATTATTAACTGGGTCTCTTCCTTCGTCATATTTTCTTTTTCTTATCGAAATTTGCTGTCACTACAGGACCAATAAATATATTCATAAAAGTTCAAGTAAAAAATTATAACAGTCTACCCTTAGATTTCATATCGCTTAGGAATCAGAAGTCTTAAAGCTAACAAAAGAAATAATAATTGTGGAATTTCAGGAATTACATGTTTCTTCTACAAATGTTTATTGAAACCCTAGTAAATCCTAAGAATGAATGTAGTGACTGAGAGCTCAAACTTTGGAGTCAGGCTGTCTGGATGAAAATCCAGGCTCCACACTTGCTCTCTGCGGGTAACCTGAAGCAAGTTATCTAAATCTCTTGCTCCTGCTTCCTCACCTGTAAAATGGGGATAAAATGATATAATCTCATCCATAATGAAGGTAGCTGAGATTGCATGAAATAATGTAAGTAAGAGAATGAGAGTGGTGCTCTAGCCACATTCTGAGGGTTACATATGTAGTAGCTAGTGAGTATGATTATTGTTATAACAACAAACCAACCGTGATCATTGCCCTCATGGTGCTAAGGAGAGGCACTAAAGACTTATTGTAGGGCTTCCCCTGGTGGCTCAGGGGAAAAGAATCTGCTGCAGTACAGGAGATGCAGGAAACATGGGTTTGATCCCTGGGTCAGAAAGATCCCCTGGAAGAGAAACTGGCAACCCACTCCAGTATTCTTTTTGGGAAAAAAAATCCATGGACAGATGAGCCTGGGGGCTACACTTAGGAATGAATAGTGGATGGAAAGACTTATTATATTCTAGGTACAATACTGATAATTTTATTTTTATTATATTATTGAATTCTCATAATTGTTTTGAGGAAGATTTTACTCTTTCAATTTATAGGTGAGAACCCTGACACTTACTAGTGATAAAGTAATTTTGCTAAGGGTTCAACTAGCAAGTGAAGAAACCAGAATTCAAATAAAAGTTCTATTCTTTCAACAGCAGGCTGATCATTTAGAGAAAATATATCAATCATTTACTTAATAAGACAGTATAAATGGTGGTTAGAAGTACATACTCTGAAGACCATGTGATGAAGATTTGAATTCTGTCTAATCTTCTTCCCAGAATACTGTCCTTGAGCAATTTGTTTAACTTCTCTGTACTTCAGCTTTCTCACTTGTAATATTATAATAAAATTTTAAAACAGATTTGATATAAAGATTGAATGAGATAAAACACACAGTGCTTGATTTGTACTAAGTGCTCATTTTTCTTTGATTCATCTAATTGAACAGTATAAGAGGTTGTCTATTTTGCTTTCTCACTTCATGTTCCTGGGTGTCAAAGCCAAGTTTCTAGAAATTATGATGCAGGCTCCAGAGGATGACGTGGCTAATTTAAGAGAATTAATTTTAGATTTCCATCATTTAGTAACCTATAAAGACTAGAACTTTCTAGGCAAGGTTGATACTCAGCTGGTAAGCAGCACTACAAATATACTAGCCACTAAAATATTGAAATACAGGGTTTCTGTACCAGATGGTGAGTGATTAAAGATCTTGAGTCCATGTGCTACCTAATAAGAGGCACAGTGGTGCCTGCTGGTGAGGGTGACCCTCAGCAGCTGCAGTGTGCACTGAGATAGAAGCTGACAGAAGCGTCTGTGGCACTCATCTCGTGCTCTGGAGTGGCCCAGCACAGATGAGGGCAGTAAGACACATGATAGGGCAGACAGAGTGATAACGCTAATGCTGGTGGGGGTCAAGGTGCAGGCTATTTGGATCTAGACATCACTTGTCCTGCTTCTAGCTGGCAACAGCGAAGAACCAGCTTGTACCTAACACTTTCAACTAAATGGGGAAAAAAAAATCAGGATTTCTATGTCTAATTGTAGTTCAGATTAGGGACATCTTTTAACTGATGACAATAGCATCACACCAACAGAACACCAATCATTCCTAAAATTCAAGAAATGGTTTAAAATTTGTTCAAATAGTTATTGGCACTACAACTTCTATCATTTGGTAAGCAGTTCTGTATTATTTCTATCTTAGTTTATTTGGAAGTAAGAGGAATGTATATTTTTTTGCTTTGTTAATTGGTTTCTATGGTGAATTTTTATTTCCAGTTGTTAACTATCTTTAACAGCATGTAATTAAAGGCCTTAGACCATGTTCAAGGGCAGTAACATCTCACAAATGTTTGTAAAATAGATTTCTACCACAAAGATGCAATCAGTTCAGTTTAGTTCAGTCACTCAGCCTTGTCCGACTCTTCGTGACCCCATGGACTGCAGCACGCCAGGCCTCCCTGTCCATCACCAATACCTGGAGTTTACCCAAACTCATGTCCATTGAGTTGATGATGCCATCCAATCATCTCATCCTCTGTTGTCCCCCTTTCCTCCTGCCTTCAATCTTCCCCAGCATCAGAATCTTTTCAAATGAGTCAGTTCTTTGTATCAGGTGGCCAAAGCATTGGCGTTTCAGCTTCATCAGTCCTTCCAATGAACATTTAAGACTGATTTCCTTTAGGATGGACTGGTTGGATTTCCTTGCAGTCCAAGGGACTCTCAAGAGTCTTCTCCAATACCACAGTCCAAAATCACCAATTCTTTGGTGCTCAGCTTTCTTTATAGTCCAACTCTCACATCCATACATGACTACTGGAAAGACCATGGCCTTGACTAGATGAACCTTTGTTGGCAAAGTAATGTCTCTGCTTTTGAATATGCTGTTTAGGTTGGTCATAACTTTCTTCCAAGGAGTAAGCATCTTTTAATTTCATGGCTGCAGACACCATCTGCAGTGATTTTGGAGCACTCCTCCACCTCACCCAAAAAATGTCAGCCACTGTTTCCACTGTTTCTCCATCTATTTGCCATGAAGTGATGGGACCAGATGCCATGATCTTAGTTTTTGGAATGTTGAGATTTAAGCCCTTTTTCACTCCTCTTTCACTTTCACCAAGAGGCTCTTTAGTTCTTCACTTTCTGCCCTGAGGATGGTATCATCTGGATATCTGAGGTTATTAATATTTCTCCCAGCAATCTTGATTCCAGCTTGTGCTTCATCTAGCCCAGCATTTCTCATGATGTACTCTGCATATAAGTTAAATAAGCAGGGTGACAATATACAGCCTTGATGTACTCCTTTTCCTTTTGGAAACAGTCTGTTCCACGTCCACTTCTAACTGTTGCTTCCTGACCTGCATACAGATTTCTTAAGAGGCAGGTCAGGTGGTCTGGTATTCCCATCTCTTTCAGAATTTTCCACAGTTTATTGTAGTCAATCTCTCACAAATAAATTGAGACTTTTTTTCCTAGGTGATTTGCAGACATAGTACTTAAAAATGAATAAAGGAGGAAAGAGAAATCTGTTAGCTTTACAAAATATTCTGAAAATGACAGTGAAGAACTGATTATGAGTTTATTAAAAAATATGACATTGCTCTCTTTTGTCTGATAATACTATTCTCTCTTTTCAAGTTCACTTTCTTTAGTTATTAATTTTCTCTCCTGTTTCTCTGAGAAACACCTGCAATTTCGAAGTGGTTAAATTTCCCATTCCAGGTAAACAAATGTGGTAGATGGTAGCAAGTGTCAGAAAGCATATTATTATCAGAAGACATCAGAACCAGCACTCAAATGATCCAGTTTTCTGAACCTAAACTTGAACCCACGGTTCAGATCATCAAATCATGCTGCCTCAGTTCATCAAATACGTATTGAGTTCTACCACACGCTGTGCCCAAGGGGTACAAACCTGGCCAGAACGCCTCTGCACTCGTGGAATTTAGTCCAATCTAATCTGTAGGTCAGGTTACTAAAAAGTAACACAGTACTGTAATAATTGCTACGAAGGTAGAAAGAAGGAAGACAGTCCTCTAGCCTTTTAGAGAAGGGAATCACATTTGAGGAGACTCTTCTTCTAGTCTGGGAAGAAAAGGCATCTCCTTAACAAGCAAGTGTTAGGGCCGGGGGAGGGCACTCTGGGCCAACCCAGGCACACAAGCAAGTTCTCTATTGAAAGAACGTATCTGCCACATGACTGGACACTTTAACATTCTCCTGGTGTATGCAGCTGAAAGAAAAAAATCTCAGTTAGATGTCTTGGGATCCCATCCATGTTGATGTTTTGTTGTGCTTTATCAAAGTGCATCGGCTCTCCCAGTAGTAAGGCGACTTCAGCATACTGCTACCTCTGAAGGAGCTTTAGATGACTCAATGTAAGTACAAACTTTGCTCCATTTTTGTGACCAACCTCTTTAATGTATCATGAATTGGAGACTGAAGATTTTCTCAGTAGGCTACTTTTGGAAATCAGTTTGAGGTTGAATCTCAGCAGTTACAAACCTCAGATGAAAGGAGCCACGTGTGTACAGAGGCTTCTTAAAGACCCAGTCAGCCTTCATTTCCTCTCACAATGGGAGGCTTAGGGCCTCTACTGACTAGGATGAACCACAACAAAACAATACCTCCATGTGTGGGTTTTAAAAATAAACTGAGTGATTTGTATGTACAAATGGCATCTTAGAAAAAGGAATGTAGAAAAGCCAAGTTGAAAAAGAAAACAAACAATACTTGAAATGCTCCCCTCTTTTCTCTTTGAACAGATTTTCTTCCTTAGAACTGTTGTCTGGAAAACTCATATATTATTATATTGCCTGCTGAGCAGTTCAACCACCCCAGGTATTGCTTTGGGATTTTAATGATATTATTATAAATAGTATGATAGATAGGTTGGGGTTTTTGCATAGATAACTAAAAGCCTCCAGCCCTTTAAACCTAAAGGCAGAGCATATACATTTGTTATCTTGGCTACATTATTGACAACATAAGAGATTCTTTGGAGACTTGAAAGCTGGGGCCAGCCATGTCAGCTTGCATTTTAGGAACGTTTAATTAACTGATTAATAGCACAAAAGAATATATCCACTCACTTGAAGTTTCATTTGCATAGCTTATCAGTAGGAGATTTTTCCAGTAATTTGCATACTCTCCTGCTCTCACATTAGAATAACAAGGAGAAATCATCAAACTCTATAAACAATGGCTATCAGCTAAATCTAAGTATAGATGGGAAATTAGAATTTATCTAAACTACTGTTATTAACAAATACATATTTTAAATCACATAATTAATAGCAGAAATGGACTGAGTTATATAGCCTTCATATTTTAAATTATTTGGAATTTATAATTATCTTTAAATAAAGTCAATATTCCTTGTAAATTATGGAGATTAAGTCATTAGGTCAAGAAACTAGCTAAGATACACTTTACATTCAAATTAAGTTTGTGTCTGAATGTGCTTTTTGCTTATAGGAATCTCTAAGTACATGAAAAGTTATAATCACAAAGAGTGTATATTAAAATGATATATTTACAGAGGATAGTAAAACATAATACTAACATATAAAATTAAAGAATAAAAATTTCAGCCAAATTGTCAATACTCTGACAAATAAATATCTCTCCAAATATGTAGATAATTATGTTTAAAACATCAAATAATTTTTTTGGAATAGTTTTAAGGTAATATAGAATGACTTGAAAAGTCAATCCACCTTTAAGATTCTATCATCTCTGATACTATATATTTAAAGTAGTCTTAAAACTAGAAGAGCAAAGATACTTTGATAAAAGCTGAACGAAAGATCAAGAAAGATCAAATCTCAAGGTTTTACAAGTGACTTTTTTTTTTTCTTTTAAGGTGCATATATCCAGAGAATGTTAAATTGTCCAGTCGTGTGACAGATTATATTCTCAGGAAGAGTCAGACTTTTATGTCTCCGGTAGCTCAGCTTGTCCTCCTCACAACCCTAACAATTGCCAGCTAAAGCAACGTTTTATCTTCCAAGACTGGCTTAAGAGATCTGACTCCTTTCCCCACAGAGAATAGATGATTCTCTTTCTTCTTGCCACCTTTGTAGCAATTATTGCATTGTAACAAATAATTAAGATATTGTTCCTTCCAAAACTGACTTTATAAAATCACTGCATTTTTTAAAATAATAGATTTTTATTAATCTTCAAGTCCAAGAAACACAAGAGCATGAGAAAATAAGGCTTTTGTTATGACGTTCTATACACTCTTCAGTAGATCAAAAAGAATACTGAATTTTGACTTAACACAAGCTTTCTTTTAAGAATATGTTCAGGAATACAACTGAGTAGTTAAAAATTCTTTAGAGAGTCTGAAAAAGTAGAAATTACATATCTCAAAGATTTGTTTTCCTTTATTAAAATCTGTAAAACAGAGCCAGTTTTGTTATATATTTCTTTATTATTAATTTTTAAATTGAGTAATATCAATATATAACATTATATTAGTTTCAGCATAATAAATCAATATTAGCATACAGTACAGAGCGATCACTACAATGTATGGTTACTATTTTTCATTATAGAACTGACCCATTCACCCTTTTTACCCATTCCTATACCACTCCACCCCTCTGATAGTCACATACCTGTTCTCTGTACCTATGAGTTTAGTTTAGTTTTATGCATTTGCTTTGTTTTCCAGATTCCATATATAAGTGAAATCATATAGTACTAGTTTTTCTCTGATTGAATTATTTCAATTTAGCATAAAACCTTCAGGGTCCATCCATGTTGTTGCTGATGGTAAAATTTCCTTCTTTTTTATGGCTGAGTAGTATTTCATTGTGTTGTGTATGTGTGCATGTGTGTATCTCATGTCTTTTTATCTGTTAATCCATCAATGGATGTTTCCATATCTTTCCAATTACAAATAGGCCTGCAAAAAACACTGGGGTGCATATATCTTTTTGAATTAGTATTTTTGTTTTCTTCAGATACCCAGAAGTGAAACAGTTGAATTAGATGGTCCTATTTTTAATTTTTAAAGGAACCTCCATATTATTTTCGTAGTGGTTGCACCTTCTTACATTTCCACCAACCACATAGGAAAGTTTCCTTTCCTTCACAACTTCTCCAACACTTGTTATTTCTGGAAACAATCAACAAAACCTACTGAATGGCAGAAGATATTTGCAAATCACATATTTAGTGAGGGGTTAATATTGAAAAAAATATAGAGAACCCATATAACTTAATAACAACAAAAAACAAGTAAGCTGATGGTTAAAAGTGGGCAGAGGGGGTAAGAGATAGGAGGAAGGTTCAAGAGGGAGGGAACTTATGGATATCTGTGACTGAGTCATGTTGATGTATGGCAGAAACCAGCACAATATTAGAAAGCAGTTATCCTCCAATTAAAATGGGCAGAGGATCTGAATGGGCATTTCTCCAAAGAAGACCTAGAAAGGACCAACAGGCACATGAAAAGATGTTCAACATCACTAATTCTCAGGGAAATGCAAATCAAAACCACAATGAGATGTCATCTCACACCTGTTGGAATGGCTTTTTATTAAATAGAGCCAATTTTTAAAAGTTATTATAAACATTTCCTGCAGTTTTTGTTTCAAAATGGAAATATTTGTTGGATTCACTAAGTGTATAAAATCTTCATATAAAGTCCCCAGGTTTAAGATGTTTTATTTCAAGTTTACCTGGTTAAAAAAAAAAAAAAGATCAAAAGTAAATATTATAGAAATGCCTTTTGGAAATTAAATTGATCTCTTGATGTTTTTCCATACCATTTGCTTCCTTCGAATCTTCCAGTCTCAGTAAAGTGTTGATGTCCTACTCAGTTACTGAAACCAAACTCCAGGAAAAATCTTTGATTCCTCCCTTTTCTCACTGTCATGCAATATGATGTTTCATTTGCTTGACACTTTTCTCAAGATCTTGATAATTCCTTATTGGAATCATCAAGTTTTGGTCCAAAGGAAGCACTTCCTGACAACTCCATCTAAATTATTAGTGCCCCAGCTCCTCACCCTCACTCACAGCATGAGATCACATCACTCTGTTCTACTCACCTCACAGTCCTCAACATCATCTGGAATTTATGCTGCTCATTGCTGTTCTTAGTCTCTCTATCTTGTCCACCAGACTTTAAGCTTTTTCTTTCTGATTCTCACCAGTGTTCCAGTACTTAATAGAATGTTTGCATATAATGCACACTGAAAAATATATTTCAAATGAATATTTTGAGAACATATTTTTGAACATTTATTTCACTTAAGAAATACCTCATTTGTGCCTAGTAATATATGAGGCAAAGGTAAGGGGTATATATTGAAAGACAGACATTTTATCACTTTCTACTAACCTGATAAAATAAGACAATTTGGCATTCTTTCCTGTATACCTCCCCCTCACTGTCCAATTCTCATTTCTCTATCTTTCTCCTCCCAGGAACTTTATTCACAGGAAAACAAAATGACAGAATGTGAATAACGCGGACCGCAGGAGTTAGATGAGTTTGTGCTTTCCAAACTGGGTGAACTTGGGCCAGTTGTTTAGATTCATAGAGGTTGTGTATCTTCACTTGAAAAATAGGAATTTTTTTCTATCTTACTGGTTATGAAAACTGAATATAACAGTGACTTTCATTAAATGGGAGCTTTATTTTTCATGAAATCATCTGATGTCAGTCACACCCCAAGCCAATTTTCTTTTGAATAGTGGTTGCATAAGATCAATTTTTGAAAAGATAATTGGCAGCTAACAAGCATACTAAAATACAATATACATCATATTTATAATGGTCTGATTCCTTTCCTTGAGAATAAAGGAAGAGGTAATTATAACTCTAATTCCTGTTGCTTCCTGATGTGTTTGCTGGATCCCATGGCAGGCCTGGAGGCAGCAGTCTGTCAGTATTGGCCTGAGTGAGTAATAAGGTGCAGTAACGTCAGAGGCATTAAGCATTATCTCAGAGTTAGGGGGTGTGAGGTCAAGTGGCTGCCTATGGAAGTAGCATCCAGTAGATCCAAAGCAGAGACAAAGAAAAACAGTCAAGTCATCCCATCCAAGAGGAAATATGAAGTATTTCATACTGTATGTTATTAAAAAATAGTCTGGAGCTGAAAGGATATGTCTCTGAGGCCAAGAGACCCAGCAAATATGGGAGCTTATGCAGTGTAATAAATTTTATCATGGAATAATGAAATAGCTGACAAGACTAATTTTATTTATTGCTTGACAGCATTTCTGTATTTAAAACTAGTGATAAATTAGGTGCTTTGGCAAGAGAATCTAAAGCAATTTCAGTTCCATTTTTATTTAGGTTTAAATCATCCTTTCTCTTACTTCATTCCCTGATTAGAACTCTTAAAACAACTATGTCAAGTACAGATGGTCACCAAGTCTGATAGAGTGTATGTATATACACCAAAGGTGTATGTATATGCACGACAGTGATATTTCCTACAGCAGTGCTCTGACCCTATTGGAGAGGGAACTTAAATACTCTTCCTTTATAGGTAACTGAGAAAATCAGAGGCAAATCTGCTCTTGTCATCTCTAACCATGATGGTAGCAACGCTTGGAATCCATCATTTTTGAGGGATTGCAGGGAAATATGGGATTCTGTTCTTAACTGAAATGGCCTAATTAATGCTGGGTTATCACAGATCGACTAACCCCAGTAGAATTTTTCAGTTTAAGATCTAATTCTGATCTGTTTGTGAATTGGATCTAATTGAAGTCTAGATTGGACTTGGTTTCCTAGAGCTACCTTCTATCTTCTTTGGAGCCACCCTAGAAATATAAATAAGGGTCCTATATATTCAGTTCACTTCAGTTCAGTTGCTCAGTTGCGCTCGACTCTTTGTGACCCCATGGACTGCAGCACGCCAGGCCTCCCTGTTCATAACCAACTCCCAGAGTCTACCCAAACTCATGTCCATTGCGTTGGTGATGCCATCCAACCATCTCATCCTCTATCATCCGCTTCTCCTCCTGCCCTCAATCTTTCCCAGCATCAGGGTCTTTTGAAATGAGTCAGCTCTCCGCATCAGGTGGCCAAAGTATTGGGGTTTCAGCTTCAACATCAGTCCTTCCAATGAACATCCAGGACTGATTTCTTTTAGGAGGGACTGGTTGGATCTCCTTGCAGTCCAAGGGACTCTCAAGAGTCTTCTCCAACACCACAGTTCAAAAGCATCAATTCTTCTGCACTCAGCTTTCTTTATAGTCCAACTCTCACATCCATACATGACTACTGGAAAAACCATAACCTTGACTAAACGGACCTTAATCAGCAAAGTAATGTCTCTGCTTTTTAATATACTGTCTAGATAGGTCATAATTTTCCTTCCAAGGAGCAAGCATCTTTTAATTTCATGGATTCTATCACCATCCTTAGCAATTTTGGAGCCCGGAAAAATAAAGTCAGCCACTGTTTCCACTGTTTCCCCATCTATTTGCCATGAAGTGATGGGACCGGATACCATGAATTTACATATTAGAGGAGTCTGAATATGACTCCAGCAGAAACAAATTCCTTTAAGCTTTCTAGACTGGTCAATACCCATGTGTGCATGCTAAATCGCTTCAGCCGTGTCCAAGTCTTTGCGACCCTATGGATCATAGACCACCAGGCTCCTCTGTTAGAGGGATTCTCAAGGCAAGGATACTGGAGTGTTTTGCCACGCCCTCCTGCAAGGGATCTTCCCTGTCTCTTATGTCTCCTGCATTGGCAAGCAGATTCTTTACCGCTAGTGCCACCTGGGAAGTCTAACTGATACTCAAATATCCCCAAATGTAATGACAGAGGAGGCAAGGTTAAAATACTTCCAGCCACCTGGGAATCATCTAGAATTATACTGTCAAATATGGTAGCTACTAACCATGTATGTGTGTGTGTGTGTCCTTAGTCATGTCCAACTCTAGCCATTAAGTCATGTATGAATCTTTGTGATTCCATGGACTGTAGTCTGCTAGGCTCCTCTGTTTATGGAATTTTCCAGGCAAGCATACTGGAGTGGGTTGCCATTTTCTAGCTTCCCTGGTGGCTCAGTGGTAAAGAATCTATAATGCTGAGGACCTGGGTTCGATCCCTGGGTCGGGAAGATCCTCTGGAGAAGGACATTGGGGCCCACTTCAATTCTCTTGCCTGGAGAATCCCATGGACTGAAGAGCCTTGCAAGCAATGGTCCATAATGTTGCAAAGAGTTGGACATGTCTTAGTGACTAAACCACCACGACCATATGCATATACAGTGGAATATTGCTCGGCCATAAAAAAAGGATGGAATAACACCATTTGCAGAAACATCGATGGACCTAGAGATTATCATACAAAGGGAAGTAATGCCAGATGATATCACTTATATATGGAATCTAAAAAGAAAATGATATGAATGACCTTATTAACAAAGTAGAAATAAACCCACAGAGAAAATAAACTTACAGTAACTGAAGGGGATAGCAGGGCTGGGGGTGGGGAGGGATAAACCAGGAGGAGTTTGGGGTTAACATATACATACCACTATATCTAAAATAGGTCAACAAGGACCCAGGTGGCGCTAGTGGTAAAGAACCCAATCTGCCAGTGCAGGAGATGTAAGAGATGTGGGTTTGATCCCTGGGGTTGGAAGATCCCCTGGAGGAGAGCATGGCACCCCACCCCAGTGTTCTTACCTGGGAAATCCCATGGACAGAGGAGCCTGGTGGGCTACAGTCCATAGTCACAAAGAATTGGACATGACTGAAGAGATTATTTAGCACACACACTGTATAGCACAGGGAATTTTACTCAATATTCTGTAATCACCTATAAAGGAAAAGAATCTGAAAAAGAATATGTATATATATATATGTGTGTGTGTGTGTATGTACTACTGAATCACTGCATACTCACTGTACACTTGAAACTGACAAAATGTAGTAATTTAAACTTCAATTAAAAAGGAAAAAATATGTTTAAAACTATGTCCATGGGATTTTGCAGGCAAGAGTACTGGAGTGGGATGCCATGGCCTTCTCTGATTAAAAACTAAACTTTAAATTAATTTAAATTAAATGAAAAATTAAAATTCAGTCCTTTAGTTACACAGAGTTCAATAGCCACACGTACAGGATATAGAACATGTCTGTGATCTAGGACACAGTACATTTCCATAAGAGCACTACTTGGTTTCTCAAGCTAGAAGTTTGCTATAGATTTCAAAGCTAGTGTGTTTTGTGAAAGCCCAATAATCAGGTGTTGAATGGTTGAGTAAATGATCTCTCTATTTTCTATACATGCATACGCCCCGGTTGCCTCTTTTCTAATGCTCATCAGGCTTATACTTATGCAGCATCTATCATCTCCACTAAACTAAAAGTTCTGTGAAGGCAAGCACCATGTCTATCCAGTTTCTCACTGTATCTCCAGCATCTAACACAGTGCCTGAAACATTGTTATTGTGCAAGAAATATTTGTTGAATGAAATAATAAATAGATGGATCCTAACTTTCTATATAGCACTCATGGATAAAAATGGGGTTTGCATGAGAATTAAATGCAATAGGATAAATAAAGTACCTGGCATGTACCTGATATATAATAGGAACTCAAATACTACCTCTCTTGTTCTCTGATTAATAGAAGCCTGGGTCACTTGGATCCAACAGGTCACAAAGACTTCTGGTCAAGCCAGTAATTTCCTTAGCTCTTAGCTTTGTGCTTCCTTCCCTTTGATCAAAAGCTTGGCTTAAGTTATTAACTACAAGCAGAAAAGATCAGGGTTCCACTCCGTTATTTGGCACTAAGGCAGCAGGTTTCCAAGGGAACACAGTACCAACTCAGAGCAGTAAATGTTATAATTCATCCTAGAAATCTCTTCAAGACTAAAATTCTGGCTTTTGACCAATCATTTAGTTCAGTCTTTTCTTCTCCTATCAGAATCGTGACTGCAATACTGCACCATAACTGTGGAAACCATTCCAGAAGATTCCTGGGCATGAATTAGCACTGCAGAGGCAATTGGAGGGAGAAATTCAGAGTGAATTTTCCTTTAGGATAAGCATTTCAAGTCTTTTTTGTGTTGTTGTTGTTGCTGCTCTTGCTTTGTGCTTTCAACTCTCCCCTAAAATGCTACCTTTAGATATTTTAGAGGTGAGGATGGATGGCACATTTTTGTTTAGTTTAGAGGCAGTTATTAGAAAAGTCAAGTTTAAAATGTACAAAGTGAAAAAGGGAAGGGAAAGACCCTGAATGTTCTCCAGGGTGGTTCTAAGTATTACAGGGCATGTTGTAGAAAAATTTCTAGCCATCTGCTAACGGATATTAGTAAAAGTGGAGACTGTGCTGAAAAATAAAGTGTCAGGTTGTCCCTTGCAGAAAGTTAATAAAAAGAAGGAAGTGAAAGGCTGCTCATTATTTTTAATGACCTCGCTTTCCAGCAGAGTGCCTGTATCTCTCTGCCTTTACTTTCTGCCTTCTTTCAGTTCATTTTAACACACTAAACTACTCCTTAGAATGATGGCTTTGTTCTAAAGTACAGAGTTCATCAGAAGGCTCACAGTCCCAGGCTGACTGGTTGTTAGTCACACGTCCAGTGCCAAGGTGATGATGCAAAGATGAGCCCAGGACATTGTCCACGAAAGAATCAACAATCATGACTGCTCTGGACTTCCTTTTGAACATGTCCACTTTGTTATGGGGAATAGCTCTCAAATGTTTTATTGTGTTTGGTGGGTGATACAAGTTTCAGCCATCCATAAAAGGAGTAATTACCAAAGAGGTTCCTCCTGCTTTGGTAAACCAGGAGGCATTACAGTGTAGTGTGGTTAGGAGTAGGCTCTGTTTCTGAAAAGCCCATATATGTATATGCATAGATGGAATTTTATACACACTTACTTTTCTAGTTTTAGTAGTTCTATATACACTATTTGAATGAATAAAGTTCATGCTATACATGTAGTGTAGATAACTTTCTGTGCTAATATCCTTAGCTATGAATGGCCTTGTATCTCAGAAAGAAATTATGGCAAGATGGATAATAAACTCATTAATAATGAGACAAAAAGTAATAAATAATCCTTCATTTCACGATGATGCTAAAAGAAGTTAAACTCTTTAATCCAGGCATATGTATGTTTCATAGAGCAGTAAAATTAAGTCCACAGATACACAATAATGATAAACTCGTAGTTGCGTGCACATGCACACACACAATGAAGGAATTAAAATTTAATTCCAAACTCTATATTGTGTATACCTGCTGTCTTTGTTAGAATTTTTTTAACCTTATTTCTCTCCCCAAATAAGGGCTAAACTGGTTGTGCTTAGGAAAGCCCTTTGAACTCAATATTCACAAGTCCTTGTGTTTTGAAAAAGAGATAAGTGCTCTGGAGAGTGCTTGCAATGGATAAATGACACCAGACTCCTGAGGGTGGGCTTGGAGCTGGAAATGCAGCAGGAGCATTTTCTATGAATTTAATGGGGCTGAGTCTTTCTGACATCCTTCAGGCAAAATTGTCAGAGATTTACCTGTTTATAAAGTCAACAATTGGAGTGACACTCTGCAGGGTTTACTTGCATTTCCATGTGAGTATATGTGTTTTTTAAACAAAATAGATGGGTCTTTTTGCCAAAAGTATTCAGGCACCATCATACCCTTAAAAAAGCCTTTCTAGAAATAAAGTATATGTTTATTCATTAGCTGTCAGGCGTTTCTGGGCTCTGTACCCACACACACAGGCTGTTTAATGTGGAGTTTAATAACATTTATGTAGAACCAAGCTGGGGACGAGCTTGGTGGAGAAAAATCCATACTGACAAAACATACGGTTTTGCTTGTCTTCATCCAGGAGTGGAAAAGCCTGACTAGGATTGCCCTGTTTTATCTAAACACTGACATGCTGTTGATAAAAAAAGAAAAAAAGCATTTTACTGTCATGCTAGAAACAAAAAATGAACCCAGCCAGCCAATTTGAAAGAAACATTAACATATTTTCGTTTTCCCCAAAGCCCAGTAGAGATTCGGTTTGAGTTATTTTTAACCTCTCCCCCAAATGATTTAACTTTATTGTTTCCTAAGATCTAGAGTTGTTTGATCTATTTACTTTGCAAGAAACAAAGTTGATAAGCTGCTGAGCAGAAAACTAATTAGGAAAGAAAGAGCTCATTGGATTCGCAGTGAAACAAAATGAGTAAAGAAAAGAAAGCAAATGTTTTGCACCGTTGTCAGCTGGGCTCATACTGTGTGGAGGGAGTTACCTAAGTCATTTCCCGAAGGGCAGGTCTGCTCTAAATGACTTATTATTAGAGTCCATATGAAAATCATCAAACATGGCTATGACAACTGATTCTAGAATGGGCAGTATGAGGGGGTAGGGATGACTAAGTGGAACTGTGAGAAACAACAGGAAGAACAATTTGCCTTAGGGGGTGAAGATATACGTTTAGGATGTATTAGTTCATCACATTGATGGTCACACTATCTATTGAGTCACCAACTGAAATGCTTAACTGTATTCCCATCTTAGAACGACAGGCTTTCCTGACCCTGGTAGTTCAGTTCAGTTCAGTTGCTCCGTCGTGTCCAGCTCTTTGCGACCCCACGAACTGCAGCACGCCGGGCTTCCCTGTCCATCACCAACTCCTGGAGTTCACTCAAACTCATGTCCATTGAGTCGGTGATGCCATCCAGCCATAAGTAGGGAAAACCACTAGACCATTCAAGTATGACCTAAATCAAATCCCTTATGATTATACAGTGGAAGTGAGAGCCTGGTGGTACAGGTATATAATTGTCTAAATTTGTACATTTTTGTGTATGTGTTTAGGGGAGTGATTTGAGGAGAGGGTAGAGGGAAAAATGAAACAGTTTCTATTGCATAAATCTCTGTGTGGAATTGTAATATTTAAACGATAAAAACTAACAGTATATTGAGATATGTTATCCTCTTGAAGACTCAATTGCTCATTTATAAAAGGCAATCTTAAGCAACTTCTGGCTTAGCTATGAGTATTGAATAAGAGTACCTGTGTAAAGAACATTTTATTATCTCTAAAGGAACAAATAAATATGAATTCCTTTTTTTGCTCTCCACCCTGAGACCTACCTGAATAGCCATCCTTTTTTGCCACCTATCCAGGACAAAACAAATGAGAAAACAATCCCCAGTAAGCTACTGAATGGGAGAACCATATGCTTACTCTATACCTGAATATGTAAAGAGGGTGGGGGTAGGGTAGAAAAGCAAAACACATATTTAGCAGATGATTGGTGTTCGACTTAGTTT
>NW_024080625.1:6797010-6898016 GCF_014754425.2 Oryx dammah
AAAAGCAAAACACATATTTAGCAGATGATTGGTGTTCGACTTAGTTTTCTACCTACTCCCCTCCAATTATTTTGGATGCTTTAGAATGGCACAATAGAGACATAGTACTAATAATAAACCCAGCTTTGGACTAAAAATAACTTAAACAGCTCTGCCTCTTTCATTCTTTTTCTTGTCAAGTCTATTGAGCTAATTAGTCTAGAGCAGGAATATGGAGGGAGAATTCCTAGAAATAGATAAGGTTATTAAGAGCCTTGGGGAAATACTCTGCTGTAATTTGCTTTCCAGATAAACTTTTTATATAGGTTTATAAGAACAATTGCTCAATTATAATAAAATTCCTATAGAATTACACACTCTGCGGTAATCAGTGTGAGCTCATTCTGGCCCACATGTTATTACAATGAATACCACAGTGTTGTGGTGAGGGGTCAGACAAGACAGAGAAACAGATGATGTAGGTACCTAGGAAGCCAAAACTGAGAGCAGAGACGCTAAAGACCACAACAGGTTTCAACTGAGAAAGAGGAGGGAGGCTGGGTTTTTGTGCAATGAAACTTCTTTGTACTTTAAAGCTCACTTCCTGAAACTGTTGCAATACCATTTCTATCTCCAAGAAAGTCAAGTCTGGGTAAGGAAGGAATAAATGGAAATTGCAGAAAGATCTTTTTCTTTCTGGAACAATATAAAAATTCTGGCTGCCTTTTCTGGCAGAGAAATGTTGAATTATATTTCTTTTTCATATAATATATAGCCTTTCTATTAGATAAGTCTTTAGGGAAATGAGCCAGCATCCTTTCCCACCCTTACAAGCTGTCAGATTACTTTGTTTTGCAAACTTGAATTGGCTAGAAATTATCTATTGAGATGGGCCAAGTAGAAGAAATCAAAGTGATGTACCACACGCAATCTCAATCACCTCAGTGTGACTGCAATTTCTCATAGACTCCAGACTACACATTTCCAAATCTCATTCATCAGTGATCAAAACAACTTGAGGCTATTTGGTTTAATTTTATCTGATAAACAAGGTCAGGTCTGGACAACACCTTAAAGAGAGTTTTTCAGGAAAAAATTTAACCCAAAAAGTAATGATGTTAAATAAGTTTCACCTTTTTCAGACAAGTTGAATGCAAAGAGAGGATATTTGATGAATGACACAGAACTAGATCCTGGTTCATGTTTTCTTACAAAAAACTCCATGTCTCTGTACTCTTTCTGCCAGTTTTCTTTTTTTTTTTTTAATATTATCTGAAACTCATTTCAAGTGGCTAACCCAAAACTATCCATTAGAAAATTTTATATTCTTTGGAACTATTGGCTCCTTGCTGTTGTAAAAATGATCTGCAACCTTTTTCTGTCTGCTTTTTATTAAAATTTAAATTCTTTATTGAGGTGAAAGTCACATAATATAAAACATACTATTTTAGCCATCTGTACAGTCCAGTGGTACTGAGTACATTCACATTGTTGTGCAACTCTCACTATCATCCATCTCCTGAATTTTTCACCTTCCTAAACTAACTTCTATACCAAAATGTTCCCCAGAAACCTCCTCACATACAGTGGACAGTCTCTGAATTATTCTGTCAATAATGGTGTATAGTTGACCAGCAAGTTACTTCTTCGTGAATAACTGACAGTTAATAATGAGGTCGTGCATTAATTGAAGAATTGTGATAGAATATTATCTCATTTAATCCATTAGTTACATCATAAAAATTTGTCTGCAATTTGGCTTATTCATTTATCATTGTAGCTGTTAGTGATAGGCCTGCCATATCATTTGGAGCTCAATAAATATGGGGAGAATAAATGAATACATTATTGAGAGCTTATAAGTCCACCAACTTTATATAAAATGCTAACTTTTTCTTGAATTACCAGCAAGTTTGTAAGTGTTCTTCCCTATAAAAGTGAATTATATATGAATACAACTCTGATGACCTTACAGTTTGTTTGGAGAGAGAGAAAAAAAACATAAATAGATAAATAATAAAATCAGCAGCCACAAGTTGACATTAGAGAAAGATTAAAGATAGTGTTATGGAACTTCAGAAGAGAGAAATTATGATCATTTAAGAGAATCAAGAAGGATTCTGAAAGGATATAATTTAACAGAGCCTTGAAAATAGGTAAGATTTTTGTGTGGTGAAAAGGGCTATCATAAGGTATAACATAGACCCTAGAGCTGGGCTTCTGGGTTCAAATTCCAGCTCCATCTAGTAAATTTAGCCATTATGGATGAAGTTATGTAACCACTCAAGGTAAAATAGCAATGGTAACAGGCTCCACTTTCTAGAGTAGTTGTGAAGATATCCCTAATTACTGAATGAATTTTTCCTGATAAAGGCACAGTATCAGGTTCAATTCTGGTGACCAGTCGTCTAGTTTTTACAATACTTAGCAGACCTTCTTTAGTGAAACTGAACCACATTCCCATTTAGATGGTACTCAAACTGAGCCACACCTCATATTGAGACTTGAACCCACAGTCCCTGATTTAGGAGGGGACTCAAATCCTTTTCTTTTAATTGGAACCACTCACTCGGTCCCAGGACTTACTGAAGCTCAGCTTTCTTTGTCTCATCACAGAAAGAATTCAATGTATGGCAAAGTGGTGGGCAAAGAGTGAGTTTATTATCATGGGGTACTTGTGAGAGATACAAGGGGGCAAGCAAGGGAGTGCAGGCCCAAGAACAGACAGGGACACATTTTTATAATCAAAGAAAGAGTTGGGAGGGGAGAAGACCACCTTGTTCCTCAGTCTTGTATAAATGTCAAGACTTGAACCGTTAATTCCTCCTTTGACCCCATATGGCCTACCTGGGACTACCATGGTGCTTTTTAAATCATATGTATTTCACAGAAGGATGATAACATATACTAAAATATAGTAATTCATCTCAGATTTCAGTATAATATCCACTTTCACTTAGTTTCTTTCCCTTTTTGCCTATATTTCTGTCTTGGCTACATGCAGAAATAATTCTCTTTAAGGACTCCCTTACTTCATGTAACAAGATTCAAACCACTTATCTGTTGTACTTTAAGTACATATGTGACTGTTGCTTGCTTACTAGAGTCTTTTCGTGAGTGGTCATTAGCTAACAAGTCTCCCAAAGTCTCTTAAAATTCTCTTTCTGTTTTTAATTCTCCAGTGAGAATTCTAAACTATTTATCCTACTCTATCTCTATCAAAATAGGATATGGAAAGTAATCAGACAGCATCATTTACAGCATATGGAGAAGGAAACGGACATTAGATCATTCTTGAGCATGTGACCTTAGACTCTGCAAAGAACCTGTTGAGGTCCTCTGTTCTTGTGCTCAGTGTGGACCTCCTCAATCCTTGCAGTATTTCTGCCACAAGATTTGCAGTGGTGGTAGCACTACAGTGCCTCATGCGGCAATCAGCACACTTGAGAAGAGTGCAAAACCCCGGTGGGTGGGTGATGAGAGCTGAGGGTCTTGATTCTTCGATTTAGAAACCTGTGCTGCTCTTGCAAAAATCCCTCTCATAATCTAACTTCCTGCCTTGCTTCCAGGAAATGTTTTACACAGAATGCGATGGATATATGGTAAAGACTGTCTCATTTGAGATTCCAGGAGGCAACTATACAGACCCCAGCACTTTCTCACTTACTCAGAACTTTCAAGGAATGGAAATTGAAATGGGCTAAGACTCCTGACACCTACCAGAGCATTTCTCGTTGTCCTCATTGAGTGTAACATTAAATTTCTTTTCATATAAGGTCTTTCTATTCTGAAATCTCTACTCTAATTTTGTCTTTCAGATCAAGCACAAAGACTTATGTACATTTTGTCTGGTTCAATACCCCTTGAGGAAAATTGTAGGACTGTAGAAATGGTAAGTAAATGTTCTTTACAATTCATAGCACCATTGTATGACTCTTTGTACAGCTCCATCACTGAGCAGTAATATGAGGAATTATCGGCTCCAAACAATAGATATATTTGTGTTGCTTTCCCTTCAGTTGTTTAATAAAAGTGAAATCAAGAACATTGTTATTTATAGATTTAACTTCCTGGGAAATTAGAACTTCTTTACAATGCAGCCTTTTAAGTCAAAATGAAAATGAAACTCATTTTAAATATTAGGTTTACTTGCATTCAATGTACCGACTGAGATTAAATATATATATATATGTATTAAAACTGGTATCAGTGTGTTATAAAGGCTATCATTTTAACTTGCAAAAACGGTGTTCACAATAAAATTCATTATCCCCTATTATGTTCCTCTCTTAATGAAATATATCATATATTTAGACATCAAATTTTCAAAGAAAGAAGCAAATAACATATTATTAGAGATGGCTGATTTGGTTTCCTGACACTAAATCCTTTTATTACAAAAACTGCTTTACTTTGAAGTGGACAAGAGAGGGCACTCATGTATTTCATATATAATTGTACATAATTTTTTTCAGTTGTTAAAGGGTTGACTTAAACAATCCTTAATACAGTTTTAAAAGGGTTGAAAAATAATACATAACATTGATACAAACATTTTTATAAATAAAAGCAAGCAGGAAAAGATAAGTTTTGGAAGGTTTCTATACACATTATTTTAAAGGGACTTTGACTAGCAAATTGAAATAGGAGCAAACAAACATAAAAATCTTTTTCTACTGAGTTTCATTTTAATTCAATTTGAAATAAGCAAACATTTAAAAACAATGTTAACTCCCCCCACCCCCCCCCGCCGCCCCCCCCCCCAGCAATGAGAAAGACTTCTTTAAAACTAAAATTAGGCAGATGCTAGATTTTGACTTGAAAAGGTGTTCCCTGGCTGATAACATGGAATCAAAATTGCCAAAATTTATAACTGAAAACAGTGGAGTGGTCTCAGCTCAGTTCCAAGGAGAGTTCTGCTCCCTTTCCAAGGAGCAACCTAATCCTGCTGTGAACCAGCCCACCGAAGGGAGGCTGGAACCTGGAAGAAGAGCGATGCCTCAGGACAGAAGAGAGGTGAGAGGCAGAGCCTGCTCGGAGTTCTGGCTGCAGCTGTCACTTCTTGCCCCGAGCACCACTCTATTCTGTGTCCAGACCACATTCCTGCAGACCATCATAGAGTTTTGCATCTGAGTGGATGTTTAGATTTTTCCTGAAATCTTTTAGCCAAGTGTTAAACATAAAATGTGTAACATTTTTCAGAGAGATTTTCCTAGTGGACCTCAGAATGTAAGGAGCCTGGGGACAGCGTCTTTATCCAAAGATCAAAATGTGGGGCAAACAGCCAGAAATATTCAGAAACTTCAAAGCAAAGAAATAAATCAGATTTTTTTCTTCTTCTAAAGATAAGGGATTAGTCATTAAAATCTTTTCCACAAGTATTTGGTTCAGAGTTGAACAAGTTATAACTTTTGCTGCCTTCAGATATTCTTATGTTTGTGTGTTTTAAAAGTCTTTCCTTTTGTAATGTACTGGGAACCACAGGGAAACAAACATTGTCTCCCTAGTCAATTTCAAGTTGTTTTTTTTTTTTTTAAATCAAGACAGAGTGCTTTGCAGAGAGGTAGACACATTTGTGAATTTGATCTTGTTGCTCATCGATCCTTACACGCTTCTCTTCAATGGTTGTAATAGCAGCCATTACTTCTGACACATCAGTGGGAAATGAGGATTCAGGACAAAACAGGCGGTAGTGATGTGAAAGCAAGATCCACTTATTCATTCAGGCTTACAACAATGGGCTGTTCGAAACAGTGACTGAATGAAAGTGAAGTGACTCAGCATTTATTGAGAAAGCTTACTGAACATTCATCAAACACACAGGATCAAGAAAAGAGTTCTCAAAGAGATATAAACAGAATCCCCATGACAGACTCTGTGATCACCATTCTCAAACTTTGGGTCTCAGAACCCTTTTATACTCTTAAAAATTATTAAGAATCTTAAACAGCTTATGTGGTTATATCACACTATGGTTCTAGTTCAGTTCAGTCGCTCAGTCGTGTCCGACTCTGCGACCCCATGAACCGCAGCACGCCAGGCCTCCCTGTCCATCACCATCTCCCGGAGTTCACTCAGACTCACGTCCATCGAGTCCGTGATGCCATCCAGTCATCTCATCCTCTGTCGTCCCCTTCTCCTCCTGCCCCCAATCCCTCCCAGCATCAGAGTTTTTTATATCACTCTATAGCCAAATATAAAACATTTATTAATTTATCTTTTAAATACAGTAGTAAATATTTTCTTATGCAGAATAACTACATTGCCCCCAAAATTACAGCTGACCCCTGAACAATGAGGATTTGAACTGCACAGGTCCATTTGCATACCACTATTTGCAACAGTAAATACTGTAGTACTACATAGTCTCTGGTTGGTTGGTTGAATGAAGGAATGCAGACGAATTATAGATACGGAGTGACTACAAGTTATGTGAATGATTAACCTCCACATTTTTCAAAGGCCAGCTGTAGTTATGAGAGTACAATTGTTTTACATGTTTTAACATTGTTCTAAGTTCAGTTCAGTTCAGTCCCTCAGTCGTGTCCGACTCTTTGCGACCCCATGAATTGCAGCACGCCAGGCCTCCCTGTCCATCACCAACTCCAGGAGTTCACTCAGACTCACCTCCATCGAGTCTGTGATGCCATCCAGTCATCTCATCCTCTGTTGTCCCCTTCTCCTCCTGCCCCCAATCCCTCCCAGCATCCGAGTCTTTTCCACTGAGTCAACTCTTCACATGAGGTGGCCAAAGTACTGGGGTTTCAGCTTTAGCATCATTCCTTCCAAAGAAATCCCAGGGCTGATCTCCTTCAGAATGGACTGGCTGGATCTCCTTGAAGTCCAAGGGACTCTCAAGAGTCTTCTCCAACACCACAGTTCAAAAGCATCAATTCTTTGGTGCTCAGCCTTCTTCACAGTCCAACTCTCACATCCATACATGACCACAGGAAAAACCATAGCCTTGACTAGATGGACCTTAGTTGGCAAAGCAAGGTCTCTGCTTTTGAATATGCTATCTAGGTTGGTCATAACTTTTCTTCCAAGGGGTAAGCATCTTTTAATTTCAGGGCTGCAGTCACCATCTGCAGTGATTTTGGAGCCCCCCAAAATAAAGTCTGACACTGTTTACACTGTTTCCCCATCTATTTCTCATGAAGTGATGGGACCAGATGCCATGATCTTCGTTTTCTGAATGTTGAGCTTTAAGCCAACTTTTTCACTCTCCACTTTCACTTTCATCAAGAGGCTTTTTAGTTCCTCTTCACTTTCTGCCATAAGGGTGGTGTCATCTGCATATCTGATGTTATTGATATTTCTCCCAGCAGTCTTGATTCCAGCTTGTGTTTCTTCCAGTCCAGCATTTCTCATGATGTACCCTGCATATAAGTTACATAAGCAGGGTGACAATATACAGCTTTGACAGACTCCTTTTCCTATTTGGAACCAGTCTGTTGTCCCATGTCCAGTTCTAACTGTTACTTCCTGACCCGCATACAGATTTTTCAAGAGGCAGGTCAGGTGGTCTGGTATTCCCATCTCTCTCAGATTTTCCACAGTTTATTGTGATTCACACAGTCAAAGGCTTTGGCATAGTCAATAAAGCAGAAATAGATGTTTTTCTGGAATTCTCCTGCTTTTTCCATGATCCAGCGGATGTTGACAATTTGATCTCTGGTTCCTCTGCCTTTTCTAAAACCAGCTTGAACATCAGGAAGTTCATGGTTCACGTATTGCTGAGGCCTGGCTTGGAGAATTTTGAGCATTACTTTACTAGCATGTGAGATGAGTGCAATTGTGCAGTAGTTTGAGCATTCTTTGGCATTGCCTTTGTTTGGGATTGGAATGAAAACTGACCTTTTCCAGTCCTGTGGCACTGCTCAGTTTTCCAAATTTGCTGGCATATTGAGTGTAGCACTTTCACAGCATCATCTTTCAGGATTTGAAATAACTCAACTGGAATTCCATCACCTCCACTAGCTTTGTTCGTAGTGATGATTTCTAAGGCTCACTTGACTTCACATTCCAGGATGTCTGGCTCTAGATGAATGATCACACCATCGTGATTATCTGGGTCATGAAGATCTTTTTTGTACAGTTCTTCTGTGTATTCTTGCCACCTCTTCTTAATATCTTCCGCTTCTGTTAGGTCCATACCATTTCTGTCCTTTATCGAGCCCATCTTTGCATGAAATGTTCCCTTGGTATCTCTAATTTTCTTGAAGAGATCTCTAGTCTTTCCCATTCTGTTCTTTTCCACTATTTCTATGCATTGATCACTAAAGAAGGCTTTCTTATCTCTTCTTGCTATTCTTTGGAACTCTGCATTCAGATGCTTCTATCTTTCCTTTTCTCCTTTGCTTTTCACTTCTCTTCTTTCCACAGCTATTTGTAAAGCCTCCCCAGACAGCCATTTTGCTTTTTTGCATTTCTTTTCCATGAGGATGGTCTTGATCCCTGTCACCTGTACAATGTCATGAACCTCATTCCATAGTTCATTAGGCACTCTGTCTATCCTAGGCCCTTAAATCTGTTTCTCACTTCCACTGTATAATCATAAGGGATTTGATTTAGGCCATACCTGAATGGTCTAGCGGTTTTCCCTACTTTCTTCAATTTAAGTCTGAATTTGGTAATAAGGAGTTCATGATCTGAGCCACAGTCAGCTCCTGGTCTTTTTTTCTTTGACTGTATAGAGCTTCTCCATCTTTGGCTGCAAAGAATATAGTCAATCTGATTTTGGTGTTGACCATCTGGTGATGTCCATGTGTAGAGTCTTCTCTTGTGTTGTTGGAAGAGGGTGTTTGCTATGAGCAGTGCATTTTCTTGGCAAAACTCTATTAGTCTTTGCCCTGCTTCCTTCTGCATTCCAAGGCTAAAGTTCTGGCTTAATAAACTGGAGTTATCTTATCTGAATCTTTATTAAATCTATTGTGATCTGTGATTTTCACTGCAGTACATGAAGGAAATCTGGTATCAGACAGATGGAAAAGGGAGCAGTATTTTAGTGGCTATTTCTTAGATCATTATGAATATTCTTCTTTTATACTACCTCAAACTTAAAAAAGTGCTGATTTCTTAAAGATTGTCATATAGAACCTGAAAACATGTTCATGAACTTTTTTGTAATCTGTTACATTAACCTGTCTATACCTTGAATGTGTTTTTTATGCATCTGTTTTTTTATATCATAATTTATTACTTAGAATATACTGGTTAATTCTTTTATGTAGATCTTCCAAATGTACAGTGGAAAGCCCCACTGTATACTCATGAGAAAATGAGCTTCTAAAGGGAAATAATGTACCAGCATTTTTGCAAAAATTAGGTGACTTCATAGACTCTGAAAATGTCTCAGAGAGCACTAGAGGCTTACACTGTTGAAGAATAGCAGCTTTTTTTTTTTACTCTATAGAGTTCAAACTCATTTGTTGCCCTTTTTGCTCTTTCAGATACTTCCCTATAACCACTTTGACCTTTCAATTCACCATGTATGCTTTTTCTCATTTCAGAATCTTTGCTAACTTCTACTCAGCCTTTGCCAAAGTTTTAGTTCAGATGATACTTTGCCTAAGAATCTTATTCTCAATTTTCTTAATCAGAGGTGGGTGCTCTGTCCTATAGGTATTAATCAAAACAATTATTTGTTAATTTTGTGAAAATTTTAAATAGAATAAAATCCCTTTGGGGCAAGAATCATGACTGTCTGGATTAGTATGTGCCTTAGTGTGTGTCCCTGATAGCTCAGTTGGTAAAGAATTCGCCTGCAATGCAGGAGACTCTGGTTTGATTCATGGGTCAGGAAGATCTGCTGGAGAAGGGATAGGCTACCCACTCCAGTATTCTTGGGCTTCCCTTGTGGCTCAGCTGGTAAAGAATCTGCTTGCAATGCAGGAGACCTGGGTTTGATCCCTGGGTTGGGAAGATCACCTGGAGAAGGGAAAGGTTACTCACTGCAGTATTCTGGCCTGGAGAATTCTATGGGTTGCAGAGTCAGACACGACTGAGCAACTTTCATTTTCACTTTAGTGTGTATTAGTCACTCAGTTGTGTCCAACTCTTTGTAACCCCATGGACTGTAGCCCGCCAGGCTCCTCTGTCCATGGGATTCTCCAGGCAAGAATACGGGGGTGGATAGTCATTCCCTTCTCCAGGGATCTTCACGACCCAGGGAGCAAACCCAGGTCTCCTGCTCTGCAGGTGGACTCTTTATGATCTGAGCCACCAAGGAAACTCAGTATGTGACTTATGTTTTTACTACATCTATTTTTTTCATTTCAAATAATAAACAAGTAATAATACCTTGGGAGAAGAAAATGGCAACCCACTCCAGTGTTCTTGCCTGGGGAATCCCAGGGATGGGGGAGCCTGGTGGGCTGCTGTCTATGGGGTCGCACAGAGTCAGACATGACTGAAGCGACTTAGCAGTAGCAGCAGTAACCCTAAATACTCATTGGAAGGACTGATGCTGAAGCTCCAATACTTTGGCTACCTGATACGAAGAGCCAACTCATTGGAAAAAGACCCTGATGCTGGGAAAGATTGAGGTAGAAGGAAAAGAGAGTGACAGAGGATGAGATGGTTGGACTGTATCACCAATTCAATGGACATGAACTGGTGAGGGACAGGAAGGCCTGGCATGCTGCTGTCCATGGGGTTACAGAGAGTCAGACACGACTTGGTGACTGAACAACAAAACAATCCTTAAAGTATTTTCATACTGCTCATTTGGCAACTTACCATGTATTCATTACCTTAGAGTACTGGTTAGTTTGGGTCCATATTTTCCCCACAAGTAGTGAGCTTCTTAAAAGTAGTAACATGTTCTCTCTATCTTGGGAGCCTCCCTGTACACATTTGGAACTTCCTAGTACACTTCACATTTTTTGACACACAGCAGATGATTAATAATTGATTTTGACTGATTGACTAATTTGTCATTGGGAATCTTAGACTTTTTCTGTAAAGCACCATTCCAGAGTAATATATCATAATTTTGAATGTGTAGTACAGTCTTATTTTACATTTTATTCTGAAGAAACTGCACAGTTCAAGGCAATAGTTGTCCACATAAGGTAAACATATCCTAGTTTAAACTTTTCTTGAGTATACATTCATTAAATTGGATAGGCCTTTGTCCCAAATAATGTTTTTTTTTTTTTTTGAGACATCTGATCGTGTAATTGACAGTTGCAAGTGACAGAAATTCAAAAAGTCTTAAGTAAAAGGGAAATATTTTGGTTCATATAAATATTAAGTCCATGGGTGGAGATGTTTACATTTAAGCCTGATAAAATCCAGAAGTTCAAATAATAATAGAAGCTTATCCATCTCTTGGATCTATCTAAACATCTACTTGTTTTTCATCTCTTTTCCTTCTGATCTCATTCTCTCATACCTTAGTCAAGACCTCAAGGAAGTTCAGGTCTCTTTGCTGACAGCCTACAATCCACAAGAAATAAACACACACTCTCTCTAGCTTCTCCAGTTGCAATCTCGGTAGAAGCACTCTGATTGGTTCAGCTTAGATCATTTGACCATCCCTTTTAGACCAATCAATATAGATAAAATTTCGGAGGGCCAAGGTTGGATAACCCCCAGTCTTATGCACTTCACTACTTTCATTCTCAGTCTAGCCTTAACCAGATGAGATGGAGACAGTACAGAAGCCTAACAGAAATTAAAATGCTAGACAAAAAATGATTATAAATATAAACTATATCAGGGTTCAAGATTTCTTTGCAATAAAATAAATTTGTATTTAGTCAAAGCAAGAAATATTTAAAGTTGGATATAAAGAAAACATTTTATGTTTGGGTTATTAGATAGGGAAAATATTGTATACCTGGGGAGAAAATAACTTCCTCTTTAAAAAATAAGGAGATTATAATTTGGAAGAGAAGATACACTTATTTTATCAACACATTAGCTGAGGCTTGAAGGCATATCATTTACCATTTCAGAATTTCCGTTCCAATAAAGTTAAGAAATTTTATACTATTCTTTTATGGTTCTAGGGAGAATATTAGATAATGTGTTGAAGTACCTAAAATGAACTTGACACGTAGCAGTTCCTTAATACATGTTAGATTATTATTATATCCATTATTCTCTACAATATTATTATTTTCTTCTCCTTTTTTCCTTTCTCTCTACTGCAGAAAGTGAGGCATAAACTGGCCAGTTTGGGGATATTAAAGGTCCAAATTTGCTTGTCCCCACCTGTCCTGTTCACCCCTACTCTAAATCATTGCTTTTTAACCTCAGTTACACATTAAAATTCCTGATGCCCAGGTGCACCATAGGCATATTAAAGTCACAATCCAGGATGGGTCTCAAGAGCAGTACTTTTGTAATTTCCTGGGGATTCCAAAGTATCGCCAAGGCTGAGAATCATTTTGTCTCAGTTCTTCAATTCTTTTGGTATATTACACACTTATTAATGGTACACTATGCTGTTAACATTTACCAAGTTTTGAGTTATTTCTGCATTACATTCTGATGCTCTGACATTCAGATGCTTTGACACGTGAGGCCTTGCTGACCCTGGAGCAAGTGCCTCTCCCAGGTTTAGCCAATTCCTACTGATGGTAAAGAGCTCACCCGCAAGAGTACTTTTCACACACAAACCAACCAATCTAGGGTTCACAGCCCAATCACTTCCTTCACACTTGGGCCACCACTCACCTGCTCTAATCAATCCTGGGCAAAGTGCCAGACAACTAGTGATAGCTCCTGTGTCTTAAATATTCTAAAATGGTTCAAACTAGCAAATTTAAGCCTATATGTTCCTACCTGTAGGAACCACAATGAAGTCTTCACCCAGTTTCCTCTCTTCCTGCCTCCTCACTGATTCTTCCTCGTGTGGCCCCGCATGGCCTTGCCTGCCTCCTCTGAAACAAACTATGTTTTCAGTGGCAATCATCTCCTAATGATTGGTCTTACTAGCCTCCAATTTCCACTAATAGATGATTGTTCCCTGGACAACACTGGGATTAAGCACAGATCCTAAAATCCATATATACTTTTACTCTTCGTATCTGAGGTTCCACATCTGCAGTTTCAACTGACCACAGACATTGTAGTATTGACTATTGAAAACGATTGCCTATAGTGGATCCTCACAGTTCAGATTCGTGTTGTTCAAGGGTCAACCGTAGTATCTCTGAAAACAGTTTTCCTCAAGCATACTGTGAGCACTTTAAGAAAAGAGATGACCTTTCACATTTTCCTAGTATCCTCATAGCACTTCATTTAGTGTGGTCAGTGTTAGCTTTTCAAGAAACACTTGCTACTTGATTCCATTTAGGACCTTTGTGTTAAATTGAAAATAATTCTCTGGAAAAACCCAAATATTTACTTAAATAATGTGAATTGCACTCTACTACAATTCTTCAGGAAAATTGGTGTAAGACCATGTGAAAGATTAAGATTAGAGGCTTTCTAATTAACTCTGTATATTTCTTCCTTTATATCTTTCATTCATGTTTTAAAAAAGCCAAATGAGGCTCATGATTTGATGTTTTAATAGCCTTTTAAAAAACAGGTTCTCACCTGCTTTGAAAACCATGCACATGAAGCCAAGAGCAGGTTAAAACCTGGTCACCTCATTAATACCTTTAGTGAGGGTCAAAGGCAGGTTAGGATTCAGTCATCTCATTACCACTTATTTAGGCACCTCCAATTTAGTAGCCAGGCAAGGTATTAATAAGGTGACTGAGTTCTAACCCACTTCTGATGCAAGTTAAGGCACAATGTTTAAGGTAGATGACAACATATTGTGAAAACTGCAACCCAACCATAGTATGGTTGCAAGACTGTTAAGAATAATACGAATACCTTCTTGCCGTGCTTACCACATTTCATACTTAAATGTGTTTTGCTGTATTATGGGCTTCCCAAGTGGTGCAGATGGTAAAGAATCCACCTGAAAAGGCAGGAGACACAGGAGACATGGGTTCGATCCCTGAGCTGGGAAGAGCCCCTGGAGCAGGAAAGGACAACCCACTCCAGTACTCTTGCCTGGAAAATTTCATGGACAGAGGAGTCTGGCGAGGGTGACAGTCACAGAGTCACAGGGTCACAGAGTCGGACATGACTGAGCATGCAGTGGCTTGCTGCATTATTTCATTTCATGACACAACAGCTCTGTGTGAAAGGTCCTATTATCATCATTTGACAAGTGAGAACACTGAAACTCAGAGAGGTTAAGTAACTTATGCAAGGTCACACAGCAAATAATTAGCAGAAATGGTCTGCCTTCCTTTAGTGTCATCACTCTCTATTTGCCCTTCCCTCTCCAATGTTCTTGCCTGGAGAATCCCAGGGATGGGGGAGCCTGGTGGGCTGCAGTCTCTGGGATCACACAGAGTTGGACATGACTGAAGCGACTTAGCAGCAGCAGCAGCAGCAGCCCTAACTTAATGTTTGTGAAGACTCTCTGGGTGATTTTTCTGAACAGCTGGATGTGAGAAGTACTGAACTTTGGCAGTGCTTTATAAACTGGGGGTCATGACGTACTTGTGTGTAACAAAGTCAACTTGGTGGTTTGAAGCAACTGTGCCAAAATTAAACAGAATGAAATAGAGATTCTCAGAGTCTGTTATATGCAGTAAGGATAAATATTTTTCATGAAGCTTTTGCTTTAGTTTTACATATGTATATACAGGATCTGGATGAACATGAATTTCTTGCTTTGATGGTTTTATGGGTTCAAAACCATTTGAGAAACACTAGCTTGGGGCTTTGAATTGGCAATAGAAGCTGAAGAGCAGAATGCACTGGTCTTGAAAGAGAGGTCTGTATTGTTAGAAGTATTTCCCTAACCATTGTCTCCTTGGGAATCTTTGATGAGGGATGAGGAATCAGTTAAGAGCTGCAGGAATGGGACAGGCTTCTGTAGCAGAAAAGGCCTTTAAGAAAAGAATATCTCACTCATTTGTCCTTTAAATGTAGAAGGTCTCATGGTTTTTGTGGTTACATTTCTCAGCTTGTTAGGCTGGAAGTTTTTCAGCTAACATGGCTCATGTAGAGACATGTGACTTTGATTCTTACATGATAAACCTGAGGGAGTCTGCATAGAGCAGACTTGCTATGAGTTACACTCTAATCCTCTTGTGGCAGCAGACAAGATGTTTCCTTATTTTTGCAGCTGCCACTGACTCTGGTTTGACCAAACGACTATCAGCTGCAGAAATGACACAATTAGGAGTTTTAATACTAATAAAACTAATATGGTTCAAGAATTTGGGCAAAGTAAGTTGTACCAAATGTTACAGTTTCTTTTTTTCTGAATAATATTTCTTGGTACGTTGGAAAGTTGGCCTCGATTTGAGCTTTCCTTTGAATTATTCACATTTGAAAGGAACAAAAAGTGAACTTGTAGAACCTGATATGCAAGCCCATACTGTTAAACTTAATGTCGAACAAGGTCACTGTAACTTTAAAACAAAACAATTGTCAAATGCCTTTTATTTACTGCTTCTCAGAAGAAAGGAGAAAATTAAAAGAATTTAAAATGGTTTGTATAAAATGGATAAGCAACAAGGATTTACTATTTAGTGCAGTATCAATATCCTTGAATAAACTATAATGGGAAATAATCTGAAAAATATATATGTATAATTGAATTATTTTGCTGTACACTTAAAACTAATACAGTGTTGTAAATCAACTGTACTTCAATTGAAAAAGGAAAATGAAATTCCACCAACAAGCTTTAAAAGAAGAATTAAATGTGACGTTGGGTGTTTATGCTCAGTCTCTTCAGTCATGTCCAACTCTTTGTCAATCCCACAAACTATAGCCCATCAGGCTGCTTTTTCCATGGGACTCTCCAGGCAAGAACACTGGAGTGGGTTGCTAAGCCCTCCTCAGTGTAGGGCACATATTACCATTGGTGTTTTCCTGGAGATTATACTGAAATTCCTCTAAGCATGTTGCCCAATATTTTCTCATCTTGCTAAATAGTATCTTCTCTTCTAGGTTGGTACATGAGCTCAAGACTGCCTACACATGTCCATTCTTATTTACTCATTCTATTAGTGCTAGTGACCAGAACACTTTTTGTCTCCCCAGCAATGCTCCTCCAATGCTACCCATTAAATTGAGGTTTTCAAGTGGAGCTATGAGAGCAAAATATAACATCTTATTCTCATATTTTAAAAATTTTTATTAAAATCTGGACATTTGGTGAAGGATTGCAGTGCTCAAAATTAGCCTGATAACTTCCCAGAATGCTTCCTTATCTTATCCTAGATTACAGTGAAAAATTGCCAGCAATTTCAAGGTACAGAGTGGGACAGGAAATTACTTGGGTGTTAATGAAGGTAGTATCCCTTTGAAGGGGAGTTCTCATAGTTCTGGGTATGAGGAATGGCCCCAGTGGAATGCATGTGGTTGCCAGAAGGAAAAGCAATACGAAGATTGTACTCCCCATGAGTGGTCAGTTCAGTTCAGATGCTCAGTCATGTCTTTTTGCGACCCCATGGACTACAGCACACCAGGTTTCCCCGTCCATCACCAACTCTGGGAGCTTGCTCAAACTCCTGTCCATTGACTTGGTGATACCATTCAACCATCTCACCCTCTGTTATTCCCTTCTCCTCCTGCTTTCAATCTTTCCAATCATCAGAGTCTTTTCCAATGAGTCAGTTCTTTGGCCAAAATGTTGGAGTTTCAGCTTCAGCATCAGTCCTTCCAATAAATATTCTGGACTGGTTTCCTTTAGGATTGACTGGTTTGATCTTGCAGTCCAAGGAACTCTCAAGAGTCTTCTCCAATACCACAAATCAAAAGCTACCATGAGTGGTAGCAGCTAGAAATTTGAGCCAAAAGAAATGAGTGCTTAAAGCTGCATCTTGGAAGCTCATTGTGGAGCACTCTTTACCAATTTACAAGAAAATGGAATCATCCCTCACAGCGATGGACAAGTACCATCTGTCAGGATGTCTAAGAGAATTAAATAGCATATGGCAGTCAGGAACAATGAAATGGTGGTTTTATCAGTATAGTGTTCTCTTGTGAGTAAAATGAAGTAAGCCTTTTGTAATAGTCTCTGGAGTTTCTAAACAGTTAAAAAGTGAGTACAATGCTGGACTTCCTGCTAATGTAGCATTTAAGGACCAAAGAAATTAAAAAATAAAAGGATTGTGATTATATTTGTAATTAACTTTACGAAGCTATTTATATTGGATATGTGTGTGTATTTAACCTTAGTTACCATTCAGAAATATACAAATAAACTTTATTTATATAAATCATAATTACACTTGAAGAAATAAAGAATGATAGTTTCAAAAGTGTCTTTCTATATCACATTTGTGAGAAAGGTGAAAAAGTCTTATGGCTAAATGTGGATTTAAAAAAAAAATTTTATTTTTACTTTACAATACTGTATTGGTTTTGCCATATATTGACATGAATCCACCATGGGTGTACATGAGTTCCCAAACATGAACCCCCCTTCCACCTCCCACCCCATATCATCTCTCTGGATCATCCCTGTGCACCAGCCCCAAGCATCCTGTATCCTGCATCAAACATAGACTGGTGATTTGTTTCTTACATGATAGTATACATGTTTCAATGCCATTCTCTCAAATCATCCCACCCTTTCCCTCTCCCTCAGAGTCCAAAAGTCCGCTCTACACATCTGTGTCTCTTTTGCTGTCTTGCATACAGGGTCATCATTACCATCTTTCTACATTCCGGATTTTTAAAAATATTGGAGTCTTACTGTCCATGAGAATTTCTGAATCATCACTCATCTACTTGAGAAAAGTTTTGTCAGAGCAGAGCGCATGTAGGGGAGCCTGCTGCTGCTGCTAAGTCGCTTCAGTCGTGTCCGACTCTGTGCAACCCCATAGTCGGCAGCCCACCAGGCTCCCTCATCCCTGGGATTCTCCAGGCAAGAACACTGGAGTGGGTTGCCATTTCCTTCTCCAATGCATGAAAGTGAAAAGTCAAAGTGAAGTCGCTCAGTTGTATCCGACCCTCAGAGACTCCATGGACTGCAGCCTACCAGGCTCCTCCATCCATGGGATTTTCCAGGCAAGAGTACTGGAGTGGGGTGCCATTGCCTTCTCCAAGGGGAGCCTGCAGTTTGCTGGAAATCTCATTTCCATGAGACAGAAGGAGGATGAAGAGCTTGCAGTAGTCAATATGTTTGACATTTCTAGAAACTTCATCATCAGAGAAGAAGCAATTAATGTATGAAAATTATTTCATAAAAAGAAAAGCACTTAGATTTTCTCAGGGTAAAAAACATTGCCAGATGCAACAGTAAACAGTCTGTAGATGAAAGACACCTGAGCAGGGAGGGAGGCGAAGGAGAGAATTGGGAACAGGTTGTCAAAGAAGGGTTTTAAGACCACAACTCAGGAAACTGGGAGCCTGGAGGAGGGGTCTGAGACACCACCACTGATGCTCATGACATTCTCTCCTAGGAAGGGAACTGGGGGGTAATGTCAACTGAACAAAACATTATCATAATAGCCAACTGCTGCCTTCAAAAACCCAAAGCAAACAGACGTCCACATCTGAAAGTGAAGCAACCATCTTGTGCTTTATTCCCATTTTCACTCTCCTATTAATTCAGTCCCAGTAGAGTATCCTGCTGCTGCTAAGTCGCTTCAGTCGTGTCCGACTCTGTGCGACCCCATAAATGGCAGCCCACCAGGCTCCCCCATCCCTGGGATTCTCCAGGCAAGCACACTGAAGTGGGTTGCTATTTCCTTCTCCAATGCAGGAAAGTGAAAAGTGAAAGTGAAGTCACTCAGTCATGTCCGAGCCTCAGCGACCCCATGGACTGCAGCCTTCCAGGCTCCTCCGTCCATGGCATTTTCCAGGCAAGAGTACTGGAGTGGGGTGCCATTGCCTTCTCCAGTAGAGTATCCTAGTTTGCATCTTTTTCCCTTTCAGCACTTTGAATATATCATACCATTCCCTTCTGGCCTACAAAGTTTGTGCAGAAAAATCAGTATTATCCTTGCAGTCATTTCCTTGAATAAGACTCTTTGTTCTACTCTTGCTGCCTTTAAAATTTCCTCTTAACATTTTAGAATTTCCTCTTTCAATTTTAATTGTGATGTGTCTTGGTGAAGATATGTTTTGTTTCACCTTATTTGGGACCCTCTGTCCTTCCTATACATAGATATATGTTTCCTTCTTCAGATTTGGGAAGTTTTCAGCCATAATTTTATCAAATACAGATTCAACCCTCTTTTCTCTCTATTCTTCTGAAACCCCTGTAATGTGAATGTTGATATGCTTAATTTCCCACAGGTCCCTGAAAATGTTCTCATTTTATGAATTTGTTTTCCTTTTTCCAGATCGAATTGGGCAACTTTCATATTTTATCTTCCAGATCACTTATGCATTCTGTATCACCTCAGTGCACTTCAGTTCAGTCGCTCAGTCATGTCCAATGCTTTGCGACCCCATGGACTGCAGCACGCCAGGCCTCCCTGTCTATTAGCAACTCCCAGGGTTTACTTAAACTTAGGTCCATTGAGTTGGTGATGCATCCAACCATCTCATCCTCTGTTGTCCCCTTCTCCTGCTGCCTTCAATCTTTCCCAGCATCAGGGTCTTTTCAGATGAGTCAGTTCTTCACATCATGTGGCCAAAGTATTGGAGTTTCAGCTTCAACATCAGTCCTTCCAATGAACACTCAGGACTGATCTACTTTAGGATGGACTGGTTGGATCTCTTTGCAGTCCAAGGGACTCAAAAGTCTTCTCCAACACCAAAGTTCAAAAGCATCAATTCTTTGGCGCTCAGCTTTCTTCACAGTCCAACTCTCACATCCATAAATTACTGGAAAAACCATAGCTTTGACTAAATGACCTTTGCTGGCAAAGTTATGTCTCTGCTTTTTAATATGCTATCTAGGTTGGTCAAAACGTTCCTTCTAAGGAGTAAGTGTCTTTTAATTTCATGGCTGCAATCACCATCTGCAATGATATTGGAGCCCCCCAAAATAAAGTCTGTCACTGTTTCCACTGTGTCCCTATCTATTTCCCATGAAGTGATGGGACCAGATGCCATGATCTTCGTTTTCTGAATGTTGAGCTTTAAGCCAACATTTTCACTCTCCTCTTTCACTTTCATCAAGAGGCTCTTTATTTCTCCTTTGCTTTCTGCCAAAAGTGTGGTGTCATCTGCATATCTGAGATTATTGGTATTTCTCCCGGCAAACTTTATTCCAGCTTGTGCTTCAACCAGCCCAGCATTTCTCATGATGTACTCTGCATATAAGTTAAATAAGCAGGGTGACAATATACAGCCTTGATGTACTCCTTGTCCTATTTGGAACCAGTCTATTGTTCCATGTCCAGTTCTAGCTATTGCTTCCTGACCAGCATACAGATTTCTCAAGAGGGGGGTCAGGTGGTCTGGTATTCCCATCTCTTTAAGAATTTTCTACAGTTTGTTGTGATCCACTCACTCAAAGGCTTTAGCATAGTCAATAAAGCAGAAATAGATGTTTTTCTGGAACTCTCTTGCTTTTTCGATGATACAGCAGATGTTGGCAACTTGATTTCTGGTTCCTCTGCCTTTCTAAAACCAGCTTAAACATCTGGTAGTTCATAGTTCACAAATTACTGAAGTCTGACTTGGAGAATTTTCAGCATTATTTTATTACCGTGTGAGATGAATGCAATTGTGCGGTACTTTGAGCATTCTTTGGCATTGCCTTTCTTAGGGATTGGAATGAAAACTGACCTTTTCCAGTCCTGTGGCCACTTGTAGCACTTTCACAGCATCATCTTCCAGGATTTGAAATAGCTCAACCAGTATATCATCACCTCCACTAGCTTTGTTCATAGTGATGCTTCCTAAGGCCCACTTGACTTCACATTCCAGGATGTCTGGCTCTAGGTGAGTGATCACACCATCGTGATCATCTGGGTTGTGAGCTCTTTTTTGTACAGTTCTTCTGTGTATTCTTGCCACCTATTCTTAATATTTCCTGATTCTGTTAGGTCCATATCATTTCTGTCCTTTATTGAGTATCACCTAGTCTGCTTTAAGTCTTTTATTGTGTTTTCCATTTCAGTTTTTGTATTCTTCAGTTCTGACCTTATCTTTTATATATATATTTTCTAGTTCCTTGTTAAAATTCTCCCTGTATTTGTTTATTCTTTCCCCTAATTCACTTAGCATTTTTATTACTAATGGTTTGAATTCTTCATCTGGTATTTTACTTTTGTTTTGTTGCTTTTTTTCAGAGGTTTTCTTTTTCTTTCAGTTGAGATAAATTCTTGTCTTCTCATTTTGCTGAAATTTCTGTTCTTTTTGAAATTAGGTGATTCGATTTCTGATGGCAGTCTTGAAGATTTGTCCTTACGTGGGTGCATCCTTAAACAGTCTCCATGTACCCAGTGGCTTTAGTGGCAGAGCTGGATTTGACACGAACACAAGCCATATTTATCCTCAGGCTCTTCTGCCATCTATCACCTTGGTCGGAGGTTGGCCTGGAGAAGCATGGATTAGGAACTCTCTTTAGAGAGTGAGGTTTTAGCTTGAACTTCTCCTCTGCTCAGTGGCCATCACTACCCTATCAGGGGCAGGGTGGACCTCAAGTTATGGAACCAGCAGCCATGAGGTTCAGGTCTGAGCTGGGTCTGTTCCCTTTAAGAGAGTGTCCCCTCACCCCTTTCCCTCTTGGTACTTATAGGTTTGTTCTGTAGATTTGAATCTCTGTTTCTGCTTTGCAAATGAGTTCATCTGTACCAGTTTCCTAGATTCTGCATTCAAGCAATTCTGCATATAACAAAAACAATATTTGTTTTTCTCTTTCTGACTTACTTCATTCCGTATGATAGTTTCTAGGCCTATTCACGTCTCTGCAAATTGCATTGTGGAAATTAGGATTGTACGTTTTGAACAAAAATAATCTTACTTCTGCTTTCCCAATCCATCTAGGACTTCCAGAACAGTATTGGATGAAAAGGATGAGTCAACTTCCTTTATCTGTTCCTTATTATAGAAAAAAGCCATTAAGTACAATGTTGTGGGTTTATGTTAGATGGCTTTTATCAATTTTAGGAAGTTCCTTGTAGTCCTCTTTCCTAAGATTTTGTATCATGAATGAGTGCTGAATTTTGCCAAAAGGTTTTTATGTGTTTACTTAGAAGATAATATTTTTTCTTCTTTAGTTTGCTAAAATGTTAAATTGCATTGATTGTTCATCAGCTTATAAAACTACCCCTAGGATGAACCCTACTTAGTAGTATTACAACTAGTTTCTGGATTCTATTTGTCACATTTCCTTAAGAATTCTGCAGTTAAGTTCACAGTGTATTAGCTTGTAGCCTTCTTTGCTGTAATATCTTTGAATGGCTTTGGTATCTGTACTTTGGCCTTGTAGACTGAGTAAGGAAGTGTTCCTTTCCCTTAAAGTTTCTCACAGGATAATTTGAAGAAAATAAATTCTTCTAGTACTATAGATTTAGAAATAAACAACATAAGGTGAGATTGGAATTCTGTGTTTTATAATGTTTTACAATATACATACTAAAATTTTTTATATATACTACTATATAGAAAAATAAATAACTAGTAAGAACCTACTGTATAGCACAGGGAACTCTACTCAGTGCTCTGTGGGGACCTAAATGGGAAGGAAATCTAAGAAAGAGGGAATATATGAAAGCGTATAACTGATTTACCTTGCTATACAACAGAGACTAACACAACATTGTAAAGCAACTATACTCCAATAAAAGTTTTAAAAACCACATATATTCCATAATGTAAAATTACAAATGAACATTAAAACCGATAAAATATGTTATCTAGTTATGTTTGTTATTGTGAACTCTGCAGAGGAGAATTATAAGTCAGACAATCTAAGAGAAGCTATCTTGTGTAAACAATTTAATATTTTGAAAGCAAAGCTTATATTACATCTACAAATAATAGTAATGTGGAGGGTGTAGACAGGAAAGTGAACATGTGTTGGTTTTCTCACCTTATGTAGGGTAGAATTAACCTTTTCCTTTCTGGCTTTCAAACATTAAAAATAGGAGTAAAATGTTTTTATAGTACTTAAATTTTATTAATGGTAGAACTAAAAGCAGCTTATGGCTCAGAGGTTAAAGCGTTTGCCTGCAAGACAGGAGACCTGGGTTCAATCCCTGGGTCGGGAAGGTCCCATGGAGAAGGAAATGGCACCCCACTCCAGTATTCTTGCCTGGAAAATCCCATGCACGGAGGAGCCTGGTAGGTTACAGTCCACAGGGTCGCAGAGAGTCAGACACGACTGAGCGACTTCACTCACTTCACTCATATACCTACCAAGTTTCTGCTGAATTTGAGAGGAAATATAAATGGTCCATATGTTGTACATATGTACGTATGGTCCCTATGTTGTGTGTGTGCACATTTACATATGAGTGTGCATGCATCCACACATATTTACCAATGAGAAAAATAAATAAATGAAGCCCAAGATGAAAACTACAATTAGAATTTGAGACAAAATAAATTTTGTGAATGTGATAGTCGCTCAGTCATATCTGACTCTTTTTGGCCCTACGACTGGAGCCTACCAGTCTCCTCTGTCCATGGAATTCTCCAGGCAAGAATACTGGAGTGGGTTGCCTTTTCCTTCTCCAGGGGATCTTCCCGATCCAGGGACTGAACCCAGGTATCCTGCATTGCATTTGGGGTCTTTACCATCTGAGCCACCAGGCATGTTTATTTTATAAAAAAAACAACTATATGCTTCTTAAACAGATACTCTAAAGTCAAAATGTCAGAGAATGTTCAACAATAATCAGAACAATGATGGATGCTCAAGAATTATCAAGCAAGGACAAACAAACAAAAAAGATGTAGAAGTTAAAATGTAAGGTAAAAAACTTAAGCAGGACTAGAGAGGCATCAATAAAATGTATACACACAAATGAAGAAAGAACAATAACATATATTAATATTAACAAACTAATTTCAGGCCAAAAAAAAGCCAAAAAAAAAAAAAAAAGCCAAAAAAAGCCTTAGAAAAAAATTAACCAAACACAGTGATTTTAGTGACATTATACACCCATTTCTGCTTGTAACAAGTTAAACTAGCTAAAAAATTAATCAGTATAGAAATCTTAAGGTATATAGTTAATGAAGTTAAACAAGGTGCTTATGAATAAATATGTATATAAAACATATAATATCACAAATCATAGACTAAAACTTACTTAACTATATTAAACTTTTCATTGAAGAACACTGTCATAAACCTCCATGTACCTATCATTCATCTTCAATAACAATTAGCTCCTACTCTTTATCACTCCATCTTACTCTGGTTTATTTTAAAGGAAATCCAAGGCATCACACCATTCAGCAGCTACCTTTCACTTTTTATTTCTGATACATAATTTCAATAATGTTATTATGTTACAAATGAACAGTTAAGGTCAGTTCAGTCGCTCAGTCGTGTCCGACTCTTTGTGACCCCATGAATTGCAGCACGCCAGGCTTTTCTGTCCCAGAGTTCACTCAGATTTACATCCATCGAGTCAGTGACACCATCCAGCCATCTCATCCTCAGTCGTCCCTTTCTCCTCCTGCCCTCAACCCTCCCAGCATCCGAGTTCTTTTCCATTGAGTCAACTCTTCACATGAGGTGGCCAAAGTACTGGAGTTTCAGCTTTAGCATCATTCCTTCCAAAGAAATCCCAGAGTTGATCTCCTTCAGAATGGACTGGTTGGATCTCCTTTCAGTCCAAGGGACTCTCAAGAGTCTTCTCCAACACCACAGTTCAAAAGCATCAATTCTTCGGTGCTCAGCCTTCTTCACAGTCCAACTCTCACATCCATACATGACCACAGGAAAAACCAGAGCCTTGACTAGATGGACCTTAATCAGCAAAGTAATGTCTCTGCTTTTGAATATGCTATCTAGGTTGGTCATAACTTTTCTTCCAAGGAGTAAGCGTCTTTTAATTTCATGGCTGTAATCACCATCTGCAGTGATTTTGGAGCCCCCCAAAATAAAGTCTGACACTGTTTCCACTGTTTCCACTGTTTCCCCATCTATTTCCCATGAAGTGATGGGACTAGATGCCATGATCTGAGTTTTCTGAATGTTGAGCTTTAAGCCAACTTTTTCACTCTCCTCTTTCACTTTCATCAAGAGGCTTTTTAGTTCCTCTTCACTTTCTGCCATAAGGGTGGTGTCATCTGCATATCTGAGGTTATTGATATTTCTCCTGACAATCTTGATTCCTGCTTGTCTTTCTTCCAGTCCAGCATTTCTCATGATGTACTCTGCATATAAGTTAAATAAGCAGGATGAGAAAGCCTTGACGTACTCCTTTTCCTATTTGGAACCAGTCTGTTGTTCCATGTCCAGTTCTAACTGTTGCTTCCTGACTGGCATACAGATTTCCCAAGAGGCAGGTCAGGTGGTCTGGTATTCCCATCTCTCTCAGGATTTTCCACAGTTTTTTGTGATCCACACAGTCAGAGGCTTTGGCATAGTCAGTAAAGCAGAAATAGATGTTTTTTCTGGAACTCTCTTGTTTTTTTGATGATCCAGCGATGTGGCAATTTGATCTCTGGTTCCTCTGTCTTTTCTAAAACCAGCTTGAACATCAGGGAGTTCACGGTTCACGAATTGATGAAGCCTGGCTTGGAGAATTTTGAGCATTACTCTACTAGCATGTGAGATGAGTGCAATTGTGCAGTAGTTTGAGCATTTTTTGGCATTGCCTTTCTTTGGGATTGGAATGAAAACGGACCTTTTCCAGTCCTGTGGCCACTGCTGAGTTTTCCAAATTTGCTGGCGTATTGAGTGTAGCACTTTCACAGCATCATCTTTCAGGATTTGAAATAGCTCCACTGGAATTCCATCACCTCCACTAGCTTTGTTCATAGTGATGCTTTCTAAGGCCCACTTGACTTCACATTCCAGGATGTCTGACTCTAGATGAGTGATCACCATCATGATTATCCAGGTCGTGAGGATCTTTTTTGTATAGTTCTTCTGTGTATTCTTGCCACCTCTTCTTAATTGTTACTAAATAATCAAATATATTTTTAGTGATTAAATTTTTCCATTTGTCTCATAAAGCAAAAATTTATTTATTAGAATTAGGATGATTGCAAATCAAAAACAAAGTAAGAGCTACAATCAGAATATCAACTGTACACTCAAGCACACAAGAAAAATTTTAGAAGGAACTAATCAAAATACTAACAATATTTTTCTGTGCGGTAAAGTTGAAACTTTTAAAATTATCTCTTTACACCATCTAATAATTTTCTAAATTTCTTAGTAATTATTAAAAAGACCATTGCAACTATCCATTATCATGACTAAACTAATGATGTGTTTGTTAAACAAGACCAGTTTAATCTGGTTAAGAATGGTAATCAAATTATTAACTATTGGGTGTCTTTTCTTAGTACAATTAACTTATAAAGAATTTGTCTATGTGTGAAATAAAAAATGATAGTGGGATCATTAATAAAAAAAATTCTTTTTCAATATTATTTTGTCCCTATGTGGAATTTTAAAGCATGGTCCCTATTAGCCATCATGCTTATTAAACTTCAAAAAAGTAACTCTCCTTAACCAACTGCATTGCATTTTCAGATTTATTGCTAAGTAGAGTCCAGAAACTGGTGGTGGTAGTAAAAAGTATGCATATTTGTATTATGATGCTATTTATATCCAAGAAGCTCATTTCAGGAAACAGTCTAGATATTCAGTGGTATGTTTGAACCGTACATCTGTTTCACGTTTTGTCCCTGCTAAGCTGATGTTCCTGCATGACGCTAACTGCACTTAAACTCATGTTTATTATTGTCTCTGGCCTCTCCCTGAAGCTTCTTAAGACAATGTTACAAGATCTTCTGTATGGACTTTCTAGAGATTGCTCTTGTTTCTCTGGTATTAAAAGGCAAAGTCATTTGGCAGATAGCAAAATGCAAATATGCGTAGGCTGTCCCTTTCATCCTCTTCCTCCTTGTGCACACATACCACACACACACACGTGCAGGCACACACACACATGGAGATATACCACACACACCCTATCTTCACTCTCTAAGGATTTATGATAACTCCAAGGATCTATGGATTTCAAAACTTAGGCTGAGGAGAAATACTCCAGGGATGAAAATAGAGACCTACCTTGCATAGCCCAACCCTCTTTATCATTACCTGATTTTCTTGCAGTTCCACTCTTTTGTTGATAATCTAATGTGTTGTCTTCCCAAGTGTTTACAAATTTAAATTTTGGATTTGAATTTTCACTGCAAAGAAGACATATTTAACAAAACTTCAGTTCTAGAATTCAAGTTTTAGTTACAAACAAGTCAGGGAAGAAGGGTGGGTTGGCATCAGCATGTTTAGAGCCAGTGGGAGGGGAAATTTCCATAGTTCTCGCTAAATCATGCAAAATTAGTAGTAAGTAGTACATTCTTCTAGGCCTGGGTAGGACAACATGTTAGCTGGCTGATACTCTGTTCTCTACCTCCAACACATGCACTTACCCAAAGGTACATACCAAGTATACAATAGAGGTTTTGAACAAAGGCGACTTTCCATAGCTGGTCAAAAGCAATTGCTTATGTGTATGAGTTAAAGGGCATCAATAAAGATAGTGACTCCCAATCACCCTCTGGCCTGCCATAGTGTCTACAATAACACCATTAATGTAACTTCTTTGAGTTATAACAGTTCTGCCCTAATGGAGGAAGTAGCAGTCACCTTTTAGATCCAGTTAAAATATTTGTATTAGGTTTAAAAGATTAGTTGGCAGTTGTCTAGAATGAAAGGAGCACAGAACATACATTTTGGAAGAGAAGGAGGGAGCTTGGGAAATTGCGTGTTACCAGAAGGGGTATTGCAAGGAAAAGCTCTGCCCTACCTGGACAGCATGAAGGTGGTGGCTTTCTTGAGAGACTGTTGTCTAATTAATTATTTCAGTGTTTTTTCTTAACTCCTTCTTGCAAATTCAATTCTGTGTTGTGTTTCTCTCCAAAAATGTTTAAATTTTGGTCTAGCTGTTCTAGTCCCATTCTGCTGCTTTACTTTTGGTTTTTCAATTATGTTTCTCTAACATATTATCTTATGGTGATTTTAAGCCTCAGAGAATAGTTTGAACATGGAACAACATAAATGTCTTGGGTTGTACAAGTGTAAATATTTGCATGTAATAAATGAGATGCTTTTGTGTTTTGAGTTCAAGTTAGTGGTAAGTTGTATACTAAGATACAGTAAACTGAATGTATTAATATTACACCTACATTTATACAACTGAGCTCTAATGTCTGATGTATATAGAAATACAATTAGACCTTAGTTGAGCAAAACCGTTATGCTGGCTTGTTTCTGAAATATGATTTTCTACACTCTGTGTACCTTAAATCTGACACTCAAATAAATCCCCAGAAGAGAAGTGTGCTGAGAGAAGAAAGTTAACTCCCCTGGAACCATTACCTCTGCTTTTCTTTGAGTTCTACTTCATACGTGCTCACCAAAGACAAAAACCTGCAACAGATCTTTGAAACAACAATAAGGATTTCTAGTTTAATATCACAAGTTAGAAATGGTTCAAGGCTCTAATTTCCGATTCTAACTCTTTCCCTTGACTTCTAGTTGAAACATCCATGAATGTAGTTTAAAGACCAAAACTGGTGTCACCCCTAAGAAGTAAAAGGAAAGAACATGTCAAAAATCCAGGGTAAAAAGACAGTAATTGCATGGTTTTGAAGCCCATGAATATTCCCGTCTTCATGATCCTAAATAGCAAAGACAGCCTCAAAGCAGCATGACTCTTTGAGATATCAGCTGTCTATACCTGGCTCTGAAAATATGGGCAGAGCCCAGCTCACACAGACTTTAATTCAAGTAATTTTAAAAAATTTGGTATTTATCTAGAGCACAGTGAGAATCTAATGGAGAGTTTTCAACAGGAGAGAGGTTTATACTTTTAAATAATCACAAGGGCTGCAGTTCAGAGAATCATTCGTAAAATAGCAGGAATGTGTTCAAGATTGGGAAAGATGATACTGCTGGAGTCAGGGACAAATGGAGGGTTTTAGGAGATAATCCAGGAGGAGGTATTGACAAAATGGGGAAGACCTGAAGACTGATTGGCTGTAAGTGCATGGCAGAATCAGAGAAGTAGAAGATAAAAATAAAAAACACATGCTTAGCTGTAAGAAATTTATTTAATTTAATCCAGCATCTCTTCCTACTTAAAAACAACAAATATCAAGGAATAGAAGGAAGCTTCCTTCTAGAGATAGTATCAGTCAAAATAATAGACAAGTTCATATAACGCAGTTTCATAAAATATAGTTTTATACAATATAATTTCAATTCTAAATGTTTACCATTTCAGGATTTAATGTTTCTGAAATCAAGTGTGCCCTACAATTACAACTTTAACCTGTTAGTAGCCATCAACCAGAAGACTATGTCACATGCCGTCTAGACTATATAGAATTGCTCAGTCTCTGGCTTCTCTTAATATCTTAGAGAGATAAAATCCCCCTTCTAAAGTCAAATGCTCCTCTGTTACTCTCCCAAGATTATCTTCTTTCCATGTGTTTTTATTCTTCTGTTTAATAGACAGACATAGATTCAAATTCCATATTTCCTCCTTATTAGTTATGTCACTTTGACCAGATAATTTAACCTATCAGAATTTTAGTTTTATCATCTTAGAATGGGGATGAATGAACACTTATATTCCAGCATTATTTTGGTTTAGGAGGGATGCATTTGTGAAACATCTTATTTATACCTGATAAATTATAAATAGTCAATAAGTTATTATATTGTTTCATCGAGGTGCTCTTCTTTCATGATATGCTACAAGGAGGGGAATGAAATTAAATAATATTAAAATCAACTTAATATGTACCAAACTCTACTCATCATATCTTCACCTCCACATTTTTCCCATGACAGCTTTGTTTCCTCATTATATCCCAAGTCATGTAGCAGATGTTCCATCATTCTTTGATTTCCCTCATCTAGTTAGGGTTCTAATATTTTCTCTGTTGCTCAGTCTTACTGCCTCTATTTCCAAAATTTGCTTATATTTGTCTCTGTCTTTCCATTTTCGTTTATTTTCATTCACACTGCCATCAACTCTTAACCATCCCCAACCTTAAATCACTATAGTAACAACCTAGAATGTGTTACCCACTTCTATTCTCTCATTATCCCCCTGCCAGCATCTGTCCTTCTGCCTGAGGCCTTGTTGCTGTGTACCGTCTCAAAAAAAATCTGGAAGTTTCCCAATAAATATTCAAACTCACCGTTTAAGCTCTTCCATATCCTGTTTACATTCAAATCTTACAATCTGATGTCCCATTATTCTTCTACAAAGTCTTCATAGCTCAACAACCTTAGACTACCTGCTGCTTTACAAATACTCTGAATTTTCTTTTGTTTGAAAATTCATGTTTTCTTTCTGCCTGTATATCTCATTAAAATCAGTGATTGACGCCCTCTTTTTCACTTAATGTTTAGCTAAAAGGCTTCTTTTTCCAGCATGCTTTTTCCTTAATTCCGCCCATTTAGCCAGCTCTAAAGAAGTCTGACTTCTCTGAAACGCCAGCGTGCTTTAGACCACACGGGTACTCCTTGTCGTATAAGGATCTGCAGGAGTTATTCTGAAACCTGTGAGACCCTGGGAAGCTAATCATTTTGTGCTTTTTCAAAAAGATACATTCTAGGTATGTTTTTACAATATTTGGAGAAGAGCATGAATGTTGTGTGGTGAATGAACAGAAGTTAACCACCTTCATTCAAACGGTTCTCTCTGAAAATTCAGCCTTGGATACCCAAATCTTATTTCAAAGCAAAAGCAAAATCCAATACACTTGTTTTAAAATTAACTTTAATAGTAATCTGTTATTTAAATAATTTCCTTAAGAATATTCCTTACCCTACATTCAAACTATCCTATCAAGGGTTTCTTCTACCACTTGTAAGGATTTCTGGCACACACATTGTCTTTATTTTATTTTATGTATTATGCCCCAATGAAGTTTTAGTACTCTACATAGACTTATATCCCAGGCAAATTAGCTGCTATCTTATTTACTCTTATTTTGATCTCTGGGGAACTTAGGGTATTGAAACAATCATTGCAAAAAATATGTCAACTCTTTGAAGCAAAATATATTATGTCATAAATAACTGCATGTTTTTAGTTCATACTAACTCAATCAACACCTATTTTTGGGGAGAAAGGTAAGTTCAATGGGCATTTGAAGAAAATATTTGATGATAGCAAGTGATGGAGGGGAAAGCAAATTTAACTCTGAGTACTAATTTATTGCCTCCCTTAACAATTTTAGTCTAATCGGACACATCTTCCTCTCTTTACTGATGGTTGCCATTTCACTTTTTATTACTTTATTTTGACATTTACATTCCTGGACATAAACTGTTAGTAAAGCCAACATTACATGTACTGATAAACTACTCTAAAGGATTTTTAACATGCACACATACATTATCTTTATTTTAATTGGTACACTGCAATATTTGTAGTGCAATACAAAGATGAAAACAGTTCAGATTAATGAGTCTTTCATCTCTCATTTTGACAGACACTTTTTCAAAGCACTAGTATTACCCACTTAGAAAGTGGATTGATGCCAATGCTCAGAGCATTACTTCTTCCTTCAGCACACCAGATGGGACTAAAAATGCAAAATATTTTCTACAACAGCTGTATCTTTGACAACAAAATTAATACCACCCAAAATACCACTGATATGTGAAAAAAATAATGATCAGGCTCTTCAGTCTAATATAACAAGCCCCATCTTAGGGTTATAGTAAGATACAAACATTAACAAAAACAAAAATAAATCTGATCAACTCTTGCTAGATGTCAGTCACGTGTAATGTCTGGTATCAAAAACCAGAAGTGTAACCCTCTGAGTACATTTATCATGGGACAGCTGCTCCTCTCAGAATGTGAATTACACCTTCCCCTGGAGCAACCATTAATCCATTGACACATTTTCACCACTAAACTTTCTCAGAGAACATCATATTTTTATTTTAACCTCTGTCTTTATTTGTTTGAGGAAATGAATCTCATAAGGAGGATTTGCCTAGAAGTTAATTTTGAAATTATTTAGGTTGAAATAATATTTTTTTATTGTAAGATTTAAAAGATCTTGTGAAGAATATGAGGACTTGAAGCCTGATTTAAAATAGGGTTTGAAAAATGTAACTTAAATCCAACGGTCTGATGAACCTATACATCTGATTTGTGAATCCCCACAAAAATATTAAACAGATTATGAGTGAGAAAGTCAGAGAGTCTGAAGACAGAGATGACAATGAGTTTTAGATAATTAAAGTGTTAATAAACACCTGTAGGAAGATGGAATAATAGTAGAAAGGATTTATTTTTTTCATTTAAGTGGGTAAAATAGCATACGTACATCATATAAATTATATAAATTTGTATACTTTACACAACTATGTAAACTATATAAAGTATTTTATATAATTGTTAGAAAATAAAGAATGCAACATCCTAAGCTTTCAAAGTAATGTTCAGTTCAGTTCAGTTGCTCAGTCGTGTCTGAGTCTTTGTGACCCCATGAATCGCAGCACGCCAGGCTTCTCTGTCCATCACCAACTCCCGGAGTTCACTCAGACTCATATCCATCGAGTCCGTGATACCATCCAGCCGTCTCATCCTCTGTCGTCCCCTTCTCCTCCTGCCCCCAATCCCTCCCAGCATCAGAGTCTTTTCCAATGAGTCAACTCTTTGCATGAGGTGGCCAAAGTACTGGAGTTTCAGCTTTAGCATCATTCTCTCCAAAGAAATCCCAGGACTGATCTCCTTCAGAATGGACTGGTTGGATCTCCTTGCAGTCCAAGGGACTCTCAAGAGTCTTCTCCAACACCACAGTTCTAAAGCATCAATTCTTCGGCATTCAGCCTTCTTCACAGTCCAACTCTCACATCCATACATGACCATTGGAAAAACCATAGCCTTGACTAGACGGAACGTAGTCAGCAAATGTCTCTGTTTTTAAATATGCTATCTAGGTTAGTCATAACTTTTTGTTAGATGGATGCTATTATTAGGTTGGTATAAAAGTAATTGTGGTTTTTCACTGTTGAGCTTTGCTTTTTGATAATGGAATACGTTCTTAAATAAATGTAGTTATGTTATCCATCATTTAAATGTGCATTTCTTGCTTTATATATTTTTTGTTCATGACATTACTTGCTGTTTGTATGTGTGTCAGTCACTCAGTTGTGTCCAAATCTGCAACCTCATGGACTGTAGTCCATCAGGCTCCTCTGTCCAAGGGATTCTCCAGGCAAGAGTACTGGAGTGGGTTACCATTTCCTTCTCCAGGGGATCTTCCTGATCCAGGGATTGAACCCACATTTCCTGCATTGCAGGCAGATTCTTTACTGTCTGAGCCACCAGGGAAGTCCCCTTAGTTTTCAGATATTATAAACATTCAGTTGTTGGGGAGGAAACTGAGGCACACTGACTCCCCAACCCAGGCCTCTATTTGCCAGTCCAAGGTCTAGCGTACACCCTCCTGCTCTCCACCCCCAGCAGAATAAGCTACATTCAGGCAGCCTTTTGCCAGGGGGTGGGTCTCAGGAGCCCATCTGGTGGCCTGTGTGGGGGAAGGCTGGCCAGGGTCCAGTTTATTTTGTATTTATTTCAGACTAGGGAAATTATGTTATTCAAAAAGCAAATTCAAGCAATTTTCTTATTCAAGTTCAAAATGGGTCATAAAGCAGTGGAGATACTTCACAATATTAACAACACATTTGGCCCAGGAGCTGCTAACAGTTTACAGTGCAGTGGAGGCTCAAGAAGTTTTGAAAAGGAAACAAGAGCCTTGAAGATGAGGAAAACAGTGGTCAGCCATCAGTCCAGTTCAGTTCAGTTCAGTTCAGTCTCTCAGTCATGTCCGACTCTTCGTGACCCCATGGACCACGGCACGTCAGGCTCACTGTCTATCCCCAACTCCCGGAGTCTACTCAGACTCATGTCCATTGAGTTGGTGATGCCATCCAACCATCTCATCCTCTGCCATCCCCTTCTCCTCCTGCCTTCAATGTTTCCCAGCATCAGGGTCTTTTCAAATGAGTCAGCTCTTTGCATCAGGTGGCCAAAGTATGGGAGTTTCAGCTTCAACATCAGTCCTTCCAGTAAACACTCAGGACTGATCTTTTCAATGGACTGGTTGGATCTCCTTGCAGTCCAAGGGACTCTCAAGAATCTTCTCCAACACCACAGTTCAAAAGCATCAATTTTTCAGCTGTCAGCCATCAGAAGTTGACAATGACCAATTGAGAGGATCATCAGAGCTGATCCTCTTACAACTACAGGAGAAGTTGAAGAACTCATCGTCAACCATTCTACAGACATTTAGTGTCTGAAGCAAATGGGAAGGGTGAAAAACTCATACTTTGGTGCCTCATGAGCTGACCTAAAACAAAACAAAACAAAAAACATCATTTTTAAGTGCTGTTCTCTTATTCTATGCAACAATAATGAACCATTTCTCAATTGGATTGTGACATGCAATGTAAAGTGGATTTTATATAACTGTCAATGGCCAGCTCAGTGGTTGAACTAAGTAGAAGCTCCAAAGCTTCCCAAAGCCAAACTTGCACCAAAAAAAAGGACATGATCACTATTTGCTGGTCTGCTGTGAGTCTGATCCATTAGGGTTTTCTGAATCCTGGAGAAGCCATTACATGCGAGAAGGATGCTCAGGAAATCCATGAGATGCATCATAAACTGTAGTGCCTGCAGGCAGCCAACATTGGTCAACAAAAAGGGCTCAATTCTTCTCCATGACAAAGCCCCACCACAAGTTACACAACTAATGCCTCAAAAGTCAAAGGAATTGGGCGATGAGGTTTTGCCTCATCCGTCATATTCACCCAACCTCTCGCCAACTGACTACCACTTCCTTAAGCATCTCGACAACTTTTTTTTGCGGACAAAATGCTTCCACAACCAGCAGGATGCAGAAAATTCAGAGTTCTTTGAATCCCAAAGAATGCATTTTTACACTACAGGTACAAACAAACTTATTTCTCATTGCCAAAAATGTGTTGACTGTAATGGTTCCTATTTTGATTAATAAAGATGTGTTTGAGCCTAGTTATAATGACTTAAAATCCACAGTCCAAAATAGCAATTATGTTGGCACCAACCTAATACCTTTTTAAGATAAATTTTACTTCAACAAAAAACTAATTATTAGGCTATTTAGTGATCTGCCCTTATGAGTTTAAGATATATGTGTCTGTCTTGAAGTCAAAGCAGATTGTTATAGTGGAATAGATTATTTTAAAACCAAACCTATCCAATAGAATCTAAAGAGAGGAAGTTAATGAAGGACTACATAAAGTGTAGGTTTATATAAAATTCTAAAATTTCATTTGCTCTTTTGTCATTACGAATCAGAGAAATCAGACTCCCTCAGACACACTTTGAATAATAATTAAAAAGCAATTAGTAAAATATTCTTGATAAGGGGAGTGAAGACAGCCAATCACAGTTTTAAAATCAAGGTTTCTCAACCTCAGAAGAGTAGATTTTGTGGCCTGGTAATTCTGTATTGTTGAGGGTAGAAGAGCGGCTCTTTGCATTTTAGAGTGTTAAGCAGCATCCCAGGTTTCTCTCCACTAGATGCTAGTAGCACTCTCCAATTGTGACACCCAAAAATATCTCCAGGCTTTACTCAATGCCTCCTGGGACACAAAAGCTTCCCCATTTAAAAACCACAACTTTAGGCTAACAGTTTGCAATCTTTAGGTATGAATTTTATTTCTATGGATTGAAATTATGACAAGGAATTACATTAGATATAAGCTGCTTGAGGTTGTAGAATGTCTTTTTATCACTTCTTAAAATCAAGCTGAAGGAGATCTGTAAAGCTTGCTAATTTACACCAGGGAATATCTGGGGCATATTTGTGAAAATGGTTTAAAAGGATGCTAGAGAAATGAGGAATAAATGTTAAACTTAGGGTTAATTTACAGATGGGGGGACACTTATCAGAGATTCCATGCACTATTTTAAACAGGTAAAAGTAGTTCTAATTTACTTAGTCTGTTGACTCAAACCTTGATTCAAAACTGATACTAGCTAAAGATGACAGTATGATGCACCAGAAATCTGTCTTTCTACCTAGAAAAAAAGTTGCACTGGCAGAATCTGTCAGATATAACTATTTCAGAACTCTAGTTTATTGAAGGTTTGCAGCTTCCAGGAAAAGACTTAGATGGTAAATTGTAATTAATTTCAGTCAATTTTAGTTCTTAGCACAGCAGCAGCTACCCTTTACCACAACCACCCCTGCCAAGTCACACGGCAAGCAGCTGTGCGTATGTTTCTGGAGTAGCTTGCACACAGCTTATGGGATCCAATTAGGGCAAAAGGACCCTGTCCTCCAAATATTGTGAATGTGTGCTCTGATTGGTGCTTCTTTCTGATCATAGAGGTGCAGACAAAAAGGAAGGCAGTCATATACAAAAGGAAATGTGAAAATAATTTCTTCCTATAAGTAATTGCTTTAAATGTAAATGAATTAAACTTTGCAATAAAAAGACAGAGAATGGTAGAATAGGTAAAAATGCATGACCCAAAATATTATATAAGTACCCATGGCTTACAGTGCTATCCCTTCAAGCAGTTCTGGCAGGCTCTTAAAAATAATAGTTGGTATGCTTAATTTGACCTGTAGGCTGTAGTTTGCCAACTCCTAGTCTTTATGAAGTATGTAAAGATATCCCTTTTAAAGTTAAGAAGTTGCTAGTGTGCCCTATGCCATTAAAAGATATAGCAGTCCATGAGCTTCTTTGCATTTTGGAGGTAAGTTGTATTACATTGAGGTAAAATATAATATTTTTACTTTTAGCCTGAAAGGCCAGTTTTGACTGGGTCCATAGAAAGAAAGAGTGCTCCAATTCAATCAGACAACAATGAATGCGGTTCTGCTACTCATCTGACACAGTGATTTCAGTGGTTCTCAGAGTTTTCTAGCAGATTAAAAGATCATATAAGGAATAATTCACAGTGGAGCATCCGGGGATTTCAGAGCACAGCCTTAAATTCTTTGGCAAGTATCTACTTTGGAAAACTTTAACCTGGCATACACTGACTATTAACTAAATCATGTAATCCAAAGCACTTTGGATTACATCTAGAGCACATCTAGAGCACTCAATGCTCTATAATCTAGATGCTCATCACGAACTAGAGGCTCTATAATCTACATGGACATAAAGTTAAACATTCCAAGCAGTACTTCATGAACAAGTAGAAGTAAAATAAAATAGGATTGGCTTTGAACTGATTCTGTAGAAATAAATACATGCATGAATCAGTTGTTTAAACTTCTTGTCTTTCTATATCTGCTTTGCTAGTATATGTTGAACACAATTTATCATCTCTGGGGGCATTCTCCATGATGAGATCACTCAGTTCAGTTCAGTTCAGTCACTCAGTCATGTTCGACTCTTTGCAACCCCATGGACTGCAGCACGCCAGGCTTCGCTGTCCATCACCAACTCCTGGAGCTTACTCAAACTCATGTCCATTGAGTCAGTGATGCCATCCAACCATCTCATCCTCTGTCATCCCCTTCTTCTCCCACCTTCAATCTTTCCCAGCATCAGGGTCTCTTCCAGTGAGTCAGTTCTTTGCAACAGGTTTGCCAAAGTATTGGAGCTTCAGCTTCATCATCAGTCCTTCCAATGAATATTCAAGACTGATTTCCTTTAGGATTGACTGGTTTGATCTCCTTGCAGTCCAAGGAACTCTCAAGAGTCTTCTCCAACACCACAGTTCAAAAGCATCAATTCTTCGGTGCTCAGCTTTCTTTATAGTCCAACTCTCACATTCATACATGACCACTGGAAAAAACATAGCTTTGACTAGATAGACCTTTGTTGGCAAAGTAATGTCTCTGCTTTTTAATATGCTGTCTAGGTTGGTCATAGCTTTTCTTCCAATGAGTAAGCGTCTTTTAATATCATGGCTGCAGATGAGATCACTAAGAAGCAATAATTCATTTTGACTTATTTTGCTAATATATTTTTGTGATATTCTGACACCAACTGGAAATCGTCTGTAGATATATTAAAGCCCAATTAAATTATGATCATGGCAAATAATGGAGAAGTGATATTTCACCATAATAAAAATCAGTTGAAATATCTCATTTTTATATTACAGTGGAAGGAGACATGATGGTGTATAAACTGAGGATACACATAAACCTTAAGCCTGTGACTCATGAATTTTTAGGAAGACATATGGAGATAAAACTCTTAGAATCATCTTAGAATATGTCCCATGCAAATGCCCACCAGAAAGTTCACAATTGTTGACAAATTCAGTTGAAGTTGTTGAACCTCACTTTTCAGTCATCGCTGGTGGGTTTATGGTAGCAGAAGTTCACTCACTGCAGTTGGAACTATATAGAACTCCTCTTGCCCTGAACCCAATGAAAATTGATTACTTTCTGCTCAAAAGTAAAGTATTACATTTTATGTACTATACATTGTCTTTAAATGCAAATAAATTTATTATTATATTTTTTAGAAGCAGAGAAACTTGAAAAGGGCCATATTCTCAAGGATAAATGATTGGCATGGGCAAAAGAGAAAGAACTTGCTTTCACTAATGTTGACTCAGCTACTGCCATCAATGACTTCTCATTTTGCAAGTGGCAGCAATCTGCCATGAATTTCCATTATGTCAAGTTACTTGGTGGCTGGTTGACTGTAATGGAGTGTTTTCTTCATGGGTGGAAGTACCTATTCCAATTTGTTCCCATTAGAAGATATTTATTCTAAATGAATTTCTCTTCCTGTCTACCATACTTCTTGCAGCACCATGATCAGTGGACTTATTAATGCTTCATATGCCATCATCATATCCCAGACCAAATGTGTTCTCCTTGCTCTACAATTAAAGATTCCAGACCCTGAGCTAATGTCCGTAAATTCACTGTCGTTATGAAGACTCCATTCCCATAAGCATCAGGCCTTACAGAATGGTTGACAGCTTGTTTATCTCACCATCTGGGAATAATGCTCTATGAGACTGAGATGCTGTCCTTGCAGGAAAGGGTATATGTTCTGAACCAGTGGTTCTGTTTCTTCTTTAACTATAACATGGGAGTCAGAATTAAAATGTTTATGTGGGGATTTCTCATATCATATCAAACAACCTATTCAAAAATGTTTGTTTTTGCTTTCTATTCCCAAGATTCTTGGGTCTTTTGTTTAATTTTTCCACCAAGTAACATAACCCAATGGCTCTATTGAACTAGAAAATAAAACTGCCAACTTATCATTTGGGAATTTTCACACCATTTCACATCGCTGAATAGGCAAAAGCAGATTTAATTTATCCTTACTAGTGGGGAGAGATGAAATTGCTGCTATTCACTGAGGCTGGAAGGACTATGGATGAAACACAGGTAACTTCTGGGGCCACTTCCTTTTGTTGCCAAGTCTGGTAGTAAAAGTTAAAGGCTGCTATAAGACGGTTAGATCCCTAACCAATTGAAAAGTATATAAAGGATAAAGGAACCTAGGATACAAAGTAGAAAAGGGAAGTCAAGTATTCAGCTGATACTCATGACAAACTGTGGAAATGACAATTGTAGTCACCTTTTATGTGTATGTATATATAAATGCATAAACATTTATATATACACCTGTACATATATGTTTGCACACATATGTATACATGAAGATGTATGTATATATTCATGTGTGTGTACATAAGTTTGTATGTACATTTCACTGTTAAATACATTATGGGATAGTTATTAACTAGTTGATATGATTGAATCAGCATCTTGATGGGACTAGAGGGGGAATAGATATAGTCTCAAATTCTGAATGTGTATTTGAGTGCATCCCCTAATGAAAAACTGAGGTGCTCCATTTGTCTCAACAAATGGAGTGATTTGTATGAGCAGTAGTCACATTTTGTTAGAAAGGCATAATTTTTTAAATTTGAAGTATGGTAAAAGGACAATCTTAATATTGTACTAGTATGGACTGAGGTGGATATTTTCTAGCTTTTAATGAGGAGAGAGAAGTTAATTGTCTCCTACTCTAGAATCTAAAATTGCTACATACTCACTTTCCCAGGCCCCCATGCAGAGAGAGTGGCAAATAAATTCTTTGGATGCACAGATGTTAGTGCTGTGCTGTGCTTAGTCATGTCCAACTCTTTGCAACCCCGCGGACTGCAGCCTGCCAGGCTCCTCTGTCTATGGGGATTCTCCAGACAAGAATACTAAAGTGGGTTGCCATGCCCTCCTTCAGGGCATCTTCCCAATCCAGAGATTGAACCCAGGTCTCCTGCATTGCATGTGGATTCTTTACCTGCTGAGCCACCAGGGAAGCCCAAGAATACTGGAGGGGTAGCCTATCCCTTCTCCAGGGGATCTTCCAGACCCAAGAATTGAACCGGGGTCTCCTGCATTGCAGGTGGATTCTTTGCCAGCTGAGCTATCAGGGAAGCCCACAGATGCTAGTAGTAGTCTTCAATTTCTAGAGATTAAGTGATAAGAATGTCCTGAGCTACAAGGATGATATCCAGTGTGTGGCATCAGCTATACCAGTTAGACAACCTGGACTTCCAACTCTCAGTGGTACAGCTCTGTTACCCCACTGGCTGGTGGTATGGAGTGATTTGCCTGGGGTTTTAGCAACCCAGCAGTCTGGGTCACAAAGAGTTTTGGGGCCCAGTTCTCTAGCCTTCCATATGATTATCAGCATCTCTTAAAATTATTTAAATAAATTGTTTTTATTGCTTTAACAGGTCTGAATCAATTTCTGATAGTTGCCTTAGGACCTTGGTGGGCATACCAACTATTTCTACAAAAGGATTTTTCTCAAAAGTTATATCATAAAAATGAAATCACAATGAAATATATTTGGCTTATTCTCTAGTTTTCTAGCATAGACGTTTATTTTCTGCCTAGCCCTACTGATGTACTCAATGTTAACATTTCTCTTCAAGTTCCATTTTGCTTCACAGTAAAAAATTCTTCAAAGAGGAAGGGATTTATATACTTCAGCTTAGCCTTCCTGTGTCACAAACAAGAAATATAAATTTTGAAGTCAAATAATTTACTTAGTATATCTGATAAAACATAAATCCATTTGAATGAACAGTAAGTATCAAGTTATATTTGGAAATTATTGTGTCCTTAGTCATTTTTTCTGGTTTCTGAAAATCTTGGATTCCTCATTAAAAGGGAAACAAAAATGAGCAAGAATACATTAATTCTACAATGACCCCCCCCAAAAAATGCATTGTTTCAGTAGGTGGTCTGAGATTAAGCAAAACAAGTTACTCAATTCTGAAAACTTCCTGGCAGAGTTTTTCTTTGAATATTGCTTAGAAATACACAGTAGTTCTTCTTGTCATATGCTTTAATGTTCTTGTTTTCAGGGTCATTTTGTTGTTTTCCCTGAGGCCTTAACTAGTTTGCTGCCATTGAAGGGGAGGAAGTTGTCAACATAAACCTATCTTTGATATTAATGACTATCAAATTTGTGAGGACCTCAAAGCTGATAGCACATCATTGTGAGATCCAGCCCATTGTCATCATTCCAGATTTAATTGCTTGGCTTCAATTATTTTTCATGAACGTGTAGGACCCCCACTCTCAAATTTTATGGGTTTGCACCAATGACACAAGAAGAGATAAAACACATTTCCACTGAAGAATAAAGTGCCCATGAAAATAACACGACCACACTGGCTCTCGCTCCATCCAGACAATGTGTCACCCATCCAGACAATAAAAAGGGCCTTTTTACAGACTCTTTGGTGATTCAAGACAGAGTATCAAAGGCAAAGGCCAATATGAAGACATTATTGTTTCTTTCTCATGGTGAATAATATTTGATAGTGGAGGTTAGGAGAAAGATTAAACATACATACATACAGGCAGACAAACACACACCTCAACAGTGAATGTACGCTTTCTATTAATCATTTTTATTTTTATTTATTTTTTAATTTTTTCTATTATATCATCATGATTTATTAAAGCACAGGATTCTGTACAACAAAGGCCCTTAACAGTTGTCTATTCTCAGCCAAACTTCTCTATAAGTTAGTTTCCCTTAATAAAAAACATGTTATACTTTAGTAAATTAACTGATGAGGAAGTTACCATAATACCTATTTTAACATTGAACAAATCTAACCACCTATTGGACACCTATTGGACATTAAACTCCTGACATAGAATTTTTTTTAAAACTTCTCAAAATAAATTCATTAAAACAGGTTCCCTGTGAAAATATGTAAGAATGAAAGCTAGCATAATAGCAGGTGCAGTCTTTACATTTTATTAACTGTAAAAGATACTTTTCTAAAGAGTCGAATAGAGACATTAACTGTGCAAAAGCTGATGAGATTTACAGTCTTAAATACAAGCACCAGCACAGAAAGGAGATTGTGTCAGTTCAGTTCAGTTCAGTTCAGTTCAGTTCAGTTCAGTTCAGTCGCTCAGTCATGTCCGACTCTTTGCAACCCCATGAATCACAGCACGCCAGGCCTCCCTGTCCATCACCATCTCCCGGAGATCACTCAGACTCACGTCCATCGAGTCAGTGATGCCATCCAGCCATCTCATCCTCGGTCGTCCCCTTCTTCTCCTGCCCCCAACCCCTCCCAGCATCAGAGTCTTTTCCAATGAGTCAATTCTTCACATGAGGTGGCCAAAGTACTGGAGTTTCAGCTTTAGCATCAGTCCTTCCAGTGAACACCCAGGACTGATCTCCTTTAGGATGGACTGGTTGTATCTCCTTGCAGTCCAAGGCACTCTCAAGAGTCTTCTCCAACACCACAGCTCAAAAGCATCAATTCTTTGGTGCTCACCTTTCTTCACAGTCCAACTTTCATATCCATACATGACCACTGGAAAAACCATAGCCTTGACTAGATGGACCTTTGTTGGCAAAGTAACGTCTCTGCTTTTCAATATGCTATCTAGGTTGGTCATAACTTTCTTTCCAAGGAATAAGCGTCTTAATCTCTTGGCTGCAATCACCATCTGCAGTGATTTTGGAGCCCCAAAAAATAAAGTCTGACACTGTTTCCGCTGTTTCCCCGTCTATTTCCCATGAAGTGATGGAACCAGATGCCATGATCTTCATTTTCTGAATGTTGAGCTTTAAGCCAACTTTTTCACTCTCCTCTTTCACTTTCATCATGAGGCTTTTTAGTTCCTCTTCACTTCTGCCAGAAGGGTGGTGTCATCTGCATATCTAAAAGTCCATTAATTCTATACTTAAGAGGATCATTTCTTTATGTAAGCACAATCTCATTTATGAATTATACATGATATGCAGTTTAGGATCCATCTACATTATGCTTGTAACTGCATGCTGCTGCTGCTGCTGCTGCTGCTAAGTCGCTTCAGTCGTATCCGACTCTGTACAACCCCATGGACTGCAGCCTACCAGGCTCCTCCGTCCATGGGATTTTCCAGGCAAGAGTACTGGAGTGGGTTGCCATTGCCTTCTCCTAATCATTTTTAACTTTACTCATTTAAGAGGTTATGCTTTTCATAACAAGGGGTATTCTAGGTGGCACTAATGGTAAAGAACCAGCCTGCTATGTAGGAAGGATGAGAGACATGAATTCGATACCTGGGTAGGGAAGATCCCCTGGAGGAGGGTATGGCAACCCACTCCAGTATTCTTGCCTGGAGAATCCCATGGACAGAGAAGCCAGACATGACTGAAGTGACTTGTTCAACTCTGCATCTCTGCGGACTGTAGTCTGTCTGGCTTCTCTGTCCATGGGATTCTCCAGGCAAGAATACTGGAGTGGGTTGCTGTACCCTGAGATGCAGAGTTGGACATGACTGAAGTGACTTATGGAGAAGGCAATGGCACCCTACTCCAGTACTCTTGCCTGGAAAATCCCGTGGATGGAGGAGCCTGGTGGGCTGCAGTCCATGGGGTCGCTGAGGGTCGGACACAACTAAGCAACTTCACTTTGACTTTTCACTTTCATGCATTGGAGAAGGAAATGGCAACCCACTCCAGTGTTCTTGCCTGGAGAATCCCAGGGACGGGGGAGCCTGGTCGGCTGCCATCTATGGGGTCGCACAGAGTCGGACACGACTGAAGAGACTTAGCAGCAGCAGCTGCAGCAGAAGTGACTTAGCATGCATGCATGCCCTTCATAACAAGGCAAAAAATGAAGTTCTTTTTGTCCCTTAAGAATGTGACTCCTAAGTGATCAGATGATGAGGATGACACCACTGGAAATTATTTGCTTTACTTCAAAAAACAGAGTAAAGGGGAAGACAATTTACACCACCAGCTTGCTATTCAAGTATTTTTACTTTACCTTATTCTTTCCTGTTTTTGATCAGGTTGCAAAAACCAGTTATCTTAACTACTTTAATATCTGAGATAGGTAAGGAATTACAAGTGCTGCAGGCGATGTCATGCATTGCAGGTGATTCTTTACTGACTGAACCACCAAAGAAGCCCCATAAAATCGTACACTTTAACTTGATAGGTAAGTCTTTAGCAGAGTTTGGTATCTGAATTAAATGTAATGAATCTTTGCAAAAATAGTGTCGTAATCTGGCAAAACTGTTTCATTAACACTTTTATTGAATGAATGCAAACAGAACTGCTTGTCTTTATAAAATCTGAAGCTTTATCAGTATTGTGTGCTTCAATGTTAGAAGTTAGGTATGACCTCTGCAAGAGTGCTATAGAACCCAGAAGGAATTTTTATTTAGCTGACACAGTTCTGTAAAAATATTTAAATATGTAAACAGGCAAGATTTTCCTTGATCATTTGTTGCTGTTGTTCCTTTTGTTGCTGCTGCTATCTAAGCAAGTTCATATTGCTAGGCTCATAGTAGGTGTTTTATCCATGATTACTGGGCTGAGTTGTGGTTCATACTACTTGATAGAGCCCAAGACAAGGGAAGTGTTCATATAATCTCCAACAAAGCAGATGCCTAATGCAAAGCTACCATATTTGCAAAAGGACCCAGAATGTTGACAATTTCTATAACATAAACAAAGTTTATGTAATATCATCCCTTTTATTCATATAAAATCTAATACCTCTGACATACCCTGAAGTCTTTGCATAATTTGGCTGCTGCCTACCTCCCTAATGGGCTTCCCTGGTAGCTCAGCTGGTAAAGAATCCACCTGCAATGCAGGAAACCCCAGTTCAATTCCTGGATTGGGAAGATCTGCGGGAGAAGGGATAGGCTACCCACTCCAGTATTCTTGGGCTTCCCTGGTGGCTCAGCTGGTAAAGAATCTGCCTGCGCTGTGTAAGACCTGGGTTTGATCCCTGGGTTGGAAAGATCCCCTGGAGAAGGAAATGGCTCCCCACTCCAGTATTCTGGCCTGGACTGTATAGCCCATGGGGTAGCAAAGAGTTGAACTTCAGGGCATGGCAGACTTTATGTGAAGAAGAGGGATAATATTACAAAGATTTGAGCAAGGGAGTTAGTTTTTTTTAATTAATTAATTTATTTTAATTGGAGGCTAATTCCCTGGTGGCTCAGAGGTTAAAGCATCTGCCTGGAATGTGGGGAACCCAGGTTCGATCCCTGGGTTGGGAAGATCCACTAGAGAAGGAAATGGCAACCCACTCCAGTACTCTTGCCTAGAGAATCCCATGGACTAGAGGAGCCTAGTAGGCTACAGTCCATGGGGTCTCAAAGAGTCGGACAAGACTGAGCGACTTTACTTACTTACTTACTTTACAACATTGTGGTGGTTTTTGCCATATATTGACATGAATCAGCCATGGGTGTACATGTGTTCCCCATCCTGAGTCTCGCTCCCACCTCCCTCCCCATCCCATCTCTCAGGGTCATTCCAGTGCACCAGCCCTGAGCACCCTGTCTCATATATGGAACCTGGACTGACGATCTGTTTTACATATGAAAATATACACATTTCAATGCTATTCTCTCAAATCATCCCACCCTCACCTTCTCCCACAGAGTCCAAAAGTCTGTTCTCTACATCTGTGTCTCTTTTGCTGTCTCGCATATAGGGTCATTGTTACCATCTTTCTAAATTCCATATATATGCGTTGGTATACTGTATTGGTGTTTTTCTTTCTGACTTACTTCACTCTGTATAATAGGCTTCAGTTTCATCCACCTCATTAGAACTGATTCAAATGCAAGCTTTTTAATAGCTGAGTAGTATTCTATTGTGTATATGTAACATAGCTTTCTTATCCATTCGTCTGCTGATGGACATCTAGGTTGCTTCCACATCCTAGCTATTGTAAACAGTGCTGCAATAAACATTGGGATACACGTGTCTCTTTCAGTTCTGGTTTCCTCAGTGTGTATGTCCAGCAGTGGGATTGCTGGGTCATATGGCAGTTCTATTCCCAGTTTTTTAAGGAATCTCCACACTGTTCTCCATAGTGGCTGTACCAGTTTGCATTCCCACCAACAGTGTAAGAGAGTTTCCTTTTCTCCGCACCCTCTCCAGCATTTATTGTTTGGAGACTTTTTGATAGCAGCCGTTCTGACTGGTGTGAGATGGTACCTCACTGTGGTTTTGATTTGCACGTCTCTGATAATGAGTGATGCTGAGCATCTTTTCATGCATTTGTTAGCCGTCTGTGTGTCTTCTTTGGAGAAATGTCTGTTTAGTTCTTTGGCCCATTTTTTGATTGGGTCGTTTATTTTTCTGGAATTGAGCTGCAGGAGTTGCTTGCATATTTTTGAGATTAATTCTTTGTCAGTTGCTTCATTTGCTACTGTTTTCTCCCATTCTGAAGCCTGTCTTTTCACCTTGCTTATAGTTTCCTTCATCGTGCAAAAGCAAAAGTTATTAATTCTTATTAAACCTAGCATCTTTTTTTTTTTAATTTTATGGTATGATTTATGTGACCTAAGAAATCTTGATTTATCCCAAGTAACAAAGATAACACCCTGTATCTTCTTCCTGAAACTTAAAATTAATGCATTTTATATCTAGAAATATAGCCAATTTTCAATTAATTTTTGTGTATACTGAAAGATAACATTAGACATTCATTGTTTTCCCATATGAATTTCCAAATCTTGCAGCACCATTGTAGAAAATATTCCATCCAGAAGACATTTAGGAGAGATATACAAACATGGATTGACCTTTAAAATTTATGACTAACTCAAGCAAGAAAGAATCAAAATAATACCTTAAGATTTTAGCAAATGACAGAATAAGCTCTCTGAGTAAATGTCCCAGTGGGAAAACCTGCTAGGTTAAAAGCATATTTTAAATTTTTTTACTTTAAATATCTGGTCAAATTAGAATGCAGAGTAATCTTCAGAAGCCAAAAATAAAGTAAAACTTCCGTAAGATAATTAAATACCAAAATGCTTTTTCCCTAAGGGTTTCAACTAAGCCCAAGAAATCTTAAACTTCTATACTAATAGTTGGAAAGGAAGAGAAGAAATGATAAGGATTAAGGCTCTTTTCAGTGTTAAGATTCTAACTAGAGACCTCCACACAAATCTAGGGCCTAGAAGAACGGTGGAGCATCAGAAATAAACCAACTGTGCAAAAGATATACTGAGGAAAATGACATTTTTAGGCCTAAATGCTGTAAAGAGGATAATAAAAAGCCTCCTTGAGAATTCATAGTCAGAAGGCAGCCTTCAAAGGAATTTTATAACCTGGATCAATACTACCTGTATGGTGTGTGAAAGCTTAGGATTACAATTCACTTGAAAGTCATGTTGATTTGGCTTAAAGCCACTTTGCAGAAGCAATTTGAGGAAAACTGTTTCTAAAGTTTAAAAAGTTCTAAAGAAAATAGTTTACACTTAAAAATCACAAAACAAAGGAAAATAAGTCACTGAGTTAAAGGCATTGGAAAAAAGCAAAACATATCTGACTTTCAAATATTAAAAATAGAAATTGAGAGAAAAATATTTTTAATATGAAAGAAATTCAAGAGAAGTATGAAATCAGCACAACTTCCAATTCTCTATCTCTTTAGTAAGCATTTTTATCATTGTATTTTCTAAAATTTCTAGAATATTTTAGTTCCTTTCCAAGTTTTCTCCGTGTTTTTGTTTGAGTCTTTCTGTCTTGCCTTGAATACTGTCTGGCAAATAGTAGACAATACATAATACCAGGTACAAAGAAGTAGTCATGCACGGATGTGAGAGCTGGACTATAAAGAGGACTGAGCACTGAAAAATCAATGTTTTCAAACTGTGGTGCTAGAGAAAACTCTTGAAAGCCCCTTGGACAGCAAGGAGACCCAACCAGTTAATCCTAAAGGAAATCAACCCTGAATAATCATTTGAAGGGCCAATGCTGAAACTGAAGCTCCAATTCTTTGGCTACCTGATGCAAAGAGACAACTCATTGGAAAAGACCTTGATGCTGGGAAAGATTGAGGGCAGAAGGAGAAGAAGGTGACAGAGGATGAGATGCCTGGATGGTATCATCAATGTCATGGACATGAGTCTGAGCAAACTCCAGGAGATAGTGAAGGACAGGGAAGCCTGGCCTGCTACAGTCCATGGGTTCTCAAAAAGTCAGACTCGACTGAGCGACTGAGCAACAATAACAAGCAGACAATCAATACAAACTTTTTTGAGTGAATGAGAAAAAGATAACTTTTTTTCAACATGAAGAGGAGTAGGGTTAGTATGAGAATAATGTAGGACCAGGACTGATTAAAGAAAATAATAAATACAGGAAACACTAATTCTAATTTAAATGCTCATGGGAAAAAAATCTCTAGAGAGAGAAAGAGGTTAAAGACACATGAGATAGAGATCTGAAATGAAATGAGGACCCTGAGAAGTTAAAGACAGTGGGACCTCACTCATGTGGAAATGAAATGACCTTTGAATAGAGGAGAGAAACTCATTTTGATTTAAAGGAAAAAAGATGTACAGATACATGTTGGTGTGCAGATTTGACTGGTGTGAGAGAGAAAAGAAGGGAGGGGAAGAAACAAGTTGCCAATTGTGTCCAGAAAATGTAGAACTTACATGGTGAAGCCTAGATTTGATGCCTAGTGGTGGCTCTTGAGTAAATTCTGTAAAGTGCTGCAGAAAAAACAAAAAGCAAAATCACTTCATCCCCCAAACATTTTCTTTTTTTCCTAAGAAGCTTTCCGATGGGAGGAAAGAACAGTGCATGTGCTAATTCATCTACTTAGCACTGAAAATTTCTTCCTTGGGGAGCTCAAATCTAGTTACATTGGTTCCAACCTAGCATTGGTCTGGAATTCATTCTTGCCCTGGTACTGATGTGACACACACAAAGCAGCAAGAGCATCCTTATAAACTGTACATCTCAGATAGCTCAAGAAACATTGAATTTCTTCAGTTACTACCCACTAAGACAAAACTCATAGTGAATGCTCGAAATATCTTTCATCTTTAATAGTGTGTTTGAATAAATTTTGAAATTTGAAGATTTTATCTTCAAAGTGCTAATCATTTCCATTTTTTAAGGGGGAATTTAGATTTTAGCTGCCTAGATTCCAAGTAATGTTTTTGTGGGGAATTTTGTACGTTTTTGTGGTTGTTCAGTTACTAAGTCATGTCCAACTCTCTGGAACCCCATGAACTGCAGCATTCCAGGCTCCCCATCCCAGAGTCTGCTCAAATTCATGTCCATTGAGTCAGTGATGCTATCTAAGCATCTCATCGTCTGCCGCCCCCTTCTCCTTATACCTTCAGTCTTTCTCAGCATCAGGGTCTTTTCCAGTGAGCCGGCTCTTTGCCTCAGATGGTCAAAGTACTGGAGCTTCAGTGCCAATCCTTCCAATAAATATTCAGGACTGATTCCTTTAGGACTGACTAGTTTGATCTCCTTGTTGTCCAAGATTCTTCTTCAGTATCACAATTCTAAAGCATCAAACTTCAGCACTCACTCTTCTTTATGGTTTAACTTGCACGTCCATATTCCTGACTACTGGAAAAAAATGTAGCTTTGACTATAAAGACCTTTGTCAGCAAAAAGTGATGTCTCTGCTTTTTAATATGCTGTCTAGGTTTTTCATAGCTTTCCTTCTAAGGAGGAAGCATCTTTCAATTTCATGGCTGCAATCACCATCCACAGTGATTGTGGAGCCCAAGAAAATAAAATCTGCCATTTCTTCTAATTTGTTCCCCTTCTACTTGCCATGAAGTCATGGAACTGGATGTTATGGTCATCATTTTTTGAATGTTGAGTTTCAAGCCAGCATTTTCACTCTCCTCCTTGATCTTCATCAAGAAGTGATTTAGCTCCTCTTTGCTTTCTGCCATTGGAGTGGTATCATTTACATTTCTGAGGTTGTTGATATTTCTCTTGGCAAAGTTGATTTCGTTCTGTGATTCATCCAGCCTAGCATTTTCCATGTTGTTTTCTGTACATAAGTTAAATAAGCAGGGTGACAATATACAGTCTTATTGTACTCCTTTCCCAAGTTTGAGCCAGCCAGTTGTTCCACGTCCAATTCTAACTCTTGCTTCTTGACCTTCATATATGTTCCTCAGGAGACAATAATCAGTTTTATTAAAAAATGAAAAATGTGATCCAGTTTGTAGAAACTCCCAGGTTTCTGTTAGAAAAGAGATTACTGAAGGAAACCATTTATGGAACAGTTCCTCATGAATATGACTCCACAACTGAGCAATTATAAAGCCCACCCCACTTAAGGAGAAAAAGGATAGGGAGAAATCTAGGAAAGAGATGTCTCAAAAGTCTATCTTCAGGGAAAGAGCTATTTCAAAGTACAAATTTATCCAAAAGAAACGTCCAAACTTATTCTGTGTTAAAACAGAACCCAGCAATAATTTGAAAACCTGTATGCTGCTGGGTTTGAAGGATAAATATGGAACAAAGTTGGATTTTGTAAAATATGCACAAAATATTTGGAAATTATCACTCTTTGTAGGAAAAACCTTATACACTATTAAACTTAATTTAAATTTGAGGCAAGATGCAGTAATTATATGCTGTTCTTAGATCTTTATGTACTCGATTACATGAACCCCTTCATGGTTCACAGGCTTCTCCTGGCAAAGGGTCTTGTATAACTCAATGAAACTATGAGCCATGCTGTGTAGGGCCACCCAAGATGGACAGGTTTTAGTGAAGAGTTCTGTCAAAATATGGTCCACTTGAGAAGAGAATGGCAACCCACTCCAGTATTCTTGCCTGAAGAATCCATGAACAGTATGGAAAAGTAAAAAGATACGGTGCCAGAGATAAGCCCCCTGAAGTCTGAAAGTGTCTAATATGCTACTTGGGAAGAGTGGAGGACAATTACTAATAGCTTCTCTGGTGGTTCAGCTGGTAAAGAATCTGCCTGCAATGTGGGAGACCTGAGTTTGATCCCTGGGTTGGGAAGATCCCCTGGAGAAGGGAACAGCCACCCACTCCAGTATTCTGGCCTGGAGAATTCCATGGACTGTACAGCCCATGGGGTTGCAAAGAATCAGACAAGACTGAGTGATTTTCATGTCCAGAAAGAATGAAGCAGGTGGAACAAAGCAAAAACAATGTTCAGTTATTGATCTGTCTGGTGTGAAAGTAAACTCTGATGATGTAAAAAACAATATTGCATAGGAACCTGGAATGTTAGGTCCATGAATCAAGGTAAATTGAACATGGTCATGCAGGAGATAGCAAGAGTGAACATCAACATCTTGGAAATCAGCAAACTAAAATGAATGGGGATGGGTGAATTTAATTCAGATGACTATTATATCTACTACTGTGGGCAAGAATCCCTTAGAAGAAATGGAATAGCCCTCATGTCAACAAAAGAGTCTGAGATGCAGTACTTGGGTGCAATCTCAAAAATGATAGAATGATCTCAGTTTGTTTCTAAGGCACACCATTCAACATCACAGTAATCCAAGACAATGCTGCAACCACTGAAGTTGAAGAAGCTGAAGCTGACCAGTTCTACGAAGACATACAACATCTTTTAGAACTAATACCAAAAATGATGTCATTTTCATCATATTGTTCAGTCCCTAAGTTGTGTCCAACTTTTTGCAACTCCACAGACTACAGCACACCAACCTTCTCTGTCCTCCAACATTTCCAGAAATTGCTCAGATTCATGTCTATTGAGTCAGTGATGCTAGCTAACCATCTCACCCTCTACCACCCCCTTTCCACCATAAGAGAATGAAATGCAAAAGGAGGAGGTCAAGAGATACCTGAGAAAACAGGCAAGTTTGCCCTTGAAGTACAAAATGAATCAGGGCAAAGGCTAACAAAATTTTTTCAAGAGAACGTGTGAGTAATAGCAAACACCCTTTTCCAACAACCCAAGAAATGACTCTATACTTGGACACCACCAGATGGTCAATACATAAATTTGGTCACGTTCCTTGAAGCCAAAGTGGAGAAGCTCTATACAGTCAGTGAAAAACAAGACATGGAGTTGGCTATGGCTCAGATCATGAGCTCCTTGTGACAAAATCCAGGATTCTATTGAAGAAAGTGGGGAAAACCACTAGGCTATTCAGGTATGAGCTAAATCAAATCCAATGATGCTGTGAAAGTGCTGCACTCAATATGCCAGCAAATTTGGAAAACTCAGCAGTGGCCACAGGACTGGAAAAGGTCAGTTTTCATTCCAATCCCAAAGAAAGGCAATGCCAAAGAATGCTCAAACTACCACACAATTGCACTCACCTCACATGCTAGTAAAGTAATGCTCAAAATTCTCCAAGCCAGGCTTCAGCAATATGTGAACCATGAACTCCCTGATGTTCAAGCTGGTTTTAGAAAAGGCAGAGATCAAATTGCCAACACCCACTGGAAAAAGCAAGAGTGTTCCAGAAAAACATCTATTTCTGCTTTATTGACTATGCCAAAGCCTTTGACTGTGTGGATCACAATAAACTGTGGAAAATTCTGAAAGAGATGGGAATACCAGACCACCTAACCTGCCTCTTGAGAAATCTGTATGCAGGTCAGGAAGCAACAGTTAGAACTGGACATGGAACAACAGACTGGTTCCAAATAGGAAAAGGAGTACGTCAAGGCTGTATATTGTCACCCTGCTTATTTAACTTCTGTGCAGAGTACATCATGAGAAACGCTGGACTGGAAGAAACACAAGCTGGAATCAAGATTGCCAGGAGAAATCTCAATAACCTCAGATACGCAGATGATACCACCCTTATGGCAGAAAGTGAAGAGGAGCTAAAAAGCCTCATGATGAAAGTGAAAGAGGAGAGCGAAAAAGTTGGCTTAAAGCTCAACATTCAGAAAACGAAGATCATGGCATCTGGTCCCATCACTTCATAGTAAACAGATGGGGAAACAGTGGAAACAGTGTCAGACTTTATTTTGGGGGGCTCCAAAATCACTGCAGATGGTGACTGCAGCCATGAAATTAAAAGACGCTTACTCCTTGGAAGAAAAGTTATGACCAACCTAGATAGCATATTCAAAAGCAGAGACATTACTTTGCCGACTAAGGTCAAGGCTATGGTTTTTCCTGTGGTCATGTATGGATGTGAGAGTTGGACTGTGAAGAAGGCTGAGTGCCAAATTGTTGCATTTGAACTGTGGTGTTGGAGAAGACAATCTTGAGAGTCCCTTGGACTGCAAGAAGATCCAACCAGTCCATTCTGAAGAAGATCAACCCTGAGATTTCTTTGGAAGGAATGATGCTAAAGCTGAAACTCCAGTACTTTGGCCACCTCATGCGAAGAGTTGACTCATTGGAAAAGACTCTGATGCTGGGAGGAATTGGGGGCAGGAGGAGAAGGGGCCGACCGAGGATGAGATGGCTGGATGGCATCACTGACTCGATGGACGTGAGTCTGAGCGAACTCCGGGAGATGGTGATGAACAGGGAGGCCTGGCGTGCTGCGATTCACGGGGTCACAAAGAGTCGGACACGACTGAGTGACTGAACTGAACATTACACAATAGAGGTGTTCAAGGGGCTAGATCCGGTAGTTCAGTTCAGTTCAGTCCCATAGTCATGTCTGACTCCTTATGATCAAATGGACTGCAGCACACCAGATTTCTCTGTCCATCACCGAGTCGGTGTCCATCACCGACTGGACTCCCGGAGCTTGCTCAAACTCATGTCCATTGAGTCAGTGATGCCATCCAACCATCTCATCCTCTGTCATCCACTTCCCCTCCTGCCTTCAACCTTTCCTAGCATTAGGAGGTTCTCTAAGGAGTCAGGTCTTTACATCACGTGGCCAAGGTATTGGAGCTACGGTTTCAGCATCAGTCCTTTCAGTAAACATTCAGGACTGATTTCCTTTACAATTGACTGGTTGGTCTTCTTGCCATCCAAGGGACTCAAGAGTCTCCTCCAACACCACAGTTCAAAAGCATCGATTCTTTGGCACTCAGCTTTCTGTATAGTCCAACTCTCACATCCATACATGACTAATGGAAAAACCATAGTTTTGACTAAAGGGACCTTTGTCAGCAAAGTAATGTCTCTGCTTTAATATGCTGTCTAGGTTTGTCATAGCTAGCTTTTCTTCCAAGGAACAGGCATCTTTTAATTTCACGGCCGCCGTCACCATCTGCAGTGATTTTGGAGCCCAAGAAAATGAAGTCTGTCACTGTTTCTATTGTTTCCCTGTGGATAACAACAAACTGTGGAAAATTCTTAAAGAGATAAGATTACCAGACAACCTTACCTGCCTCCTGAAAAATCTATATGCAGGTCAAGAAGCAACAGTTAAAACCAGACGTGGAACTCATAGCTTAGGGTGAGTGATGTTGGATTCATGATGTCTGAAGAACAAGATTTAGGTTTGGCATCAGGGACCAGGCTTAATCACTCAAGAGTTTTGTGTAATAGCGTTTTATTAAAGTGAAAAAGGGACAGAGAAAACTTCTGAAATAAACATCAGAAGGAGGGCGAAGAATGCCTTCACTCACTAGTCTTATCAAGGCCTTATATACTTTTACCAGACCCACTCCCACAACATACATCTTAAATTAACAAGATTAGAACTAACAATAAAAGGTCTTACCAGACTGGCTTTCACAACATACGTCTTAAAATGACAAGATTAGTCAGAAGGTTTCTGTTAAGGAGAAACATGTCCTCAAGCAAGATACACTGTTATACTGACTAAGACAAAGCGGAGTAGCTCCTCTCCGCTGTTCCTGCGCCTTCGCAGCCTGACATTCTTGGCCGCTGCCCCTGGCCTCAGACGTGGGGTAGCTCCTCTTGGCTGCCGCCCTCGGGCATGGGGTCCTTCCGGCTTCTGCTCTTGACCTCAGACGTAGGGACGTCTAAATTTGGCAATAAGGAGCTCATGATCTGAGCCACAGTCAGTTCCTGGTCTTGTTTTTGCTAACTGTATAGAGCTTTGTTTGTAGTGATGCTTTCTAAGGCCCACTTGACTTCACACTCCAGGATGTCTGGCTCTAGGTGAGTGATCATACCATCATGATTATCTTGGTCATGAAGATCTTTTTTGTAGAGTTCTTCTGTGTATTCCAGTATTGCGATTCTTTTCTACTACAGTACTTTGGCCACCTCATGTGAAATGTTGACTCATTGGAAAAGACTCTGATGCGGGGAGGTAATGGGGGCAGGAGGAAAAGGGGATGACAGAGGATGAGATGGCTGGATGGCATCACCGACTCGATGGACATGAGTTTGAGTGAACTCCGGGAGATGGTGATGGAGAGGGAGGCCTGGTGTGCTATGATTCATGGGGTCGCAAAGAGTTGGACAAGACTGAGTGACTGAACTGAACTGAATTGAAAGACAAAGCAATGTAGAAAAGAAGCATGTCCTTTTCTCCTCTTTGAGAGCCCCTTTCTCCTTCTCAAGGGCCCTTATCAACCTACCTAAGCTAGTGGAGGTGATGGAATTTCAGTTGACCTATTTCAAATCCTAAAAGATAATGCTGTGAAAAGTGCTACACACAATATGCCAGAAAATTTGGGAAACTCAGCAGTGGCCACAGGGCTGGAAAAGGTCTGTTTTCATTCCAATCCCTAAGAATTGCCAAAGAATGCTCAAACTACTGCACAATTGCATTCATCTCACATGCTAGTAATGTTCAAAATTCTCCAAGCCAGGCTTCAACAGTATGTGAACCATGAACTTCCAGATGTAAAAGAAAAGGAAAGAAAAGGCAGAGGAAGCAGAGATCAAATTTTCAGTATCGGTTGGATCATCGAAAAAGCAAGAGAGCTTCAGAAAAACATCTACTTCTGTTTTATTGACTACTCCAAAGCCTTTGACTGTGTGGATCAGAACAAACTGTGGAAAATTCTTAAAGAGATGGGAATCCCAGACCACCTTACCTGCCTCCTGAGAAATCTGTATGCAGGTCAAGAAGCAACAGTTAGAACTGGACATGGAACAATAGATTGGTTCCAAATCAGGAAAGGAGTACGTCAAGGCTGTATATTGTCACTCTGCTTATTTAACTTATATGCAGAGTACATCATGAGAAATGCCAGGCTGGATGAAGCACAAGCTGGAATCAAAATTGCTGGGAGAAATATCACTAACCTCAGATATGCAGATGACACCACCCTTATGGCAGAAAGCAAAGAAGAACTAAAGTGCCTCTTGCTTAAAGTGAAAGAGGAGAGTAAAAAAGTTAGCTTAAAACTCAATATTCAGAAAATCAAGATCATGGCATCCGGTCCCATCACTTCATTGCAAATAGATGTGGAAAAAGTGGAAACAGTGGCTGACTTTATTTTTGGGGGGCTCCAAAATCACTGCAGATAGTGATTGCAGTCATGAAATTATAAGATGCTTGCTTCTTAGAGGAAAAGGTATGACCAGCCTAGACAGCATATTCAAAAGCAGAGACATTACTTTGCCAACAAAGGCCCATCTAGTCAAAGCTATGGTTTTTCCAGTACTCGTGTATGGATGTGAGAACTGAACTATAAAGAAAGCTGACTGCCTAAGAATTGATGCTTTTGAACTATGATGTTGGAGAAGACTCTTGAGAGTCCCTCGGGCTGCAAGGAGATCAAAACAGTCAATCATAAAGGAAATCAGTCTTGAATATTCATTGGAAGGACTGCTGAAGCTGAAGCTCCAATACTTTGGTGATCCTGATGCAAAGAACTGACTCACTGGAAGAGACTCTGATGCTGGGAAAGATTGAAGGTGGGAGGAGAATGGGATGACAGAAGATGAGATGGTTGGATGGCATCACTAACTCAATGGACATGAGTTTGAGTAAATTCTGGGAGTTGGTATGCTGCAGTCCATGGGGTCGCAATGACACGACTGAGCAGTGGATTGAACTGAACTGAACTGAAGGATTAGCTCTCTCAGAACAATGAACTGGTTCCAAATTGAGAAAGGAGTATGACAATGCTGTATATTGTCACCCTACTTATTTAACTTATACGCAGAGTACATTATGTGAAATGCTGGGCTGGATGAAGGACAAACTGGAATCAAGATTGCTGGGAGAAATATCAGTAACCTCAGATATGCAATGATATCACACTTATGGCAGAAAGCAGAGATGCCTGCTTCATACAGGCCTCTGGATGAAAGTAAAAAAGGGGACTTAAAAAGCTGGCTTACTATTCAACATTCAAAAAATTAAGGTCATGTCATCCGGTCCCATCACTTTATGGAAAATAGATGGGGAAACAATGGAAACAGATCTGGTAGACAGAATGCCTGTATATAGTTGGAGGTTGGTAAATCTGTACACGAGGCAGTGACCAAAACCATCCCAAAGAAAAAGAAACACAAGAAGGCTAAATGGTTGTCTGAGAAGACTTTATAAATAGTTGAGGAAAGAAGAGAAGCAAAAGGCAAAGGGGAAAGGCAAAGATATACCCAACTGCATGCAAAGTTCCAGAGACTAGCAAGGAGAGAGAAGAAGGCCTTCTTAAAAACACAATGCAAAGAAATAGAAGAAAATAGTATAATGGGAAGATGAGAGATACCTTCAAGAAAATTGTAGATATCAAAAAAATATTTCATAAAAGGATGGGCACAATAAAGGACAGAAATGGTAAAGACCTAACAGAAACAGAAAAGGTTAAAAAGAGGTGGCAAGAATACACAGAAGAACCGTACGAAAAAGATCTTCACTACCCAGATAATCACTATGGTGTGTTCACTCACCTAGAGCCAGATAACCTGGAGTGTGAAGTCAAGTGGGCCTTAGGAAGCATTATTATAAACAAAGCTAGTGGAGGTGATGGAATTCCAGCTGAACCTATTTACAGTCATAAAATATGATGCTGTTAAAGTGCTGCACTCAATATGTCAGCAAATTTGGAAGACTCAGCAGCAACCACAGGACTAAAGGAGGACAATGCAGAGAACGTTAAAACTACTGAACAATTGCCCTCATTTCTCATGCTAGCAAGGTTATGGTCCAAATTCTTCAAGCTAGGCTTTAGCAATATGTGAACCAAGATCTTCCAGATGTACAAGTTGGGTTTTGAAGAGGCAGAGGAATCAGAGATCAAATTGCCAACAGCTTTTGGATCATGGATAAAGCAAGGAGTTCCAGAAAAACATCTACTTCTTCTTCATTGACTATAATGAAGCCTCTGATTGTGTAGATCACAACAAACTGAAAAATTTTTAAAGAGATGAGATTATCAGACCAACTTATCTGTCTCCTGAGAAACTTGTACATGACTATTGGAAAAACCATAGCTTTGACTAGATGGACCTTTGTCAGCAAAGTGATGTCTCTGTTTTTTTAATATGCTGTCTAGGTTTGTCATAGTTGTTCTTCCAAGGAGCAAGTGTCTTTTAGCTTCATGGCTGCAGTCACCATTCACAGTGATTTTGGAGCCCAAGAAAATAAAATTTGTCACTGTTTCAATTGTTTCCCCATCTATTTGCCATGAAGTGATGGGTGCAGTGTCATTATCTTAATTTTTTGAATGTTGAGTTTTAAGCCAGCTTTTTCCCTTTCCACTTTCACCTTCATCAAGAGGCTCTTTAGTTCCTCTTCACTTTCTGTCATTAGGATGATATCATCTGTATATCTGAGGTTACTGATACTTGTCCCAGTATACTGATTCCAGCTTGAGCTTCATCCACCCAGAGATTTCACATGATGTACTCTGCATGTAAGTTAAATAAGCAGGGTGACAATATACAGCCTTGATGGACTCCTTTCCCAATTTTGAATCAGTGCATTGTTCCATGTCCAGTTCTAACTGTTGCTTCTTGAACTGCATACAGGTTTCACAGGAGGCAGGTAAGGTGGTCTGGTATTCTCATCTCTAAGTATTTTCCACAGATTTTGTAATCCACACCGTAAATGACTTTAGCAGAGTTAATGAAGCAGAAGTAGATTCTTTTCTCAAATTCCCTTGCTTTTTCTGTGATCCAATGGATGTTGGCAATTTGATCTCTGGTTCCTCTGCCTCTTCTAAATCCAGCTTGTATATCTGGAAGCTCTCGATTAATGTACTGTTGAAGCCTAGCTTGGAGAATTTTGAGCATTGCCTCACTAGCATGTGGCCACTGCTGAGTTTTCTAAATTTGTTGGTATATTGAGTGCAGCACTTTCAGTTCAGTTCAGTTCAGTTCAGTTCAGTTCAGTTCAGTCTCTCAGTCGTGTCCGACTCTTTGCGACCCCATGAATCGCAGCACACCAGGCGTCTCTGTCCATCACCAACTCTCAGAGCCTACCCAAACTCATGTCCATTGAGTCGGGGATGCCATCCAACCATCTCATCCTCTGTCATCCCCTTCTCCTCCTGCCTTCAATCTTTCCCAGAATCAGGGTCTTTTCAAATGAGTCTTCGCATCAGGTGGCCAAAGTACTGGAGTTTCAGCTTCAGCATCAGCCCTTCCAATGAACACCCAGGACTTGTCTCCTTTAGGATGGACTGGTTGGATCTCTTTGCAGTCCAAGGGACTCTCAAGAGTCTTCTCCAACACCACAGTTCAAAAGCATCAATTCTTCGGTGCTCAGCTTTCTTTATAGTTCAACTCTCACATCCATACATGACTACTGGAAAAAGCATAGCCTTGACTAGATGAACCTTTGTTGGCAAAGTAATGTCTCTGCTTTTTAATATGCTATCTAAGTTGGTGATAACTTTCCTTCCAAGGAGTAAGCGTCTTTTTATTTCATGGCTGCAATCACCATCTGCAGTGATTCTGGAGCCCCCCCCAAATAAAGTCAGCTACTGTTTCCACTGTTTCCCCATCTATTTACTATGAAGTGATGGGACCAGAAGCCATGATCTTCGTTTTCTGAATGTTGAGCTTTAAGCCAACTTTTTCACTCTCCTCTTTCACTTTCATCAAGAGATTCTTTAGTTCTTCTTCACTTTCTGCCATAAGGGTGGTGTCATCTGCATATCTGAGTTTATTGATATTTCTGCTGGCAATCTTGATTCCAGCTTGTTCTTCTTCCAGCCCAGCATTTCTCATGATGTACTTTGCATAGAAGTTAAATACACATGATGACAATGTACAGCCTTGACATACTCCTTTCCTGATTTGTGACCAGTCTGTTGTTCCGTGTCCAGTTCTAACTGTTGCTTCCTGACCTGCATACAGGTTTCTCAAGACTTTAGCCACAGCTTCTTTTAGGATTTTAAATAGCTCATCTGATATTCCATCAGCTCCACTAGCTTTGTTCATAGTAATGCTTCTTTAAGGCCCACTTGACTTCATACTCCAGGATGTTTGGCTCTAGGTGAGTAAGCACCCATCATGGTTGTCTGGGTCATGAAGACCTTTTCTGTATTGCTCTTCTGTGTATTCTTGCCACCTCTTCTTGATGTATGCATGCATGCTCAGTCATTTCAGTCATGCCTGACTCTTTGCAACCTATGGACTATAGTCCATCAGGCTCCTCTGTCCATGGGATTTTTCAGGCAAAAATACAGGAGTGGGTGGCCATTTCCTTCTCCAGGGGATCTTCCTGACCCTGGAACTGAATTCCTATCTCCTGAGTCTCATGCATTGCAGACTCATTCTTTACCCACTGTGCCACCTGGGAAGCTCCTTCTTAATATATATTAATATAACATATATGCAGATGATATCACCCTAATGACTGAAAAGGAAGAGGAACTAAAGAGCCTCTTGATGAGGGTTAAAGAGGAGAGTGAAAAAGCTGGCTTGAAACTCATCATTCAAAAAATGAAGATCACAACCTCTGGTCCCTTGACTTCATGGCAAATAGAAAGGGAAAAAGTAGAAGCAGTGGTGACACATTGTATTTTCTTGGTTCCTAAATCACTGTGGATGGTGACTGCAGCCATGAAACTAAAGCATGCTTGCTCCTTAGAATGAAAGCTATGAGAAACCTAGGCAGTGTATTAAAAAGCAGAGACATCACATTGCCGACAAAGGTCCATATAGTCAAAAGTCTCATAGTCATGTATGGATGTGAGAGTTGGACCATAAAGAAGGCTGGGTACCGAAGAATTGATGCCTTTAATTGTGGTGCTGGATAAGACTCCTGAGTCCCTTGGAATGTGAAGAGATCAAACCAATAAATCCTAAAATAAATCAACCCTGAATATTCATTGGAATGAATATTCATTGATACTGAAGTTGAAGCACCAATACTTTGACTACGTGATGCAAAGAGCTGACTCACTGGAAAAAAACCTGATGGGAAAACTGAAGGCAAAAGGAGAAGGGGGCTGCAGAGGATGAGGTTATTAGATAGCATCACTGACTCAATGGACAGGAATTTTTGCAAACTCTGGGAGATAGTGAAGTACGGGGGAGCCTGATGTGCTGCAGTCCATGGGGTTGCAGAGAATCAGACAGGACAGCAACTGAACAACAACAATGTAATAAAGAAAATTTCCTTCAGTTTTCATTAATAAACCAATTTGTCAGTAACAGAATACATAGAAGAAAAATGTAAAGTATTTTTGCTGTAAACATTTTTGCTTTTTTTGGGTGCAAAGTTCCATTTGTTAAAGTATTCACTCTGTCTTTTCAACATAGAACCAGCAGGACTCAGTGGATTTCCTCGCTTCCTGATGCTTTGAATCTGTGAGCTGCTTCCCATTAAAAAAAACTTGCATGTTCATGCAAAGGTCAATTGTATTATGTTCATTTATTTCAGTCCATTCATAGCTGATATCTGTTTTGTTTATTTATAGTTATGAAAAAGCATAGTTGTGAGAGGCTGAATAAAAAATAATGTCCAAATAACAGTTAGAACTGGACAGGGAACAACAGACTGTTTCCAAATAGGAAAAGGAGTACATCAAGGCCGTATATTGTCACCCTCCTTATTTAACTTATATGCAGTGTACATCATGAGAAATGCTGGACTGGAAGAAACACAAGCTGGAATCGAGATTGCCAGCAGAAATATCAATAAACTCAGATACGCTGATGACACCACCCTTATGGCAGAAAGTGAAGAGGAACTAAAAAGCCTCTTAATGAAAGTGAAAGAGGAGACCGAAAAACTTGGCTTAAAGCTCAACATTCAGAAAATGAAGATCATGGCATCCAGTCCCATCACTTCATGGGAAATAGATGGGGAAGCAGTGGAAACAGTGTCAGACTTTATTTTGGGGGGCTCCAAAATCACTGCAGATGGTGATTGCAGCCATGAAATAAAAAGACACTCCTTGGAAGAAAAGTTATGACCAACATAGATAGTATATTCAAAAGCAGAGACATTACTTTGCCGACTAAGGTCCGTCTACTCAAGGCTATGGTTTTTCCAGTGGTCATGTATGGATGTGAGAGTTGGACTGTGAAGAAGGCTGAGCGCTGAAGAATTGATGTTTTTGAACTGTGGTGTTGGAGAAAACTCTTGAGAGTCCCTTGGACTGTAAAGAGATCCAGCCAGTCCATTCTGAAGGAGATCATCCCTGGGATTTCTTTGGAAGGAATGATGCTAAAGGTGAAACTCCAGTACTCTGGCCACCTCATGCAAAGAGTTAACTCATTGGAAAAGACTCTGATGCTGGGAGGGATTAGGGGCAGGAGGAGAAGCGGACGACAGAGGATGAGGTAGCTGGATGGCATCACTGACTCGATGGACGTGAGTCTGAGTGAACTCCAGGAGTTGGTGATGGACAGGGAGGCCTGGCATGCTGCGATTCATGGTGTCACAAAGACTCGGACATGACTGAGTGACTGAACTGAATTGAACTGATCATATCAAAACAAAACTCTGATTTTCCTAGAAAACAAGCACTTCTCCTTTGAATATGTTAAAATTGTTTGAACCAAATTAATATTGATTTCCCCTACTATATTTTCAGGTTCCCAAGTGTAAGAAGTGCATATTTTCCTCACCAGTATATTCCACTAACCTAGTCTGTACATAGTACATGCTCAATAGATATCTGCTGACTTAATTGAAACAGTGATGTCTATAGTACTACTTAGTAAATGAAATATGTTACTTAATACTGTTGCTAATTCGCTTCAGTCATGTCTGACTCTGTGCGACCCCTTAGATGACAGCCCACCAGGCTCCCCCATCCCTGGGATTCTCTAGGCAAGAATACTGGAGTAGGTTGCCATTTCCTTCTCCAATGCATGAAAGTGAAAAGTCAAAGTGAAGTCGCTCAGTCATGTCCAACTCTTCGCGACTCCATGGACTGCAGCCGACCAGGCTTCTCCATCCATGGGATTTTCCAGGCAAGAGTACTGGAGTGGGGTGCCATTGCCTTCTCCATATTACTTAATAATAGGGTCTAAAAATGGTTAACCTCAGGATGCTCCAATATTTCTGAAGCACATACCTTTTATGTAAGACCCGAGTTTAACCCCTCATATATTGTCCTACTGAAAAATTATCTTAATACTTCCCTTTAGGATGTGTGACAGACTGTGGTCCACTGGAGAAGGGAATGGCAAACCACTTCAGTATTCTTGCCTTGAGAACCCCATGAACAGTATGAAAAGGCAAAATGATAGGATACTGAAAGAGGAACTCCCCAGGTCAGTAGGTGCCCAATACGCTACTGGAGATCAGTGGAAAAATAACTCCAGAAAGAATGAAAGGATGGAGCCAAAGCAAAAACAATACCCAGCTGTGGATGTGACTGATGATAGAAGCAAGGTCTGATGCTGTAAAGAGCAATATTGCATAGGAACCTGGAATGACATGTCCATGAATCAAAGCAAATTGGAAGTGGTCAAACAAGAGATGGCAAGAGTGAACATCAACATTCTAGGAATCAGAGAACTAAAATGGACTGGAATGGGTGAATTTAACTCAGATGACCATTATATCTACTACTGCGGGCAGGAATCCCTCAGAAGAGATGGAGTAGTCATCATGGTCAACAAAAGAGTCTGAAATGCAGTACTTGGATGCAATCTCAAAAACGACAGAATGATCTCTGTTCGTTTCCAAGGCAAACCATTCAATATCACAGTTATCCAAGTCTATGCCCCAACCAGTAATGCTGAAGAAGCTGAAGTTGAACAGTTCCATGAAGACATACAAGATCTTTTAGAAGTAACACCCCCAAAAGATGTCCTTTTCATTATAGGGGACTGGAAAGCAAAAGTAGGAAGTCAAGAAACACCTGGAGTAACAGGCAAATTTGGCCTTGGAATGTGGAATGAAGCAGGGCAAAGACTAATAGAGTTTTGCCAAGAAAATGCACTGCTCATAGCAAACACCCTCTTCCAACAACACAAGAGAAAACTTACACATGGACATCACCAGATGGTCAACTCCGAAATCGGACTGATTATATTCTTTGCAGCCAAAGATGGAGAAGCTCTATACAGTCAACAAAAACAAGACCAGGAGCTGACTGTGGCCCAGATCATTAACTCCTTATCACCAAATTCAGACTTAAATTGAAGAAAGTAGGGAAAACCACTAGACCATTTAGGTATGACCTAAATAAAATCCCTTATGATTATACAGTGGAAGTGAGAAACAGATATATGGGCCTAGATCTGGTAGATAGAGTGCCTGATGAACTATGGACAGAGGTTCGTGACATTGTACAGGAGACAGGGATCAAGACCATCCCCATGGAAAAGAAATGCAAAAAAGCAAAATGACTGTCTGGGGAGGCCTTACAAATAGTTGTGAAAAGAAGAGAGGCAAAAAACAAAGGAGAAAAGGAAAGATATAAGCATCTGAATGCAGAGTTCCAAAGAAGAGCAAGAAGAGATAAGAAAGCCTTCTTCAGTGATCAATGCAAAGAAACAGAGGAAAACAATAGAATGGGAAAGACTAGAGATCTCTTCAAGAAAATTAGAGATACCAAGGGAACATTTCATGCAAAGATGGGCTCGATAAAGTACAGAAATGGTATGGACCTAACAGAAGCAGAAGATATTAAGAAGAGATGGCAAGAATACACAGAAGAACTATATAAAAAAGATCTTCACGACCCGGATAGTCACGATGGTATGATCACTCATCTAGAGCCAGACATCCTGGAATGTGAAGTCAAGTGGGCCTTAGAAAGCATCACTACAAACAAAGCTAGTGGAGGTGATAGAATTCCAGTTGAGTTATTTCAAATCCTGAAAGATGATGCTGTGAAAGTGCTGCACTCAATATGCCAGCAAATTTGGAAAACTCAGCAGTGGCCACAGGACTGGAAAAGGTCAGTTTTCATTCCAATCCCAAACAAAGGCAATGCCAAAGAATGCTCAAACTACCGCACAATTGCACTCATCTCACATGCTAGTAAAATGTTGCTCAAAATTCTCCAAGCCAGGCTTCAGCAATATGTGAACGGTGAACTTCCTAATGTTCAAGTTGGTTTTAGAAAAAGCAGAGGAACCAGAGATCAAATTGCCAACATGCGCTGGATCATGGAAAAAGCAAGAGAGTTCCAGAAAAACATTTATTTCTGCTTTATTGACTATGCCAAAGCCTTTGACTGTGTGGATCACAATAGACTGTGGAAAATCCTGAGAGAGATGGGAATATCAGACCACCTAACCTGCCTCTTGAGAAATCTGTATGCAAGTCAGGAAGCAACAGTTAGAACTGGACATGAAACAACAGACTGGTTCCAAGCAGGAAAAGGAGTCCGTCAAGGCTGTATATTGTCACCCTGCTTATTTAACTTATATGCAAAGTACATCATGAGAAATGCTGGCTGGAATCAAGATTGCCAGGAGAAATCTCAATAACCTCAGATATGCAGATGACACCACCATTATGGCAGAAAGTGAAGAGGAACTAAAAAGCCTCTTGATGAAAGTGAAAGAGGAGAGCAAAAAAGTTGGCTTAAAGCTCAACATTCAGAAAACGAAGATCATGGCATCCGGTCCCATCACTTCATGGGAAATAGATGGGGAAACAGTGGAAACAGTGTCAGACTTTATTTTGGGGGGCTCCAAAGTCACTGCAGATTGTGATTGCAGCCATGAAATTAAAAGACGCTTACTCCTTGGAAGAAAAGTTATGATCAACCAAGATAGCATATTCAAAAGCAGAGACATTACTTTGCCAGAAAAGGTCCGTCTAGTCAAGGCTATGCTTTTCCTGTGGTCATGTATGGATGTGAGAGTTGGACTATGAAGAAGGCTGAGCACTGAAGAATTCTGCTTTTGAACTGTGGTGTTGGAGAAGACTCTTGAGAGTCCCTTGGACTGTAAAGAGATCCAACCAGTCCATTCTGAAGGAGATCAACCCTGGGATTTCTTTGGAAGGAATGATGCTAAAGGTGAAGCTCCAGTACTCTGGCCATCTCATGCGAAGAGTTGACTCATTGGAAAAGACTATGATGCTGGGAGGGATTAGGGGCAGGAGGAGAAGGGGACGACAGAGGATGAGGTGGCTGAATGGCATCACTGACTCGATGGACGTGAGTCTGAGTGAACTGTTGGAGTTGGTGATGGACACGGAGGCCTGGCATGCTGCCATTCATGGGGTCGCAAAGAGTCGGACACGACTGAGTAACTGAACTGAACTGACTTCCCTTCAATCCCCATGAGTACCTTCATCTTTTCTTATGTATTGGACAACTACACATTTAAGACTCTAATAAAAATGGCACTTGAAATTGATTGTATTCCTCTAAGGCCCCCTTACATTATTCATACTTCTGTATATTTTACCATAACTATTTATTTACATCTTTTCCCCTTCAGAATCTGAATTTCTAAAAATAGATTTTATACTCTATTCATCTTTCACAAAAAGGAAGCAGTATAAGCAATTAGGTTTACTGTGTGCTAACCAGGTACCATGAGAACATACTGTTGTTTCATTTATCCTTATAATACCCTCAAAATAAAATAATATTATCTGCCTTTTGCAGGTGATAAAGACTAATCTGAGATAGCAAAGATGAGCTTTGAATTCAGGCATAATTTATTCCAAATTCTGTAATCTGAACCTGTTTCATAGACTATTAAATTCAGTTACCTAAAGTCTTAATCTTGTCTAATTTTCTCTTTGCCATATAATATAGTTCCTACTTATCTGTGAAATTCTTTCATTGTCTGTAGACACCATAAATTTAGAGAGCACACATAAATTTACCAACTGAAATATTCAATCCTATGTCAACCTCCATATTTATGTTAAAGTACTACTTAAAATACAATTATTTAAAAAGTAGCATTCTTTTACATAGCATAAAATGTCCTTTCTTAACATTCTAATTCCTAAAGAAAGATATTCATGTTTAAAATGTATATACTAAACTGCATTTTAATCCTTTTGTTTTATTCTGCATTTTGTAATTTAGAAAGGAAAGGTTGCTAGTCAAAAGTCATTCTCAGATTTATTTGCCTAACTTCTATATGCAAATGGGATTTCTAGATGATTCTACTATAAGCTAAGGCCTTAGAGGTGATTTAACATTTTAGAACATCAAAGATTAGTGTTGACATTAATGTGATGAAATAAAAAGCGTTTGAACTGTTCTCAGAGTGCTATTTGTAACATGTAAAATACTCATTAAATATAACCTGGAGTTTATAAATTGATTTATGTCAACAATGAACCCAACACTACCATTTATTTCTACATGCTTTTTATTAAACACATCATGAGATCAAAATGACAGAAGTACATTCTTTCATAGTAAGTAGAAATATGAAGCTGTTCTTAAGCTGTATTTTAAAAGGTAATAATATGCACTTTGCATTTCTTTTCTAAGCACAGTACATCAACTAAAGCTCAACTCCTATTTCCTACTAAAAATAGACCTCAATATGAAAGGGGGAGAGGCAAGGAAGAAACAACAGTGCTTTCCTCTTATAGAATATTACATTTCTTGGGCTTCCTTGTCCTAAGTGAAATGAGAATCATGTAGATTTTACTTTCTTTCCCTTATATCTGGGAACTTCTAGAGCACATTTTAACTCTTTCTCCCATTTGCTTTCTTAGCATAGAGGGATTTATTTGTATATATTTTCATGTATGTAGTTTTAACCATATAGTAAGGGGGCTTCCCTGGCAGCTCAGCTGGCAAAGAATCTGCCTGCAATGCAGGAGACCCCGATTCAATTCCTGGGTCGGGAAGATCAGCTGGAGAAGGGATAGGCTACCTACTCCAGTATTCCTGGGTTTCCTTGGTGGTTCAGTTGGTAAAGAATCCACCTGCATTGTGTGAGATCTGGGTTCAATCACTGGGTTGGCAAAATACCTTGAAGAAGGGAATGTCTACCTACTCCAGTATTCTGGCCTGAAGAATTCGGGGGACTGTATAGTCCATGGGGTCAAAAACAGTCAGACAGAACTGAGTGACTTTCACTTTCAAACATATGGTAAAAGTTATAAAGAAATGGTTTATACAATAATGAAAGAAAAATAGACTGAGAGTAAACTAGAAATGTATTCATCAGTGGAAGATGTGAATGCCAGCCAAAAACACCTTGGTGATCCTTTCCTTCTTTTTTTAAATTTATTCTTCATATTTTCCTCTATGATTTGAGAACTAAGGTCAAAGACCAAGCATCTGCTTATGTGTAATTATATAGCATTTGGCACACACTCTACACCGTCCAGAAGTGAAGAATAGTGAGATGTTGTTTTGCTTTTTGCTTAATTCCATCCTTAAGTAAACTACTATGATGATGGCTTGACTACTGTGCCCAGTGTTTGTGTGTACATTTTCACTGTGAGGAGGAATAAAACAGAAAACCACTGGAGAATGAAGTAAGACAATAGGAAACAGATAACTCAAGACCACACAGGGTTTTTCTTCACCTAAACAGTGTTTTGTGATTTCAAAATAGAAACTTCTACATCCTTAATTTCATTGAATCTAATATACCAAACACTTTTAAGACACATCCTAATTTAAGAGTTGTTGAAGTATGAAAAAAATACTTTAGAAACAGTGAAATATGGTAAATATCTGGATTTGTGGCTTTCAAAAATTGAATTATTTGACATGCTAGAGCTGTGACCTCTCTTGGCAACAATAGCTCTCTCAAGTAATGGCTGTTCCATTTGGTTTGCTTTCTTTTCCTTGCTTCCTCCTTTCCTCCCATTTTCATTATTTTATCATTAATTTCATACATATTCTGCTAGTGTCTCCCAAGAGACACTGGGAAGACTTTGGTTAATGAAATAAACAACATTCTTGCCTTCAAAGAGCTTACCTTGCAGCCAGGAAGGACAGACTATAAATAAGTAAATCAATTACATGATAATTTCAAAAGTAGAGAGTGCTATGAAGAAAATAAAACTAGAATATGTAGTATTAAGTGACTGAGGAAGTGCATATATTATTTTGATGATGTGAGAAGACCTCCTTGAAGAGGGCATTTCTGAGTTAAGCCTCTGTGGTGGGAAGGAGCCAGTTCTGTGGAGGTCAACTCCTAGTTTTCTGACCCATCTTTTTGGGTGTATTTATTATTGTTTCCTTTGGAAACCCCTTTCTTTGTACTGGCTTCTTAATATCCTGCAAACTTTTCCTTTGATCATCTTCTCATTTTCACTGTTTCTTGATGATTTTATCAAATATTTAACCATGATTTAAATTTGAAGATTCTGGTATTTTTATCTTAAATCCAGTCTAAAATCATTTTTATAACTGCTTAGTAACAGCCATTCTACCTGGAAAGTTGACAAGCGCCACATACTCCAAGAAGGCTCAGACTGACATTATTTATCTCATCCTTATTAAGTTCCTCCTTCTTCTGAATTATGGTAATGATTACATTGTGTGCACTATGTTATTTTAACAAGCACTTTTGTTGTTCTTCCTATGAACTTGAAACTATTCCAAATGCTTTGCAAATACTGTATGAGATTATATATTCATTGAAATAAGGAACTATGCTTTTTTTCTCATCTTTTTATTTCCTGCTCTTTGTATAAAAAGGACAATTCAATAAAACCTTGGTGAGGGGGGATAAAAAAAAGAAATAACAAATAAGTAAATGAACACAATGAATGCAGCCATAGAGAGTTAGTTGTTATTGAGAGGAATGAAAAAGATTGCTGACCAGACACAAGTTACACGATTGCCAGGCGGCAATGAGGAGTTTCGTGTTTGTACTCTGAATTTGCAGGAGTACAAATTTACATAGTTACTGCTGTCTTCTATGTCTGCATATAGCAAAAAAAGATGTATAGCATTGATTTAAAGTCAGATTTGGTGATGTGCGCATGGTGAAAAGATAACAGCGCATGGGAATGGAGAGCTGGAGAAGGTGGAAGTCAGATCATTCTCAGGTTTAAGCTGAGTGAAAAGGAAGCATCAAGATTACTGATAAGGAAGGGTAGAGAAATAAAGAGAATTAAGAGAAATTAAAAAACTAAGAGTATGAGCTCAGAATAGGCTTAGGAGACAAAAGTGAAATGTGTATAACACACACATACATTCTTTTTCTTACTTAATTTTTTAAAAAAAATTGTTACTATTTAAAAATGGAATGGAATTTACAATGCTGTGTTCAATGTAAAATAATTGTACTGCAGAATAATTCAGATAACAATAATTCAGATTGTTTTCCATTATAGATTATTACAGGATATTGAGCATAGTCTCCTGTGCTATATGGTAGGTCCTTATTGTTACCTATTTTATATATCTAATTAAATATATATGGTGTGTATATGTTAATCCCAATCTCCTAATTTATCCCCACCCCCTACTGCCCCATCACTTTTGGTAATCATAGATTTGTTTTCTTTATCTGTGAGTTTATTTCTGTTTTGTAAATAAGTTCATTTGTATCATTTTTATTTTTATTCAACATATAAGTGATATCATATGATGTTTGTCTTTGTCTGACTTAATCTACTTGTAATGATAAGTTCTAGATCCATCTCTATTGCTACAAGTGGCATTATTTCATTATTTTCATGGCTAAGTAATAGTCCCTTGTGTATGTATACCACATCTTCTTTATCCATTCATCTGTTGATGGACATTTAGATTGCTTCCAGCTCATATGTGCTTTTAATCATATAGTAGTTCTCTAGAATAGCCAGTTCAGTTCAGTCACTCAGTTGTGTCTGACTCTTTGCAACCCCATGGACTGCAGCACACCAGCCTTTGCTGTCCATCAACAACTCCCAGAGCTTGCTCAAACTCATGTCCATCAAGTCAGTGATGCCATCCAGCCATCTCATCCTTTGCCATCCCCTTCTCCTGCCTTCAATCTTTCCCAGCATCAGGGTCTCTTCCAATGGGTCAGCTTTTCGCATCAGGTGGCCAAAGTATTGGAGCTTCAGCTTCAACACCAGCTGTTAACCCACAAAAAAAAAAATTAACCCATAAAAACATTGATGTGCATTTTTACCCATAAAAATGTTAACACATTTAATTTTAAATTTTCAAGTAGCTAATTAAAAAAAATAGGACTAATCAGGTTAAATTTAATAATATATTTTAACTAGCCCAATATATTAACATTTTATTGTTTCAACATATAATCAATGTATGGGTTTCCCTGGTGTCTCGGACAGTAAAATAATCTGCCTGTAATGCAGGAGATCCAGATTCAATCATTAGGTCAGGAAGATCCCTTGGAGAATGGAATGGTAACCCACGCCAGTATTCTTGCCTGGAAAATTCCATGGACAGAGGAGCCTGGCAGGCTACAGTCCATGGGTCACAAAGAGTCAGATACAATTTAGCATCTAACACTTTCACTTTTCACTCAATATATAACTATATAGATATGTAGCATTCACTTTTTCATACTAAGTCTTTCTCAATCAGGAGTGTATTTTACACTTTGCAATTCTCAGTTAGAGCTAGTCACATTTCTAATGATCAGTAACCAAATGTGATTATATTGACTACATTGGACAGAGCAGATCTCTGTCTAAGGAGCCCAGAAAATGGTGAAGTGTGGGGATGATATGTAATTTTTGCATGGTTGCTATATCTCTTTGGATCTTGATGTAATTGAAGTATCACACAGGAAGACTATGAATTAGAAACAAAAGATTTCAATCTGAAGAAAGTGAGGAGAATAGAGCAATCAGGTATAACTCGTCATCTTTTAGAATGAAAAATTTAAAAGATGCTTCTATTGATATAATTTGCCTTCAAGCTATTTATATCAGTGCTGCTGCTGAGTCACTTCAGTCTTGTCCAACTCTGTGCGACCCCATAGACGGCAGCCCGCCAGGATGCCCCGTCCCTGGGATTCTCCAGGCAAGAACACTGGAGTGGGTTGCCATTTCCTTCTCCAATGCATGAAAGTGAAAAGTCAAAGTGAAGTCGCTCAGTCGTGTCCGACCCTTAGCGATCCCATGGACTGCAGCCTTCCAGGCTCCTCCATCCATGGGATTTTCCAGGCAAGAGTACTGGAGTGGGGTGCCATTGCCTTCTTTGATTTATATCAGTAGAGGAGTATAAATATACATAGGGATTTTTTTTTTTTTACACATATTTCAAGGCATTCTTTGGGGAACTAAAGATTACAACTGTCTTTTTATCTAGTTCTAACCACTTCAAGATTATAAGTTTACCTTTTTCCATAGGAAAAATACTGTAGAAAAGGCTTCTGCTTTTAATTTTAAAAAAATGTTCTCTAAGCATTTCCACATATCTGGAGGGTTGTGCACTGCTGTCAACAAAAACCTCACAGAAAGGTGTGACTGTGAGAACACATATGTCTAGTGAACAAGACAGTCAAATAGCTTCATCTTCTCTAGCTGTCTACCATCAATGTGTTGTCATTTTTTCAGAAGAAAAATAAATGTTATACGGTCAAATGTATTTAAAACTGTTTTTTTTAATATATAATTACATCTACTCATTATCTTCTGTAATAAAAGCAATAAGCTAAGTTCTTTCAGTACACAGTTTCAAAAGACTCTGGAAGATGAAAATGAGTTTCTTCTTCCTTGAAACTTCAATTATGATGCTATATTTTTAAAATGTCTTGAGACTTTCCTGGTGGTCCAGTGTTTAAGACGCCACACTTCCAGTGCTGGGGGTGCAGTTTCAATCCCTGGTTGGGGAATTAAGATCCAACATGCTGCATGGTGTGGCCAAAAAATATTTTTAAAAATATATATCTTGACCATGCTGTCAGCTGCAGGTCATCACCAAAAATGACTTCAGGATATTTGATTGGATGCCACACATGAAGGTTTTCATGTCCATGTTATTCATCATTGTGTCTGTGATGCCAATAGCCAGTTCTTGGCTATGTGATTACAAAGGGAATTAAATTTTCCAAAAGCATGTTTTAGATGACAGCATCCATTAATTAACCCTATTTAAAAAGTGTGCTTATTCCAAACACAAAGACAGGCCCACTAAATTCTGCCATCTTTTTCTATTCAAAATCCAAACATTGCTGAACTACTTCATTGTCTACTGATGCCAAAAAGAAGACAAAGCAAAAGTGAAACAAAAACAATAAACACTAAGACAGATTTCTGGGGACATTAAGCAGTTACTGGCTTCTGGTTCTGTGCTAGTACATTATGATAAATATCAACTATTACTTCTTACTGCTGGTATTTTGCCTTATGGTGCTGCATCTGTGTTTAGCCAAAAAAAAAAAAAAAGCCAGATGGCATTGAGAAACCAATTGCTCACTATGTAAGAACAATGACACATACATTACACATAAACTGACATAGCTTCAGCAGTTATCAAGGGAGCCCCAAATTCCCATAACCACTTTTGGCAGGCTCTTCCAATTAATGAAATATGGACTTCTCAGACTATTTTTTGAGGATTCCTTTTTAAGGATAATCATACACCTTTACTTAGGTAACCATATATGTAACTTGAAATTTTCTGTCACCTATCTCCCTGGAAATTAGAAGATTAATTTCTAAAACCCTTTCCTTAGATCACCAGTTATTGCATTCTGATTATGTTGTCTTTCTATCATACGTTTTCATACTGTCAACTACAAATTGGCACTTACCAAGAGCATTGCCAAGGACTGAACAACAAAGGCATTTGCCATCTGCGGCACCCCCACTCCAGTATTCTTGCCTGGAAAATCCCATGGACAGAAGAGTCTGATAGGCTATAGTCCATGGGGTCGCAAAGAGTTGGAGATGACTGAGTGACGTCATTTCACTCTACGGAGATTGAACCCCAAGCTGCTATTGCTGTTGACCTTCAACAAGCCCCATGGAAGTTCAGGGTGGAGTGAGGCACTCTGTGCTCCAGGGAATCTGGTGGGACAGGTCTTCAGATAGTTGGAAGTTTTTAGGAACAGATTTTATGATCTCAATCCTTGTATCTCCTCATATCTAGGGAAGCACTAAATCCCTTCATGGTGACATCAGATCCTCAAGACTGACAAAAACCCTTTTGTAAAATGAGTGCTTCATGGTATTGAACACCCCCTTCACCAAAACCTTATATATTGACTTTCCCCCACTGGTGCTTTGAAGCAATCTCACAGAGCTATCTGAGATGCTGCCTCCTAGGCTGCAGTCCTCCCCAAATAAAACTTAACTCACAACTCTCAAGTTGTACACCTTTATTTTAGTCGACAATACCACTTTGCAATAATGAAATGTCAGAAGAACAACTACTCAAGGAATTCATGCATATTATAATTCTCTCACTGATTTACTCACTCATAACTGACTATTTCTTAAGAAATCTTTTTTCTGTTCTTCTGAGAAGTGATTTTTATGTTATCTTGGATATATTCAAACAATATATTTAGAAACTCTTAACATTAAAAACTTGATTAAGAATTAGGTCTGGTGACATAGAGAACATCATGATATTAAAAGTATGTGAATGTTCATAGTATATGCCACATGACGACCCAATAAAAAAGTAAAGATCAACAACTTTGACTTTTCCTAAATTGTTATACAGAAAAAACTTTATTATTTTTATAGGTATCTTTTTCTGTCATCCATTATAAACCTGACATTAACAACCAGTGGTTCTTGACAGTTATTTCTAACACTTGGATCACTGAACAGCCTCATTTTTGGGCAATAGCATTTCATATACTTAAATAGAGTTTACATAATTTTTTTTCAAAGATTTCTAGCCATGGTAGTACTATGAATTTAAGCTTTAAAAATCTATACATCCAAACCTAACCATATAAGAATGATAAATAACTAGAACCAAAACAAAAAGTTATAGGTGTATCTTTCAGCTAAAATCTCTTTAAGCCAGAAACACAACACATAAGCTACATGAAGGATGATGTTATGGGCTTTGGACCTAGGTCTAAAAGAGCCTTGGAGGTGGATTCTTACAGGGTAACAAGGATAGAAAGCACCATATACTGGGAAAATGGATCAAAGTTCATGACAGGAAACCTGGGGATATGGTGAAAGTGAATGTGAAGTCACTCAGTCATGCCCGACTCTTTGCAAACCTGTGGACAGTGGCCTGCACCAAGCTCCTCCGTCCATGGGATTTTCCAGGCAAGAGTACTGGAGTGGGTTGCCATTTCCTTCCTGACCCAGGGATCAGACCCAGGTCTCCCGCATTGTAGACAGACGCTTTACCGTCTGAGCCACCAGGGGATATGGTAGGACTTTCCCATCCTTGAAAAGAGATCAGAGAATTCTGTGATTATTGCCTGGAGCTGGGGCTTCTGAAAGCTATTGAAGAAAGAAGCAGCTAAGCAGGCAGCACCTGGGCCAAACCACCTGCTGATTCAGTGACTAAACTTGCAACTTCTCCAGTGTCGCTTTGGGACAGAAGCCACTAATGGGCAGAAGAAGGGATGGGGAGGAAGAGAATGGTAAGTAGTTTCCACCAATTCTGAGATCAAAAGTGAATTTTTCAATCACATACAGAAAAGGCAGCATTAAGGAAGAGGAGGAACAAAACTGACAAAAAGGAGTCATTCACTTGTGACAGAAATGCAAGCAACATAGCATCTTAAAATGGCTTAAACATATGGTAATCATCAAATAGGTAATGAAAATAACCATAAAAATGAATTATAAAATACTGTAGGTAACTATAAATTAAGGTAAAAAGTAACCAGTTAGAAATTCTTGAAATAAAAAATACAGGTTTTAGGTTGAAGAGCTCAATAGATTGGAATTTTAGACTGGACCTACTTGCAGAAAAAAATATAATAGTGTTTAAAATTCCGCCAACATGAAGCACAGGGAGATAACAAGAAAAACAAGGAAATGGGAGAAATGATAGTTAGGTGGAAAGGCTCCAGTATACTTCTAATAAAAGTCCCAGAACTAAAAATGATGGAAATTGTGAAGAAACTGTCAAAAAGATAATGGCTAAGAATTTCCAGAACTGGAAGAAGAAAAAAACAAATCATCAGACAGAAATAATACATTAAGGGCAGGGTAGAATGAATAAAATCTAAACAAATATACATCCAAAGGAAATTTCAGAACATCAAGCATGAGAGACCGTCCTCAGAGCTATCAAAGAGAAAAGACAGGTGACCATAAAAGGCCAACAAGACTGACGGCAAATTTCTCATTAATCAAATTATACTTCAAAAGTACTTTGAAGTCATTTTATTTTTTATTATTAGTAGTGACTTTATTTTTTTTTAACAACAGTTTAGATTTGCAACAAAATTGAGAAAAGTGAAGTGGCTCAGTCGTGTCCAACTCTTTGCAACTCCATGGAATAGTCTAGGCCAGAATACTGGAGTGGTAGCCTTTCCCTTCTCCAGGGGATCTTCCCAACCCAAGGATCAATCTTGGGGCTCCTGCAGGCAGATTCTTTACCAACTGAGCTACAGGGAAGCCCTAACAGAATTGAGAAGGAAGTACAAAGATTCCCCTGTCTCCATACTTAACAGCCTCCACCGTAATCAACATAATTCATTAGAATAGTACATTTTTTTTTTAACCAAGGATGAACCTACCCTGACACTTTATAATCACTCAATGCTGATAGTTTTTCTCAAGGTTGGCATTTTTCTCTTGTTGGCATCTTTTACTTAGTAATATTCATTTAAGTCTCTTCCACATCTTTTCATGGACTGATAGCTTATTTCTTTTTAGCTCTGAATAATATTTCATTGTCTGGATGTACCACAGTTCATTCATCTACTGAAGGACATTTTGGTTGTTTACAAGTTTGGGTAATTATAAATGAAATTGCTATAAACATCCATGTGCAGGATTTTGTGTGGACTTGAATTTTTCTTCCTTTGGGCAAATATCAAGGAATATGATTGCTGGATCATTTGGTAAGAGTATGTTTAAATAAGAAATGTTCACTTGTCTTTCAAAGTTGGCTGTACCCACTGGATTCCCATTTTTGTATGAGAGTTCCAGTTGCTCCACGTCCCCACCAGCATTCAGTTCAGTTCAGTTCAGTCACTCAGTTATGTCCGACTCTTTGCAACCCCATGGACTGCAGCACTCCAGGCCTCCCTGTCCATCACCAACTCCCAGAGCATACTCAGACTCATGTCCATTGCGTCAGTGATGCCATCCAACCATCTCATCCTCTGTCATCCCCTTTTCTTCCTGCCTTTAATCTTTCCCAGCATCAGGGTCTTTTCCAGTGAGTCAGTTCTTCGTATCAGGTGGTCAAAGTTTTGGAGTGTCATCTTCAGCATCAGTCCTTCCAATAAATATTCAGGACTGACTTCCTTTAGGATGGACTGGTTTGATCTCCTTGCAGTCCTACAGACTCTCAAGAGTCTTTTCCAACACCACAGTTCAAAAGCATCAATTCTTCAGGGCTCAGCTTTCTTTATAGTCCAACTCTCACATCCATACATGACTACTGGAAAAACCATAGCTTTGACTACATGCGCATTTGTTGGCAAAGTAATATCTCTGCTTTTTTAATATGCTGTCTAGGTAGGTCATAGCTTTTCTTCCAGGAGTAAGAATCTTTTAATTTCATGGCTGAAGTCACCTTCTGCAGTGGTTTGGGAGCCCCCCAAAATAAAGTCTTTCACCATATCCATTGTTTCCCCATCTATTTGCCATGAAGTGATAGGACCGGATGCTATGATCTCAGTTTTCAGAATGTTGAGTTTTAAGCCAAATTTTTCACTCTCCTCTTTTACTTCAAGAGGCACTTTTGTCCTTCACTTTCTGCCATAAGTGTGATGTTGTCTGCATATCTGAGGTTACTGATATTTCTCCTGGAAATCTTGATTCCAGCTTGTACTTCATCCAGCCTGGCATTTCGCAAGATGTACTCTGCCTATAAGTTAAATAAGCAGAGTGACAATATACAGCTTTGATGTACTCCTTTTCCTATTTGGAAACAGTCTGTTGTTCCATGTCCAGTTCTAACTGTTGCTTCTTGACCTGGGTACAGATTTTTCAGGAGCCAGGTCAGCTGGTCGGGTATTCCTATCCCTTGAAAAATTTTCCACAGTTTGTAGTGATCCACATAGTCAAAGGCTTTGGCGTAGTCAATAAAGCAAACGTTTTTCTGAAACTCTCTTGCTTTTCTATGATCCAGTGGATTTTGGCAATATGATCTCTGATTCCTCAGTTTCAATTTCAGTTTAGTCGTTCGGTCGTGTCTGACTCTTTTCCCTCCCATGCACTGCAGCATGCCAGGCTTCCCTGTCCATCACCAACTCTGGGGTTTACTCAAACTCATGTCCATTGAGTTGGTGATGCCCTCCAACCACCTAGTCTCATCATGTCAATGTTTAGAATTTAGTTTATCTAATAGGAGCACAGTGGTATCTCATTGTTTTGACTTGCATTTCCTTGATTACATATGATGTGGAATGTCTTTTCATATACTTATTTATCAGTTGTGTATATTCTTTGGTGAAGTGTTGGTTAAGGGCTTTGGGCCTTTTATTAAATTGAGTTGTTTTTTTCTTTAGTGAGTTTTAAGTTTTTTGTATATTTTGAATAACAATATTTTATCAGATGTCTTTTGTAATATTTTCTCCCAGCCTATGGCTTGTCTGTTCATTATGCTAACACTGTCTTTCACAGGAGGTGGGGAAGCATTCTATAGTCTTAGGGTTAGGTCTCAGTCTTTTTAGTATGCTTTTTTCCATGCTTCTGGAATGTAAACTTCACAAGTTATTTCTTGTTTTTTTTCTTTCTTCCTCTAGGTAGGAGAGGAGGATAGCTAGAGTGGGCTGAAGTTGGGTGTTTCCCCTCCCCAGGTCACTCAGGTTCTGATAATACTCCAGCAAGTTAAGCTCTGGTTAACTGGTTTTCCCTGAGGGCAGGCTTTATTAAAAACAACAGAATGTAAGCAATAAATGCTGGAGAGGGTGTGGAGAGAAGGGAACCCTCCTACACTGTTGGTGGGAATGCAAACTAGTACAGCCACTATGGAGAACAGTGTGGAGATTCCTTAAAAAATTGCAAATAGAACTGCCTTATGACCCAGCAATCCCACTGCTGGGCATACACACTGAGGAAACCAGAATTGAAAGAGACACATGTACCCCAATGTTCATCGCAGCACTGTTTATAATAGCCAGGACATGGAAACAACCTAGATGTCCATCAGCAGATGAATGGTTAAGAAAGCTGTGGTACATATACACAATGGAGTATTACTCAGCCGTTAAAAAGAATACATTTGAATCAGTTCTGATGAGATGGATGAAACTGGAGCCGATTATACAGAGTGAAGTAAGCCAGAAAGAAAAACACCAATACAGTATACTAACACATATATATGGAATTTAGAAAGATGGCAATGATGACCCTGTATGCAGGACAGCAAAAAAGAGACAGATGGGTATAGCGGACTTTTGGACTCAGTGGGAGAGGGAGAGGGTGAGATGATTTGGGAGAATGACGTTGAAACATGTATAATATCATGTAAGAATCGAATTGCCAGTCTATGTCCGATGCAGGATACGGCACGCTTGTGGCTGGTACGCGGGGATGACCCAGAGAGATGTTGTGGGGAGGGGGGTGGGAGGGGGGTTCATGTTTGGGAACGCATGTACACCTGTGGTGGATTCATGTCAATGTATGTCAAAACCAATACAGAATTTTAAAGTAAAAAAAAAATAAATTATTAAAAAAATAATAAATAAATAAAAATAAAAAATAAAAAGCAGAGACATTACTATGCTGACATGTCCATCTAATCAAAGCTATGGTTTTTCCAGTAGTCATGTATGGATTGGAAGTTGGACCATAAAGAAAGCTGAGCACTAAAGAATTGGTGCTTTTGAACTGTGGTGTTGGAAAAGACTCTTGAGAGTCCCTTGGACAGCAAGGAGATCAAACCAGTCCAGGATGGAAATATTCAGGAAATCAGCTCTGAATATTCATTGGAAGGACTGATGCTGAAGCTGAAACCCAATACTTTGGCCACCTAATGCGAAGAACTGACTCATTGGAAAAGATCCTGATGCTGGGAAAGTTTGAAGGCAGGAGGAGAAGGGGATGACAGAGGGTTAGATGGTTAGATGGCATCACTGACTCAATGGACATGAGTCAAGCTCTGGGAGTTGGTGATGGACAGGGAAGCCTGGCATGGTGCAGTCCATGAGGTCACGAAGAGTCGGACACAACTGAGTGACTGGACTGATTGAACTGATATATATATTGTGTCATGAAACTCTGTATATACATAGGAGTAACTAAATAACAAGAGTTCCTGTTACTGTAATGAGTTACTGTTGGAGGTGACAGTGGTGGTGTACAGCGGTGTGAACTAAGCAGAACTGTGAGCCTCAGATAGGAGAGAGAATTTTTATTTCAGACTTTTTAGTATGTTTTTACCTTTAAGCCATGTGACTGTATTAACTATTCAATTATAGATGAAGATTTAATTAACACTGTAAAATATTTACCATAAAGGAAAGAACATTTTAAATCAGTTGTGCAAAATAATAATAGCAAGGACCTTTTAATGAGTCCAAGTGGTTATATCAAGGAGTTTGCCTATGAGTTTGTTAATTCTAGAATCTCCTTAGTCATGGTTTTCCCTGTTTTGGTCCAAGCTTCCTTGGCGGCTCAGATAGTAATGAATCTACCTGCAGTACAGAAGACCTAGATTTGATCCCTGGGTTGTGAAGATCCCCTGGAGGAGGGCCTGGCAACCTATTCCAGTATTCTTGCCTAGAGAATCCCCATGGACAGAAGAGTCTGGCAGGCTACAGTCCATAAGGCTGCCAAGGGTTGGACAGGACTGAGAGACTAAGCACATTTTGATTCAGTGGTTAATGGAGCCCTGAATGGGACGAAGTGTGTATGCAGAATCAGGCCAGGCTACATTGAGAAAGAAGTATCACAGGATCAGAATATTTGCTAGAAAAGAGTAAGAGGCAACTCTCCACACAAAAAAGAGCAAGGAGAGCTGTTTTATGTGTTTGTTTTATATTGTTTTGTTTAACTGAGCTGTGAGATACCTCTTGGAAACTTCTACAATGGTTGGTTTAGGATAGGACTAGATAAAACAGCGGAGAAGGCAATGGCACCCCACTCCAGTACTCTTGCCTGGAAAATCCCATGGACAGAGGAGCCTGGTAGGTTGCAGTCCACGGGGTCACTAAGAGTCGGGCACGACTGAGCAGCTTCACTTTCACTTTTCACTTTCATGCATTGGAGAAGGAAATGGCAACCCACTCCAGAGTTCTTGCCTGGAGAATCCCAGAGACAGAGGAGCCTGGTGGCTGCCGCCTATGGGGTCGCATAGAGTCAGACACGACTGAAGCGACTTAGCAGCAGCAGCAGCAGATAAAACAGATTTGCTTACAATTATGGTGACCTTTGTTTTTACTGTCTTGCTTCATATGACCTAGTTAAATCTGGATTGTCAAGTATTAGCATTATGTGTGACAGCAAAGGAGAGAGAATATATTAATTCATCAAGTTCTGAGGACCAGAAAATGTCTGAAGATGAGAGTCTGAAGCTGCTCAGAGAGATTTTTGTTTTCCTTACAACATGAAGATCTATTTACCAGAAAGGCACAGATGATTCAACTGAGACAATCTGTTTATTTCTATTTGACTTTGTAAACAAGGGAGGTACGCAGGGATGAGGATGGGGGATGTCCTTGTTTTCTTTTTCCTTGAAATGCTTATCTGCTCCCTTCCATGAAGTTTGCATCTAAATCCTGGTTTTAGATCTTTCCTTGAAAGTCTTCTCATCTTTTATTAATCATTTTTCCAGCTACTTGATTTGAACCTGGTCTTCTGTTGATACGTAGGAGTCACTCATCAGGTTTCTAAGTATACTTCGCCAAAAGACAGCAATGTTATCATCACCAGTCTCATAAGTGAAGAATAATAATGTATATGTACATGTACGTCTTCAGTGCATATTACTGGTTTTCGATAAAAAGCAAATAGTAATGACAAATCTTGAAATACGCCTTTCAAAATATCAGACAGCAAACTGCATGAGTCCATTTTGAAAACAGATTCAAAGGAAGATGTCTTGAACTTTCATTTCCCATCTGCTGGGTTTCTTTGAAGTGGGAGTTAACCCTGACATGAAACAGCTCCAGAACCAGAGCCATGCCCAGTTGTTTTTGGCCTTAGAATTCCACCCCCAGTGACAACTCCTACACACAACTGTGTGCTTTGATGACTCACTCTTCTCCTCTTGGAGGTAGGCCTTCAATGTTTATGCACTTCCTATACAGCCTTCTTGGAAGAGAAAAAGACCAGCTTAGCTTAATTTAACAAATAAAATCAAATTAATTATCTGCTCCCTCTCTAACCCAAGCCCCTTTTTTATAGAACATTCCCTCCCTTCTTTGTTTTTGTTTGTAGCAAGTTCTTCTAATTCAGAATCCACTGTTAAACTAAAATAGAGAATTTGTCTTCTGAGCAGTAAAAAGCAGAAGGAAGGTATTGTATGAATAACCCAGGAAGAGTGATTTAAAGCTTTTTTTTTTTTAAATTTTTGGAGGACAAAATAAGAAAAAAATTTTTTTTTCTTTGTAAAAACCATGGAATTTGGTGATATGTCTTTAAGACTAAAACCTATTTTTTATGCAACTTTGTTGAGGGCTGGGTCCTGGGGTAGAGTGCTGACTTGAGAAGAATCCTCAAACTGCCTCTTTTTTGCACAAACACTATCCTGTAAAAATTCTAATTACCTCTTGCTTGGAAAAGACTAGTCCACAAAATGCAAAACATGATTTCTATAGGGGATTCATGTTCTGTAAATTATTTTAAATCAGGGTCAAAATGATTTCCCCTAGAACTAAAAGACTCCCTTTTGAAATCAAGTTTTTATTTTCTTCTGTTATTAAGGAGTGAATTTTTAGTACAAAATAGTTAATGAATGTGAAGTTTGTATATTAAAGTGATATTTCCATCATTCACACCAGGAGCTCCTTCCCATTTCAGTCTCAAATACATAAAAGAGATATATTATTTTTAAAATATGCTTATTTTTTCTTTTTATTTTTCTTTTTATATCCATGCTGACTTTATGGAGCTTTTATATGTATGCTTTATTTTATTTGGCAATAGACAAGAAAAAATTACTTGCAGTTTTTAAGTGAAGAAGTTCAGTTTCTCAAGATATCCAGGTTCTATGTAGTCAAATTGAGTCTAAAGGTCTTACAAAAATCTCTAGAAATGTTCCACTTCTGTATTGTTCTATGTCTTTGGCCACTAAGATTGAATAAATATTTAAAAGATTCTTCTCTTGGGAATTTCCTGGCTGTGCAGTGGTTATGACTTGGCGCTGTCACTGCTAGAGTCCTGGGCTCTCCTGGTGGGGGAATTAAGATCCTATAAGCCATGGGGCCATAAATAAATAAATAAAATATTCTCTCTCAATAAAATACTGAATTTAAAGTGGCAGGTTGTTGCATAACCATTTAATTAACATATTGTTATATTCCTATTGCTGCTGCTAAGTCGCTTCAGTCGTGTCCAACTCTATGCGACCCCATAGACGGCAGCCCACCAGGCTCCGCCGTCCCTGGGATTCTCCAGGAAAGAACACTGGAGTGGGTTGCCATTTCCTTCTCCAATGCATGAAAGTGAAAAGTGAAAGTGAAGTTGCTCAGTAGTGTCCAACCCTCAGCAACCCCATGGACTTCCAGGCTCTTCCATCCATGGGATTTTCCAGGCAAGAGTACTGGAGTGGGGTGCCATAGTCATTTGATGCACATACTTAACTTACTCTCTAATCATTTGATTTATTTTATGTTTATTTCCCCAATAAGATGATAGTCTTCCAAGGTCAAAAGGCTATGTCCTATGTCTCTGTATTGTAGAGAACCCAAGTAGTGTTGAATAGCAGAAATTGAATAAATACAGAATCACGTTACCGCTGCTCAGTCCCTAATTCTACCCCTTACTACCATTCAGATTCCTTGATGCTAAAATGAAAATGCATATTTATTGCTTAGGATTGATGAACAGGGGATGTAAAAGGGCTTTATGAACTGTAAAGTTCTACACAAATATTTGGGGAGCCCCAAAGGGTGCTTAGCAGTCAGCTGGATGAAATCTTTAAAAAAAGAGGGGTGTCTCAGCAGCACATGAAAAAGAAAGAAGTATCCAATCTTAGCTCTCAGCCTTTAGTGTTTCCCCACCAGTTCTTTCAGAGCTAAGTTTTTGCCTGAGGTTCATACTTATGGTTATTGCCTTTTCTTGAAATAACATCCCTCTGTCTCCATGGGCCAAATCTATGGGCATGTTGCTGCTGCTGCTGCGGCTAAGTCGCTTCAGTCGTGTCCAACTCTGTGCAACCCCAGAGACAGCAGCCCACCAGGCTCCCCTGTCCCTGGGGTTCTCCAGGCAAGAACACTGGAGTGGGTTGCCATTTCCTTCTCCATATGGGCATGTTACTGGTGGTCAGTCTCCTAGTCCCAGAAAGTTGTCAGGCTCAGTGTTTTGCAGTCATCTATCTCCTTTTTGCTTCTTCTTCAGCCTCATGCACAGGCAAAGCAACTGCTCAACTGATTGTATTGTTCATAGCTAGTCCTTCCTTTTGGAGAAGGCAATGGCACCCCACTCCAGTACTCTTGCCTGGAAAATCCCATGGACAGAGGAGCCTGGTAGGCTGCAGTCCATGGGGGTCACTAAGAGTTGGACATGACTGAGCGACTTCACTTTCACTTTTCACTTTCATGCATTGGAGAAGGAAATGGCAACCCACTCCAGTGTTCTTGCCTGGAGAATCTCAGGGACGGGGGAACCTGGTGGGCTGCCGTCTATGGGGTCGCACAGAGTCAGACAGGACTGAAGCGACTGAAAAGCAGCAGCAGCAGCAGTCCGTCCTTTCCTTACTCACAGTTACCTTCTTAGCCCCAATTCTTGGCACTTCATGCAGAGAATGGGAGAGATTCCAGAAGACTAGAAATAGGCAAACGTCCTCATTCAAAAATAAGTAGAAAGAGTCATAAACAGATTTTAGTAATGTGGATGTCAATTCTACTCTCAAAATTCTAGAATTTATAATTTAAAAAATAATGAAGAAATGATCTGATGTTCTTCCTAACACTACTGGCTGGTATTGCGTGAGAGGCTGTAGGTGGAACTATATAACATGCCCCTGTATCTCTGTGCTTTGAAGTGAAAAGCTTTTGCTTTAATCACCAAGGCCTCTCTTGAGTCTCAAAAGTCTGACTCAAGAGTTAATGATTAGGAAATGTGAAGACGTAGAAGCAAAGAATAGCTGCTAGGCTAAGATACTGGTAAAAATTTAGGCTATAAATCCACCACATGGCAATATCACTGAACTCACAGTTCCCTGAAAGATAAAGACATGGCAGGCATTCCTAAGTTGTTTTCACAGGAATCAGACCTCTCCCTCCACCCAGATGAAATCTACTAATTATAAGAATATAAACTCTAGACTGGTTGAAACCAGAAGGTTGGTGATGGTTGAAACTTCACCTTGATGCCAACCAATCCAAGAATTGTGCAAGAGCTTATGCACTCTGCAGTCCTTTCCCTCACACTGTCTTTAAAATACCTTCCCTGAGTGTTTTTCCTTAAAATTTCTCTTTCCACATATGACTATTCATGGCTGGATTTTCAGATTCTTGGCACTCTTCAAGTAAGAAGCACCAATAATTTCTACATCTGTCCATGCCAGCAATCATCCTCATAATCAGTCAAATCCAGGTGAATGATCTTCGAGAACTTCAAGGCTCACTTAGAGTCAGATTGCACAATCCATAAATGCCCACACCCAGCTGCTTGGGGGAAAGAAATATGTACTATCTACTTTGAAAGTTGAAAACTAGTGAGAAGATAGGCCAGTCAGGAGGAGGAGTGGGCCATCTCCTTCTAATTCATGCCTCCCCCACCACTTGCTCACTCCTGGCCCTGGACCTTCAAGACAGGGTGTCTCCCTGGAATAGAAGAACAGGGTGGCAGGGGCATGAGGTAGACCTTGGAATCCCAGTCATACCACTCCTACTTTTCCCTGGGAATGAGTTTGCATCTGCCTTCACATAAGAAGTATGTTCTCCTTGAAGAGTTATATATTAACAATAGGCACAGTTTAATATATCCATCCTCTGTACTCAGTCCAGTGCTAGGCACTCTGCTTATATTAATTCTCCTCCCAATAATCCTGTTTTTTACCGATAAACAAATTGAAACTTAGAGAACTTAAAATAATTTATCCAAGCCCAGCAATTCATTAAGAACTCAGGTCTACCTGATTCTAAATATCCAGCTCTTTTAGCTAGTGAATCCTAACTGGGAAATGGCAAAAACCAGATTTAAAGTGAGCTCTTGACTCTACATTTTGGTTTCACCACTCAATGAATAGCTTTTAAGCTTATGAATAAGTGAATGAAATGATCAATCAATTGGTATTATTTAAAGTGAGATATAACTGATGAATTTTGGGAGTAAATGTTAAAAAATATGCTAATATCATACATCTTTATTTTTTATTGAAATATAATTGCTTCACAATGTTATGTTAGTTTCTGCTATACAATGAAGTGAATCAGCAATATATATTTTCTCCCTCTGGGACCTCCCTCCCACCGAGGGAGAAGAAGATGGACATAATACATCTTTATTAATAGTGGTTATTTTTGGTAGGAGTTAAAGGCAATTGTCTTAAAACAATGGACTCAGAATGGGAGTTGAAATCAGTTAAGGTAGGACCCACAGTCGAGACTGAAAGCAGGACATTAGACCCAAGTTACAATGTAAACCTACCACATAACTACTCTGTCCTGGGATTTATGTTAGGTGGAGTTAGATAAATATGAAGACTCTAATATTAAATATACTTTCTGTGCCTCAATTTTCTTATCTGTAGGTGGAAATAACAGAAGTACCTATCTCAGTGGTCTTGTGAGGATTAAATGATATAAAATGGCAAAGTGCTTGGAACAGTGCCAGGTACAAAGTTGCACTTAATGAATAATAGCTCTAATCATCATTAATATTGTCTCAGTTCCTGCCTTTAAGGAACCAACTGTTATGAGTCAGGAGGTGTAACAGCTGATAGTGCTTCCTGGATAATGATGGGTGAGTCACCTCAAATTGAGAAAAGCAGAATTGTATCCAAAAATGTCTATTTTTCTAAAACTAAATATGTACACCAAGATCTATCTCTAAGAAGATAATTTTAAAATACCTAATAAAAACCTAAAGTGTGTCTGTTACATAAATTCACACCTCTTAAGCAAGGAGTGAAAGTGAAAGTCGCTCAGTTGTGTCCGATTCTTTGTGACCCCATGAACTGTATAGTCCATGGAATTCTGCAGGCCAGAATACTGGAGTCGGTAGTCTTTCTCTTCTCCAGGGGAATCTTCCCAACCCAGGGATCCAACCCAGGTCTCCTGCATTGCAGGCAATTCTTTAACAGCTGAGCCACAAGGGAAGTACAAGAACACTGGAGTGGGTAGCCTATCCCTTCTCCAGTGGATCTTCCCAACCCAGGAATTGAACTGGGGTCTCAAGAGTGGCTAAATCCAGTCTCTGTAGGGAGAGAGGGCCTTAATGACAGTTCTTTCTAAGGTTCTGCCCCACATTACCTTTTTGTGACCAAAAAAAATGTCACTTGATGCCATTTTCTCAATCAAGTGAATTACCAAACTGGTTAAAACAAGTTCCTTACAGAAACCCAGATGCTGCCTCTAACCGAAACCATGCTGTGCACACATCTTTGCCTCCTGCTCTTTCTCTGCAATCAGGGAAATAGCAGTTGACGTCTTAATTGCTGCTATCTGGCAGGAAACACATACACCTGTTGACGGATTGTCTCAAAGCAATTTTAAAGGGAAACTTGAAAAGTACCACAAGATTCTCCTCAGGCCAGCACCACCTCAGACAGGCTACTGGAGGGAAAGTCCAGAGCCCTGATTTGATAAGATGGGGTTTCCATGGAGCACAGGTTCAAGTCACCATTCGTCCTGACTGACATGAGGTCATCAACAACTCAGACAATGTTAGACCAGGAAATCCAGCAGATACTTGCCAGAAATCCTCTCACTAAAACAAGAGTTCGAGTTCTTTAATAATGCTTGGATAATGTGTTTCTAAAAGATGTTGGGGATTTTCAACCCTGGCAAGTGATACGTGTTTATAAATCCACTCTTAAGGGGACACATATTGTGAACAGGCAGGTCAGCTTAACAGGGGTCATCTGTGAAGTGTCTTTAATAAATATACAGTTAAAGAATCAAGCTTGATGGCTTTGCTAGATGGAATTTTGTTGTCGCTTCCCTTCAAATCCTATAGTTCAGGTTTGTATATTGAAGCTTCTTCTAACCTCAGAAGACTGACTATATTCCCTGACTCCAACCTCAAGCATTTATCTCATTCTGTTTTTTTCTTGGTTTTCCTAAAGTCTAATTTGGCCAGCTCTACCTACATGTGTTCCGCTTTGCAGTGATTTATTTCATATGTCCTTCCTGGTTATTTCAATTTGGCATGTGTTCCTATCATTCCCATATGTCAACTGGTTACTTTGAATTCTGCTCTCTTACATGGGCCCTCAAGATAGCCACAATTTTTCTACCAAGGAAAATGGTTATAGGAAAATAACCTCTGTATTAGAAGGAGCTAGTTGATTCCACAGTGCTCATTTCCTGTGGATTCTTGATCCCTGCACAAATGAAACTTGAGAAACCCATGTCCTCATTCAGGTGCTACTGGGATCAACCCCTGCTCCTCAGACAAGACTTCTGATTTCTTTTCTGTCCACCCCCAACTCTCCTCTGAAGAGTGATGGTTCTGAGTGCTTCATAAACACCATCAGTCCAAAGTGAAAGCATATGCTACTCAGAAGCCTTTATCACCAAATTATATAGATCCTCTTCTCAACCTTGTTCTCTTCTGTTTATGGATCCCAGAGCCAGCTGCACTCATTCATCTTCTTATTAAATGCTACTGTATGTTCAACAGCTTGAACAAACGAAGGAATGCTTTGAAATCCCCTTTTCTTTAAGCAAGTGATATACTGATATTTTTTTAAAGACAGATTATTTGAATATGAAAACGTATTAATTTTGCCAAAATTCCCTGGAGGAATGATGGTTGATTTTCAGAAGACTTGTTCTTACAAAAGATACATTTAGCATCCTTGTGGCACTCAATCAATCATGCATTTGTTCAGCTGATACAAAGTACCAAGGCTGTGTCAATACATAATAAGAACATCTGGATGAAAAGAGAAAAAGTCAAATATGATACTTCAGTAGTTGGCACTGAGTAGTCAAGTTTCCATAGAAATTGTCCTTTCTTAACTAACCATTTTGTTATCCTAGCATCTATGTAAATAAATGTATTTGTTTGGTATAAAGCGCATTCTAAATCCCCTAACAATTTTCCCCTGAGGTTTCCTGGCAAGGTGACATAATACAACTTCCATTTGACAGATGCAACCAATACCTATAGAGACAGCTACCTTTGATTGCCTCAGATTCAAGACCAAAGGGTTATATGGCTTTAGCCTGATTTATCACTGTAGCATTTCAATTTAATTGCAGTTTTACAAACAATGGCTATTTTATACAGAGCTTTTTTTCTTTTCTTTTTTCTTTTTTTTTTTGGTCTCTTCTTAAACAGGGATCTTAGCAGTACAGTTCAGAACAAAGTCATTTTTTCTGTGGCCAGGGAAGCTTTGCAACCATTTCAATTTCATCCTCTTAGCTTGTTAGTTCTTTGACAAAAGCAGACAAACACTGCATTTGGGTTTTTTGTTGCTGGTGAGCAGTTCCTGAAACCGACCTGCTTTTTAATGCAAACATTATGCAGACTGCACCCAGACAATGGGAAGTCTGTTTGCAACCTGAGCAGGGCTGGATGCAATCTTTCCCAGTGGGTATCCATCATTTCAGGTGCTGCCGAAGAATTCATTGTAGAATTTTCATTTTCCAACTGTTTGTTTGAATCACATACCAAGTCAAATTTAATTAGTTCTATTCATCCGGCAGATGGTACAGTACTCTATACTAAAGTATAAATGCCTTTACTTAATTGAGTAATGCATTTCATACGATCTCTTTTTATAAATTTCAAAACTGATTCTCTTCAAACAGTCCTGCACATTATTTGGACACAGGCCCAAACAGGTTAAAATTGATTTAATACTTTCCCCTACAAGAACCTTATGTAAATGAGAGCATGTCTGCCCTGAGTGACTTATTTTAATGTCTGCCTCTACATAAATTACATCACATTGGCATCTGGGAGCAAGAAATGGGAGTACGTTTAAATTATGTGGGAATGAGTTTCTTAAACTTCAAATGCCAGCATGTCATAAGGACAGTCATCTTAACTGTTTGTTTCACAGTGAAAAAACCAAATGTCCATGATCAGTTTGTCAAAACCAAGTCTTGGATTGTATTAAATACATTTTTGTTGTTTAGTCGCTTTTGTTTGTTGTTTAGTCATTTAGCTGTGTCCAACTCTTTGCGACCCCGTGGACTGTGACCCACAAGGCTCCTCTGTCCCTGGGATTTCCCAGACAAGAATACTGGAGTGGGTTTCCATTTCCTTCTCCAGGGGATCTTCATGACCAAGGGATTGAAGTCTCCTGCATTGGCTGCTGCTGCTGCTGCTAAGTCGCTTCAGTCGTGTCCAACTCTGTGCGACCCCATAGACGGCAGCCCACCAGGCTCCACCGTCCCTGGGATTCTCCAGGTAAGAGCACTGGAGTGGGTTGCCATTTCCTTCTCCAATGCATCAAAGTGAAAAGTCAAAGTGAAGTCGCTCAGTCGGGTCCGACTCTTAGCGACCCCATGGACTGCAGCCCACCAGGCTCCTCCGTCCATGGGATTTTCCAGGCAAGAGTACTGGAGTGGGGTGCCATTGCCTTCTCTGAAGGCATTGGCAAATGGATTATTTATCACCGAACCACCAAGGAAGCCCTATTAAATACATTACCATGCTTAAAACATATATTAGTGGGAAATTGCTGTATGACACAGGGAGCTCAGCCTGGCACTCTGTGATGACCCAGAGGGGTGCGATGGGGGGAGGTGGGGAGGAGACTCAAGCACACACACATGTATACGTGTGTGTGTGCTTATGGCTGATTCACACTGTAGGGCAGAAAACAACACAACACTGTAAAGCAATTATCCTAAAAAAAAAAAAAAACTAACAAAAAAATTATTCCCCATAGATACATTGATATTCCTTCCATGATCTCTAGTTAACCTGAACATTGGAATTAAGACAGTGGGGCTATCAATCACTCTATATTAGTTATATTCTGCTACAGGCATCTGTAGCACCCAAACACAGTTTGGATAAAAAAGGGGTGTGATGGAAACCTGCATCTTGGTACAGCTTGGATTGCTCCTTCCCTGACCACCCAGGATTCAAAAAGGACTTCATTTCTCCTCTAAACATTGTATTATTTCTTCCTGGTTTAGTTTTGGAAAATTGTATTTCCAATACAGAATTGTAAAGTAAAAATTAAAAATAAATAAATAAACATTAAAAAAAAAAAAACACATTGTATTAGTGCTTCAGACATCTGCCTAATTTTTTCTTCTGGTGGAATTTGAAGCAGGCTGATTTTTCCCAGCCTGTACAAGCAACCCATTAAAAGGAACAAGCCAATTTATTGAATGCTAGATGAAAATAAATTTTATCCATCCTTTTTAAAATCCATCTTTTATTCCACAGAATGACAAATATTCTGCACGTATACGGAGTTAGTCAGCTCCAGTGCCTATTATAGTTGTTAGCAGTTAATCATGCTGCATGTGGCTTCTCAATCTTTGACCAAGCCCTCCAGTCATGGAGTGATTCCTATTTGCCATCCTCTTCTAGTCTAACTCTTCTGTTATTCTGATAAGGAAATTAAGGCACAAAGATTTGTAGTAGAATCATTTTAACATAGTCCCAGAAGTAACTAAAGTCCAGGCCAAGACTGATAAGTACCTCAGTTCCTAGGCAGGTATTTTCCCCAACACATTATATTATCTCTTGAAAAAATCTAGGGTACAGATTGAGGCAGAAGGAAAATAACTTTCCTTTATGCTTGTTACTTACTGAATCAAATTTATGTTCATGCAGTAAAGCCAATTTACTGACCCCTGGTTGTGGTAATGGAAAACACAGCATTTATTGTAAGGTTCCAGGTAAGGAGTCTGAGTCAGCTAATGCTCAAAAGGGCCAAACTACCTAGTAGGTTTCAGGCATTTTTAAAGGTCAGATGAGGAAGGGGAATTGCACGGTATGTGTTCAGCTTGCGCACAGTTCTCTGGTTGATGGTGAGTAACAGGGCAGTGTCACAGGGATTGATATGATCAGTCCTAAGGCTGCAGTAGGTCTGGGGGCTAGTGTCACGATCATCAGGTAGTTAACATCTTCCATTTTCTGAGGATTTTAGCATCTGTAAAACAACAAATCAGGAAACGTGCATCTGCATTGTTACTGAGTATCCCAGAAAGTACTAAAAGAGCAGAAGACGTAAGAGGAGAGGTCCCTCCAGGAGAGCCTCACAGGGTCCCACGAGGTTATACCCTTTTGTGTTCTGTGATGAGGCTTGCAAATTAAACTGACAAAAGATAGACTAACAGGAGAAAAAGTGCAAGTTTTATGGATGTTAATCATTTTTACATGTAATGAAGCTTCACAGAAAAGACAAGAAAACTAAAAGAAGTAGATAGACGTTGGGGCTTATATATCATTTTTACAAAGGGCAATAAACTGTGGAGAGGTAACTAGAAAGAGGAAATGGGTTTTGAGTTTCTAGCAGTGGTCAATTGTGGGGAAATGACTAGGAAATACACAGGGGATAAACATAATGGGAGACAGGGGTTATTTTAGTAAGATTTTTTTATACAGATTTATCTCTGTGTGACTCTACCTCTGGTGATGACAGACTCCTCTTCCTAAGCACCTTCCTCAAAGAAAAATTTATGCCCTCGTTTTAGTCAGAGCAGAGAACTCCTTGTATGTGTTGATTCTCAGTTGCCTTCAGCTCAAAATAATCCTTATGCCAAAGTGGTATATTTGGGGGTAGCATATCCTGATCTCTTTCAAACTATCAGGAGTGAAGATATGTGGCAACTATACTTTCCCATGAAATAGCTAATTTAATGAAAGCTCTGAGCAATTTCTCCAGGCACAATTACCAGCTGCTCTCCCCCACTTAGTCTCTGGGTGTTCTTTCTAGGCCCTGCCACTTAATGTTTCTATATTACACTTTAATAACCTTCTTTAGATTATCCAATATTTTCAGCAGTTCTTTTAGTTTCTAAATAGAAGAGATTCTACTTCTCTGAGCCTTATACCGGTCTCTTATGGGTACCATCAAGGTCAAGCAATTAAGCTGTTCCTTTACTATAAAACGTGTGTATGTTTAGTTGCTCAGTTGTGTCCAACTCTTTAGGCTCCTCTGTCCATGGGATTCTCCAGGCAAAAATACTGGAGTAGGTTGCCATTTCTTTTCCAGGGAATCTTCATGACCCAGGGATCGAGCCCACATCTCCTCTGTCTCCTGCATTACAGGCAGATTCTTTACCCACTGAGTCATTGCAGGCAAGAGTCAGTTTTGACTCTTCAATTCTAGATCTGTTTCTTTAGCCAATATTGTTATTATAATCACATCTGATGGCCTGCCTCAGAGAATCCTGCTGCTGCTGCTGCTGCTGCTGCTAAGTCACTTCGGTCATGTCCAACTCTGTGAGACCCCATAGACGGCCTCCTCTCAGGCTCCTCTTTCCCTGGGATTCTCCAAGCAAGAACACTGGAGTGGGTTGCCATTTCCTTCTCCTATACATGAAAGCAAAAAGCGAAATTGAAGTCGCTCAGTCATGTCTGACTCTTAGCGACTTCTTGGACTGCAGCCTACCAGGCTCCTCTGTCCATGGGATTTTCCAGGCAAGAGTACTGGAGTGGGGTGTCATTGCCTTCTCCACAGAGAATCCTGACCCTCTGCCTATGAAACAAACAAGCTTCAATGCACCTTTCTTCAGAACACTGTCCACCTGTAGATGGCAGGAAGGAAGAAATTAACACATACCCCTACCTACATTCTAGGAGATATGTGCAAGGTTAAATAGCCTTTTTACTTTGTTTCCTCACCACCACCCCCCACCCCTCATCTCTGAACCATAAAAGAACCTGCCGTTCAGACCCAGATGGTCATCTTGTTACCATCTTGGTAAAAAGCCAGATGGTTATTTTGAGATGTTAGTCTGCCATCTAAGGGAAAGGGCATATCTTCTGAATCCAGTTCTTGCTTTGCTATTTACTATCAGCAAGACCTTAAATAAGGTTATTTTGGAAACTAGATTTCAATGCATGTTGGTCACCCAAGACAGAGTTGAGGCTCAATAAATAGTAGTTTTAATGATGACAAGGATGATGATGACTGGTGGGGATATACTTCTCTGTCTTGTATGATTTTCTTCAAAAGAATCTGGTTATTTCTGTACAGATTTCCTCTTTCCTCCTCCTCCTTTACCCCATTCTTCTCCCTTGCACACACATCAGGCACAATCATACTTAAAGATCTGCAGTATTCATTTACTTAGAAAAGACAACCATGTCCTGGCTTAGAGAAATTCTACTAACTTCATTACATGCTAAGATTTAACATTTAAAAATCTTACACAAATGTCACCTTAGATCTTTCTTCCTTCAGGCATTAGTCTTTAATGAGGTAGACCCACCAGCACAGTAACTAAGCAGGACTCTATGGGGCCTTCCCCATGTATCCTCTGCTTTAACTCCTATTTGAAGTAACTAGGTAATTGTATTTGATGCAAATTTCCTGAGTATTTTATGCAAATATTGGAGAAGTAGAGCCCCTCTACCACCACACCCTGCCCCCCCCCACACACACATATGCACAGCACACACTAAATAGAAGATGCTAAGAGGGCAGACACACTGAAACCATACTCACAGAAAACTAGTCAATCTAATCACACTAGGACCACAGCCTTGTCTAACTCAACGAAACCAAGCCATGCCTGCGGGGCAACCCAAGATGGGCAGGTCATGGTGAAGAGGCCTGACAGAATGTGGTCCACTGGAGAAGGGAATGGCAAGCCACTTCAGTATTCTTGCCTTGAGAACCCCGTGAACAGTATGAAAAGGCAAAATGATAGGATACCAAAAGAGGAACTCCACAGGTCATTAGGTGCCCAGTATGCTACTGGAGATCAGTGGAGAAATAACTCCAGAAAGAATGAAGGGATGGAGCCAAAGCAAAAACAATACCCAGTTGTGGATGTGACTGGTGATAGAAGCAAGGTCCGATGCTGTCAGAGCAATATTGCATAGGAACCTGGAAGGTCAGGTCCATGAATCAAGGCAAATTGGAAGTGGTCAAACAAGAGATGGGAAGGGTGAACGTCGACATTCTAGGAATCAGCGAACTAAAATGGACTGGAATGGGTGAATTTAACTCAGATGACCATTATATCTACTACTGCGGGCAGGAATCCCTCAGAAGAAATGGAGTAACCATCATGGTCAACAAAAGAGTCTGAAATGGAGTACTTGGATGCAATCTCAAAAATGACAGAATGATCTCTGTTCATCTCCAAGGCAAACCATTCAATATCACAGTAATCCAAGTCTATGCCCCAACCAGTAACGCTGAAGAAGCTGATGTTGAATGGTTTTATGAAGACCTACAAGACCTTTTAGAACTAACACCCCCAAAAGATGTCCTTTTCATTATAGGGGACTAGAATGCAAAAGTAGGAAGTCAAGAAACACCTGGGTAACAGGCAAATTTGGCCTTGGAATGTGGATTGAAGCAGGGCAAAGACTAATAGAGTTTTGCCAAGAAAATGCACTGTTCATAGCAAACACCCTCTTCCAACTACACAAGAGAAGACTCTACACATGGACATCACCAGATGGTCAACACTGAAATCAGACTGATTATATTCTATGCAGCCAAAGATGGAGAAGCTCTATAAAGTCAACAAAAACAAGACCAGGAGCTGACTGTGGCTCAGATCATGAACTCCTTATCACCAAATTCAGACTTAAATTGAAGAAAGTAGGGAAAACCGCTAGACCATTCACGTATGACCTAAATCAAATTCCTTATGATTATACAGTGGAAGTGAGAAATAGATTTAAGGGCCTAGATCTGATAGATAGAGTGCCTGATGAACTATGGAATGAGGTTCGTGACATTGTACAAGAGACTGGGATCAAGACCATCCCCATGGAAAAGAAATGCAAAAAAGCAAAATGGCTGTCTGGGGAGGCCTTACAAATAGCTGTGAAAAGAAGAGAGGTGAAATGCAAAGGAGAAAAGGAAAGATATCAGCATCTGAATGCAGAGTTCCAAAGAATAGCAAGACGAGATAAGAAAGCCTTCCTCAGTGATCAATGAAAAGAAATAGAGGAAAACAACAGAATGGGAAAGACTAGAGATCTCGTCAAGAAAATTAGAGATACCAAGGGAACATTTCATGCAAAGATGGGCTCGATAAAGGACAGAAATGGTATGGACCTAACAGAAGCAGAAGGTATTAAGAAGCAGAGGCAAGAATACATGGAAGAACTGTACAAAAAAGATCTTCACGACCCAGATAATCATGATGATGTGATCACTAATCTAGAGCCAGACATCTTGGAAAGTGAAGTCAAGTGGGCCTTAGAAAGCATCACTATGAACAAAGCTAATGGAGGTGATGGAATTCCAGTTGAGCTGTTTCAAATCCTGAAAGATGATACTGTGAAAGTGCTACACTCAATATGCCACCAAATTTGGAAAACTCAACAGTGGCCAGAGGACTGGAAAAGATCAGTTTTCATTCCAGTTCCAAAGAAAGGAAATGCAAAAGAATGCTCAAACTACCGCACAGTTGCACTCATCTCACATGCTAGTAAAGTAATGCTCAAAATTATGCAAGCCAGGCTTCAGCAATACGTGAACTGTGAGCTCCCTGATGTTCAAGCTGGTTTTAGAATAGGCAGAGGAACCAGAGATCAAATTGCCAACATGCGCTGGATCATGGAAAAAGCAAGAGAGTTCCAGAAAAACATCTATTTCTGCTTTATTGACTATGCCAAAGCCTTTGACTGTGTGGATCACAAGAAACTGTGGAAAATTCTGAGAGAGATGGGAATATCAGACCACCTAACCTGCCTCTTGAGAAATCTGTATGCAGGTCAGGAAGCAGCAGTTAGAAGTGGATGTGGAAAAACAGACTGGTTCCAAATAGGAAAAGAAGTACGTCAAGGCTGTATATTGTCACCCTGCTTATTTAACTTATATGCAGAGTACATCATGAGATACGTTGGGTTGGAAGAAACACAAGCTGGAATCAAGATTGCCAGGAGAAATCTCAATAACCTCAGATATGCAGATGACACCACCCTTATGGCAGAAAGTGAAGAGGAACTAAAAAGCCTCTTGATGAAAGTGAAAGTGGAGAGTGAAAAAGTTGGCTTAAAGCTCAACATTCAGAAAACTCAGATCATGGCATCCAGTCCCATCACTTCATGGGAAATAGATGGGGAAGCAGTGGAAACAGTGTCAGACTTTATTTTGGGGGGCTCCAAAATCACTGCAGATGGTGATTACAGCCATGAAATTAAAAGATGCTACTCCTTGGAAGAAAAGTTATGACCAACCTAGATAGCGTATTCAAAAGCAAAGACATTACTTTGCCGACTAAGGTCCATCTAGTCAAGGCTATGGTTTTTCCTGTGGTCATGTATGGATGTGAGAGTTGGACTGTGAAGAAGGCTTAGCGCCAAAGAATTGATGCTTTTGAGCTGTGGTGTTGGAGAAGACTCTTGAGAGTCCCTTGGACTGCAAGGAGATCCAGCCAGTCCATTCTGAAGGAGATCAGCCCTGGGATTTCTTTGGAAGGAATGATGCTAAAGCTGAAACTGCAGTACTTTGGCCACCTCATCTGAAGAGTTGATTCATTGGAAAAGAGTCTGATGCTGGGAGGGATTGGGGGCAGAAGGAGAAAGGGACGACAGTGGATGAGATGGCTGGATGGCATCACGGATTCAATGGATGTGAGTCTGAGTTAACTCCGGGAGATGGTGATGAACAGGGAGGCCTGGTGTGTTGCAATTCACGGGGTCTCAAAGAGTCGGACACGACTGAGCGACTGAAATGAACTGAACTGAACTGAACTTCTTAATGATCATGTGTACATAGTCCCAGGCCTCCTGGAGCCTAAGGACTGATGATGTTAAACCCTGTGACACCACCTTGCTGCCTCACCATCAGCTAATCAGAGAACTGTGTACAAGCTGATTATGAACCCTACAACTCTCCCTCACTTGCTCTTTAAAAATGCTTTGCCAAAGCCCTTCACGGATCTTGAGGTTTTCAGGGCATGAGTCACTGAGTTTCCTAGCATGCCCTTGCCAAAAACCCTTCTCTGCCTCAAACTCCCTACTTGTCAATTGTTTGGACTCACTGGGTGTTGGGCACAGGAACTTGCACTAACAGCATCTGGTACTCAAAGTCTGTACTGGTCCCTGTTGCTTACTGATTCATACCTCTTTTCTTTGGACTATAACTCTTTTGGGGAAGAGTTAGTGTTAAATTTAGTGTGTCTAGTATCATGGTGGTGGTGGTGGGGTGGTTTAATTGCTCAGTCATGTCTGACTCTTGCGACCACATGGACTGTAGCCTTCCAGGGTCCTCTGTCCATGGGATTCTCCAAGCAAGAACACTGGAGTGGATCACCATTTCCTTCTCCAGTCTAGTATCATAGTAGTTAATTATTTCTGAAAAGATAAATGAATTAGCAATATCTGGATGGAAGGTAGGGAAAAATAGGGAGGTCAATTTCCCAGTTATTATGATTTAGGGATAATAAACATTTGGAAATTATTTGGACAAAGAATAGAAATTACTCAATTTATAGTGATTTAACTGAAGCTATTTAATTAACTCTTTTCCCTTTGAAATACAAATAGCTGATATAACAGATTCACATTCTGATGCACTTAAGCAGAGATTCATTTCATTTTTCTTTTTTTTTTTCATGCAAAGCCAAAGCACTGAATGATTCATATTTCTAGGAAAATATTCCTATAGGCATTTTCATCTCAGAATATACATTCATCTTTAAAAGAATATCTTTAATAAAAAGGGAGATTGTATATTTATTTTGTTATGTTTCTTTGTGAATGATCTACAGAATTTTTTTTTTAATTGCTATCTACAGGGGCACTCTGAGCAAACACTGTCATACAGAAACTGGTCTTTACTTTTCTATAACAGGTCCAATCAACCCTAGCAATAAGCAAAGGAGATGTCAAGACTGTGTTATGACTAAAGAGATACAGGAAGGGCTACGATGAAATTCCCAACATAATGAATTGATAATGGAAATTCTACCATTAGACTTTCATCCTTTGACAAGCCCTCTATGTCCCTGTTACAATGCAAATAGCCTTGTCCTGAAAGGAAATATTTATTATGTCTTTCATAGAAAATATTTATTATGTCATTTTGATTGAGGAAAGTTTAAAAAGCATGCCACAGAGTGGAAGAAGATATTTCCTATATAATTCAATAAATGGCTCATATGTAGAATGAATAGTAATGTGTTAATCATTCAGTTGTGTCCAACTGTTTGCGACCCCATGGAGTACAGCCTGCCAGGTTCCTCTGTGCATGGAATTCTCCAGGCAAGAATATTGGAGTGGTTGCCATTTCCACCTCCAGGGGATTTTCCCAACCCAGGGATCAAACCAGGGTCTCCTGTAATGCAGGCAGATTCTTTACCATCTGAGTCACCAGGGAAGCCCCATGTAGAATGAATACATATATTTCCATTTTGCTTATTTTTATTTTCTACTGCATTCATATATAGAATGAATACATATCCTAAAAATGATAATTCTGTAGATAACCCAACAGAAAAATAGATGAATGACTTGAACAGACATTTACAATTCAGGCTGTTCTGGTCATGCCAGTCACAGCTTAGTAGGAAACCCTCAAAAGGATCAAATTTTTTTCTAAGTAAATAACTGAGCCCCAGAACAAATCTGCCAAATAATTACAGAAAAACAAAAATATCCAGCACTTAACAAGTTAAAATTCACACTACCTAGCATTCCATAAAAAAATTACAAACCGTTAAAAGAAGCAGAAAAACATCCAGAATGCAGAGAAAATCAGTCAATAGAAACAGACCCCCAAACTACTCAGATGATAGAATCAGTTAAAAAAAAGAAAAAACAGCATTAAGACCTACTTTTGTTACTATATTTCATGTTCAAAAACATAGTAAAAACATAAGTATGTTAATGAGACATATGGAAAATAAAATAAAAATGAGCAAAATAGATATTGTAAAAGTCTAGACAGAAAAGAACAGAACTGTAGGGGCTTCCCTTTTTGGTTAAGAATTCACTTTCTAATGCAGGGCACATGGGTTCAATTCCTG